>NC_132925.1:44241540-44550429 GCF_047675955.1 Chlorocebus sabaeus
GGTGGGTGCCCGGGGCCTTCTCCTGCTTTACTCCTCAATACCCTAGATTGTGAAGATGAAAAACGGGCTCATCAGAGGACGATAGTGGGAGAGGTGAGTTAGCCACTCTCCAAAGAAAACTCCAGCCTGTGGCTGGGCTGGGGGTCGTGTCTGAGGTGTTGGGCATGCCTGGGGCTCCTCAGGCTCACTCTAACCAAGAACAGTCTCCACTCAGCCTGTAGGCATCAATTTGAAAGCAGATTGAAAAGATAAGATCTGTGCTGAGCCTGAGTGCATGGCCCAGAGCCCGCAGACTCTTTGGGAAGAGGCTTGCCCAATTGCAACACCCAGAAGAGCTGAGGGGAGAGTCTTGAGGCTGTCCCTCAAGTGGAGGGTGTGCACTGCAAGGGACTGACTGCCTCGCTTTTCAGTTGAACCAGTTCCTCTGGTCTTAGGGAAAATACAATGGAAAGGCAGCCTCCCCACTCCACCTTTTAGATAAAGGCCGCGGGTTGTTTGGTCTCAATGCCTTCTCTCTCAGGGAGAACTCGGCTGTCTCTCGCGGCTTGAGTAGCTTTACTCTGAAGCAATGACTCAGAGCCCACTGCTGTGGTTCCCAAGGCAAGGGGCCTTGACCATCTGGCTTCTAGTCATGCAGGATTTAAAGGATACCTCCTTCTAAAGTCTGAGGAGAAGGACAAAAGTAAAAGAACCAAGAGGAAGTGGAATGTTTTGGCTATTTTTGACTTGAAGCTAAGTGAGCTACACTGGAATTTCTCTGGTGAATCCTGAGTGGTTGTAATTGTCATCACTAGGGTCAGAGTCAAGGATTTAGATAAAGTACCTATGTGGTCTTTAAATATCACATTTGAGGAAAATATGGATGAATTTCACTGAACTTGTCTTTTGATTTGGAAGAGTATGGAAAGCTACTGTCTTGTGTTTTTCCCTCCACCCCCACACTCCACTTTTTTTTTTTTTGAAACAGGGTCTCACTCTGTTGCCCAGGCTGGAGTGCAGTGGTTTGATCATGGTTCACTGCATCCTGGATCTCCTGGGCTCCCACCTCAGCCTCCCAAGTGGCTAGGACCATAGGTGCATGCCACTACCCCAGGCTAATATTTTTATTTTTTAGAGACAAGGTCTCACTATTGTTGCCCAGGTCTCAAACTTCTGGGCTCAAGTGATCCTACTGTCTCAGCCTCCCAAAATGCTGGGATTACAGGCGTGAACCACTGCACTTAGCCTTTTTGGTTCTATTGAGTATGAGTATAGAAAGCAGGTTTGATGAAAGATGATTTTTCTTCCCTACCTTGAAACTGGTGTTGAGAGGCAGGAAAACTGAAAACCAAGGATAGAAAGAAAATAGATATCAGGTGAGAAGGAAAAAAGAAGGCAAATGCATTTATAACTGCCTTTTTGAAGGTGAAAAACAACCAAAAGTGAGATAATTGCATGCATGTGTCTAAGGGGTGATAAATCATTGATGTCACACTCTGTGGGGAGTTAGTTTTGGGATAGCTTTGACTAGCTAGACTGTCCTTCAAGCCCGAAAAAGTGGGTCAGTTCAGCAGAGATTTCAAATCACCTGGAAATTGCTAAGCTATGTATTGCACTGGAATTTGTGATCAAGGAGCCCAGAGATTTTTCTGACCTTTCTAGGTAGAAGCCAGTTTTAGAGACTTAATTTTGTTTTTGAGATGGAGTCTCACTCTGTCGCCCAGGCTGGAGTGCCGTGGGGCAATCTTGGCTCACTACAACCTCCACCTCCCAGGTTTAAGCAATTCTCATGTGTCAGCCTCCTGAATAGCTGGGACTACAAGTGTGCACCACCACGCCCAGCTAATTTTTTGTATTTTCAGTAGAGATGGGGTTTCACCATGTTGTCTAGGCTGGTCTTGAACTCCTGACCTCAAGTGATCCGCTCCCCTTGGCCTCCCAAAGTGCTGGGATTACAGGCGTGAGCCACCATGCCCAACCAAGACACTTAAGTTTCTAGTCAACTTTCGTTAACTTTAGGTATGTGGACACAAGTCCCGTTTTGAAAGCTTTTCCTGATTGCCATCCTCCTTTGCTGCTCCACAGTGTGCATGGGATTTATTTATACTTGTTTATTGCTGTATCAGTGTCCTTGTGTCCCAAGTCCACTTGCCATTGTGTCTTCACATTTAGACTGAGATAGTCCAGCCGCCTGAACATCTCAGAGGTAAAGAGAGGAAGGAGGTGGGACTTACCCAAGCTGAATCACTTCATTGGGGAGGTGCAGGGATCGGTGTCTATGATTCTTTCTTTATGTGGGTAGTCCTTCCTCCTTGACTCTGATGTCATGGGCTATGGGTAAGTGTTATGGGGATTCATAGGTCATCCAAAGACATTTTTATCTATAACTTTCTCTTATCCTACTTTGTTCCAGAAGTCTCAACCAGAAACCTTATGACTTGATGTAAATGTCTCTTCCTTGGCCCTTAAATTAATATAGCCCATTTTATAAATGGAGTTTAATATGTGAAACCATGACACCAAGTTCCTTTAGAAAGGTGTTGGTAACCGCAAAAAGGAACCATTATGACATTCACTGTTGTTGACTTTAATTCACCATCCACTGTAATCCCAGCACTTTGGGAGGCCAAGGCAGGAGGATTAAGTGAGCCCAGGAGATCAACACCAGCCTGAGCAACACAGGGAGACCCCATCTCTACAAAAAATTAAAATATTAGCTGGGTGTAGTGACATGTACCTATAGTCCCAGCTACTCGGGAGGTTGAGGTGGGAGGATCGGTTGAGCCCAGGAATTCAAGTTTGCAGTGAACTATGATAGCACCACTGCACTCAGCCTGGGTGACAGAGTGAGACCCTATCTCCAAAAAAGAAACAAAAATAAAAATTCATCATCCAGGGGATAAAATTCTTGGGGCCTTGATGTGTATCCTTTTATTTCATCTTCTAGGAAGTGCCTTTACCATGATGAAAACTGAATTGATTATTTAGCATGTACAGTTGTCCCTCAGTAGCCACAGGGGATTGGTTCCAGGAACGCCTGCGGGTACCAAACTCTGAGGATGCTCAAGTCCCATAGTTGGCCTTGTTGAACCTTCAGATACAAAAAGTCAAAGATCTCTGTGCCCGTGGGTTTTGCATCCCACAAATACAGTATTTTTTTTTTTTTATCAGTTTGGTGAATCTGAGGATGTAGAACCTGTGGATACAGAGGGCTTACTGTATGCTTTTGCGATATGTCTCTTGGTTTTCTTTGCCTCCCAGGAATGTACTCTATTTCTATTTTTCTTTCTTTCTTTTTAAATTAAATGTATCAGCAGAATCAACCAGGGATATACTCAACCTGGGAAGAAGTAGCTCACATATTTACTGTCTTCAACCCGAATCCTATGCTTCTCTTTCCATGTCTGATTATCTGATCTACTGAATGGTAATAGGTGTATCATTTATTACCTAGATGCAGTATCAATTAGTATCTGGATAACAGTAGTGACTGCCAGTCAAACCACAGCCTAGTAGAAATGGGGGTGTATGAAGGTGGTGAGGTGGAGATTGGAAACTGAAGCTGAATATCCCTCCTGTGGTACAGCTGCATGCCCACCAATCACTGATAATCCTGTAGGCAATGGTTCCATAGGGTATAGGTTCGTAAGTCCTACCTTGGGATAAAAAGATATAAATTATGACTCTGTATCTATTTTTTTAATGCAAAATAACTTTAAAAATAAAAATTAAAAAGCAAGTTGAATGTTGGGGTCTTGACTCTTGAGCCTCTACAGCACTGGGCATACCTTCTGGAGTAGTGTTGTAGACATTCTCTTTTGTGGTATTCCTTTTGAGAATCTTCACACTGTTCTCTTCCACCCGAAAAACATTGCCCATCTTTTTGCACTTGATCTTAGCTAAAAGGCCAAGAAGTGATTGCCCATTTTTTTGAAGTGCTATTCCTCTTTCAGTGAGTAGCACATCCTGCCCCTTCAGACCTAACCCCAGGCTTTTCCTGAAGGAGGACTCTGGAAAAGGTTGAGGTCTGAAACCTGAGGGTGTCTTCTCAAGCAGAAGGGACTAAATCGTGGAAAGCTAGAGCCAGAAGGAACACCAGGAATCATTTAATTCCACCTACTCCTTTTATACAGGAGAAAATGGGGATCCAGACTTTTAGTAGCAGGATCAGAACTAGTATCCTTTTCTGATACTTTTTCCTCAACTCTTTCATTCCTGGGCATGTGGCTTGTCTTCCTATGAACAGAGGCAGGACTGACCCAACTGAGAAGGGTAGAGATAGTACCTAAACTGTAAATGGGGTGTTGACTGTGGAATGATCTGTTGTTCTTGGGGGTGACTGCACTGCCTGGAGCCATTTGGAATTAAATGTACCTGCTTTCAAATGTGGTCTGCTTTCAAGGGACTCTTCTGTCCCAAAACTGAAGACAGCAGAGACCACCATCACATCTCTCTCTCCCGGAGCAGCTTATACACGTTTTCTTAGTTAATATCTGTTCATGTTTTTCTCTCTGGTTCAACTTAATTCAGGTCCCTTTTCCCCGATGTTTTTTGTCCTTGTTCTTTCCTTTTCTTTTTTTGAGACAAGGCCTCACTGTGTTGCCCAAGCTGGTCTCGATCTCCTGGACACAAGCAATCCTCTCGCCTCTGCCTCCAAAAGTGCTGGGATTACAGGTGTGAGCCACTATGCCCAGCCATTGTCCCTGTTCTTGAAGCTTACCCTTTCACAGTCATTGCATCTTTGAACATCACTCTTTATGTAACACAGTGTTTTAATTTATTTGACAAATGTTTATGCTGACTGCATGCCAGCCCTGTGCTAGGTGCTTGGGAGAGTGGACAAGAAGGAATCATAATGACGTTTCCTCCATTGAGCTGTGAAGATTGGTTAAGACAATGTAAGTAAAGGGCCTAGCGTAATGCCAGGCATATAAAGTGCTCTAAAAAAGATTAACTATTAACCATAGCAGTAATTGTAATACTAGACATAGACCCCATCCTCAGGGGACTCCCAGCTAAATATCTGTGGGTCCACTAGGTGCTAACACTGTAAATGTAAGTTCCAAAGCAATTTAATGGCCCTGACTCAAACCACTGTCAACAGTGCCTCAGTGCTGTGGAGTTGTCACTGTGGGGAAGAAAACTTGTGATCTAGATGTGTGGTGGGAATTTCCTTTTTAAAAAACTGAAACCAATAAAAAACCACATAACACTTCTACTGTTGTAATTTCTTTGTGTTACATAAAAGAAGATTCAACAGAAGATACTGGCAAGAGGCTGGGCACAGTGGCTCACGCCTGTAATCGCAGCACTTTGGGATGCCGAGGCAGGCAGATCACCTGAGGTTGGGAGTTCAAGACCAGCCTGGCCAACATAGTGAAATCCCGTCTCTACTAAAAATACAAAAATTACCTGAGTGTGGTGGTGCACATCTATAATCCCAGCTAATCGGGAGGCTGAGGCAGGAGAATTGCTTGAACCCAGGATGCAGAGGTTGCAGTGAGCCGAGATAGCGCCACTGCCCTCCAGCCTAGGTGACAGAGCAAGACTCTGTCTCAAAGGAAAAAAAAAAAAAAAAAAAATACTGGCAAGAAGCCTACATATCCCTAAGTTATCCTTCTCTTAGGGGCAACACAAGGTACAAGAACTGGAGAAGAGCAACCTAATTTTTGAAGTTTGGATCCCGAGAACCTACATTATACCCAAAAAAAAAAAAAAAAAGCTAATTGCTTTTTCTTGCCTGTGCCTTGGCTTTGGCTAGCAGTATCATTGGAAACGTTTTTCTCTTCTTTTCGCCAATATTTATTGCACATCTTTTATGTTTGAGGCTTTGTTGGTTCTTCTTCAGACTGTTTTTGCCCAGAAAAAAGTCATAACCAGCTGCCCTCAGGCCATTATTCCAGCCCCCGTGGTGCTGGGTGTTTCGCTGAGGCTCGGCCAGTACCTTCCCCCTCCCTTGTCGGTGAGGCCCACGGGTGGCTTGCCTCCCTGCCTGCTCTAATCAGTGACTAATAGAGCATATCTTTTGCTCTTGGCAGAACTATGTTGTTACAGTTCCTGGAAGGAGGGGAACCCTGGTTACACCTGTGAGGCAGCCAGGAGGCTGCCAGGCGGCTTTTGCCAAGTGAAAGAGCAAAGATCAGAGTTAGGAAAACAGGTTGTTCCACATTCTTGCCTTTCTGGTGACCACAGTGAGGAAACTGTCAAATTGAAGGGAAGGGAAACCCCTTCTGCTGCTAGGTCAAAGCAGTACCTCCTAAAATGTTTCTGTTTCCAGGTATCTGCTCTTACCGGTGCAGGATTCGTTGTGGGCTTGTATCTCTTCTTTTACAGCATCTGGGGTGTCATCAGCTGTCAGGATATTCTCAGTTTCTGCTCTCTCTCCATGAGAATCTTCATATTGCTCCTGGGGGGAAAGGGATGTTATCTTCTCCCATTCAAAGGGGAAACCAAGCCTTGTTTAAAAGAACTGCAAACTCTTTGCCACAGATTTTGTATCTCAGTTTCCTATCTGTGCAGCGCTCCTTCTCCTCTTTGTCTGCCTACTCACAGAATGACTTAGAGCAGAAGTTCTCAAAGTGTGGTCACCTGGAAACATGTTACAAATGCAGATTACCAGGCACCATCAACCAACACCCCTGCCCTGCCCCGTCTCACCCCACCCCGCCCCACAACTCAGGGGTGGGCTGTAGCAGTCTGTGTTTTAATAAGCACCCCAGGTGGTTGTGGTGCACGCTCGAATTTGAGGACTACTGACTTAGTGCTGCTGACTCGGAGGGAAAAGGTAGATTTCCTCTGTCTTGTATTTTCCTTTTTGATTTGTTCTTTTCTCTTTCCTTCCTCCACCCTCCCCTAACCTTCTGCCTCCTCTCCCCAGCTCCAGCAAAAGCATTCCATAACAGAAGGCTCCCTGAGTCCCTGGGGAATTCTTCGTTTGAGACGTTGTAGAGGACTGTTTGCTATTTGCTTTCACAGGGGTGGTGGGGAGTAGGAATTAGGAATCAGGAATTGTCTATGTCTTCCGCGAGCTTAACAGCCCAGAGATCCGGTAAGGGAGGTTGTTGCATCTTTCTTCTCACTTAAGATTACTTTGCTTTTATTTTATTTTCCTCATTACCTTCTCCTGCCACATTCCCCTGCCAGACAAGGTCTTGCCATGTTACCCAGACTGGTCTCTGACTCCTGGGTTCAAGTAATCCTTCTGCCTCAGCCCTCCAAAATGTTGGCATTACAGGTGAGCCACCACACCCGGCCTCCTCATGACTCTCAAAAATAACTATGCTCACTACAGAAAAAAAATCAAAATTTAGGCAAACAAAAAGACCAAAATAGCATAATCCTAACCATCTAGAGATAACCACTACCTAATCACTTACTATATTCTTTTCCATATATTTACCCCTTTTTACTTAAATGGGTTCATTTTTACATGCTGCTTTTATAACTTGCTTTCATTTAATCTTCTGAACATCTTTCCCTATGGATGCATTTCCAGGATTTTTTTTTTCTTTTTTCTTTCTTTTTTTTTTTTTTTTTGGAGACAGAGTCTCGCTCTGTCGCCAGGCTGGAGTGTGGTGACGAGATCTCGGCTCACTGCAACCTCCATCTCCTGGGTTCAAGCTATTCTTCTGCCTCAGCCTCCCAAGTAACTGGGACTACAGGTGTGTGCCACCACGCCCAGCTGATTTTTGAATTTTTAGTAGAGACGGGATTTCACCATATTGGCCAGGATGGTCTCGATCTCTTGACCTTGTGATTCGCCTGCCTCAGCCTCCCAAAGTGCTGGGATTACTGGCATGAGCCACCGTGCCCAGCCTTCCGGGATATTTTTGATGACTGTAAACATGTTTCATTGCAGACAAGACTTAAACTTGACAACTATTAGTATTAGTTTAATATAATAGTTAAGAGTTCGGTGGGCAGATCCTGGGACGAGTCCTGGGTTAAGAAATAGATCTTTCCAGGATCAGACTATATAAACAGACTAATTCTTGTCCTGGGACTGACATATCTCCAGTCCCACTTCCCACCTTGCCTTCCTGCAGGACCTGTGAATAATCAGCCTTTATCTCTCCTCCCCAGGAGATCAGCAAGCACTGTGGCTGGAGCCTCAGGATTTACCCCTCCCCTCTTTTTCTTAGCTATGAGGTATTGGGAATCTTCTCACCTTGGGGCCTTCTCATTGCACAGCTGATTTCATTGAGCAAGTCCAAGGATTTTTCTTTCCTTTTTTTTCTTTTCTTTTCTTTCTTTCTTTCATTCGTTTGTTCATTCTTTCTTTCTTCCTTTTTTTTTTTTTTTTTGACATATCATAGGAAGTAGTTCATTTTAAAATTATTGCAACTACGAAAGAGAACCTTGTTTTTTTTTTCTGAGAAAAATCATACATAAAGGGGAAATTTTTGAAAATACAGATAAATGAAGATAAAATTATATCACTTAGAGATAGCCAGTATTAACGCAAAATACATTATTTTGATTTTTTTTCCATGTGTATATTTTTTTTCTCAGAAATATGATACAGAAGTGTTACAAACTTTTTTCACATAACATTGGACAACTTCTACTACATTTTAGTGAATGTATTCCATGGTATACTGGAACCAGCTCACCTCAGATAGGGATTGTTAAATAGGATTTCCAGAGCAGATTAAACTATTAGTAGCTTGAGATCATCGGTGGTTGGAGTATTTATACCATAGAAGTTACCAGACACCATGAATTGGGGCTTTTTGTTTTATTTAGAGAGCTGGGTTATTACCGTACCACTAGATACACGTTTTATCATGTAAATGTGATTTCTTCTGATTGAAATAATCTCCCTATTTTAGGTTATTTCTGATTTTTGTTGTTATAAACACTAATGGCAATTATGGATGTCCTAGTACACATCCATAATTACTTCCTTAGGATACATTGCTTGAAATAGTTTCAGAATCAAAGGGTGTCTGAAATTACAAGAACTTGTTACCAAGTACCCGCAGTTTCACACCCTTTGAAAGGAAGAGTGTACTATTTTTGTTTTAAGAGGATTTATGAGAAACATCCTCTGGTACCAAGAATTTCATGTCTCTCCTACTGTTTACTTCTGTTTACATTTTCTGAATGAATTCTTTTTATATAAGGAAATACCCTGGCTGACAGTATAATAAGCGAATGCCTTTAATTCATAGGATATCGACTGATATGTAGGATGTAAAAAGTACCTTTTGTGGCATTCTGGAATGAAAGGCAATATATCGTGATGATTAAGAACTTGGAATCAGGTGCCAGAATGAATTTGAATCCCAGCTCTGCTGTAACTCTGTGCAAGATACATAAGCTCAGATAGAACGATCCTAAAAATAGGATGATATCATTTCACTAATTATTAAAAAGTAGAAACAGGTGAAATTAGTTTTACTGTTTTGCATTTAACCCAATAGTTCCCAAAGTTTTATCTCATTTCACTTCAAAACAATAGCTCCATCTTAAAACAAACAACAACAACAACAACAAAAAACAGGCGCAGTAGCTCATGTCTGTATGTCTGTAATCCCCGCACTTCGGGGAGCCAAGGCAGGTGGATCACCTGAGGTCAGGAGTTTGAGACCAGCCTGGCCAACATGGTGAAACCCTGTCTCTACTAAAAACAGAAAAATTAGCTGGGCATGGTGGCGGGCACCTGTAATCACAGCTACTTGGGAGGCTGAGGCAGGAGAATCGCTTGAACCCAAGAGGTGGAGGTTGTAGTGAGCCAAAATCGTGCCATTGCACTCCATCCTGGGGGGCAAGAGTAAAACTCCATCTTAAAACAAAAAAACACAATAGCTCCAAATATAATTTCAACATACAATCAATATAAAAATTGAGATGCTTTACATTTTTTTTTTGTACCAAGCCTTTGAAATCTGGTATGTAATTTAAATACACAGTACAGTTTCTTCAGTTTCTTCACCTGGAAGGTAGAGATGACTATGGAATCTCTTCACAGGGTTTTTGCAAGGCTTAGGTGAGTTGATGTATGTAAATCACTTACACCTGGCCTGTAGTAAATCTAGGTAGGTGTTGGATTATTACTATCATTAATAAGTACATAGGGTAGGGCACAGTGGCTCACACCTGTAATCCCAACACTTTGGGAGGCCAAGGTGGGCAGATCACTTGAGGCCAGGAGTTCGAGACCAGCCTGGCCAACATGGTGAAACCCCATCTCTGCTAAAAATACAAAAATTAGCCAGGCATTGGTGGTGCATGCCTGTAGTCCCAGCTACCCAGGAGACTGAGGCATGAGAATCCTTGAACCCAGGAGGCGGAGGTTGCAAGTTTGTGCCATGGCACTCCAATCTAGGTGACAGAACGAGACTCTGTCTCAAAAAACGAACAAAAACTAACAACAAAAATAAGTACATAGTATCTCTGTGGACCTGTGCCAACCGTCACATGCAGATGGTTTCATTAATTCCTTAAACAGGAAATTAGGCTGAGCACTTTTTGTGTTGATTCCCAAATATTTGAGTACTATGTGGCAGATATTAGGCTAGTGGCATAGGAAACATAAGATATTTCTCTGCCCTGAGTTGGTCCCAAGTAGACCAATGTGGGAGCTACTCTATAAGCATGAAACAGTAATAGCAAAAGGGGGAAAAAATAAAAGAAAAACCAGTTGCTAAAGACAATAAGGGAAACAGTGCTGCGAGGTCCTGCCAGATTGCTGGCTAAAATAATTACGCAGAAGCTGACGGGAGCATAGTGGCCTGGGTTGATCTGGTAGGACTCCCCAGGGAATGCAGGGTTCTCACTAAGCGCTAAAGAGCAGGAAGGGGTTTTTAAAGGGCCAAGGACATAGTGGGAGCAAAGCAGCAGGGATATTCAGGGAACCACAGAGGAAAACTTGGTTAGAGCTGCTTTCCAAAGCTGCACTGTCCAATCTAGTAGCCACTGGCCATTTGTGGCTATTGAGGACCTGAAATGAGGCCAGTCCATATTGAGATATGCCGTATATGTAAATATTTAAAGCATCTCAATTTTTATATTCATTATATATCAAAATGATATTTGGAGCTATTGTTTTGAAATGAAATATGAGATGAAAAAACTTTTGGAGCTACTGGGTTAAATGTAATGCAATAAATCTAATTTCACCTGTTTGTTTCTTCTTTTTAATAATTAGTGAAATAATTCCATTCTGTCTGTAGTAAATTTTATCTGTCTCTGTAGAGAAGATAGTGAAATGTACGACGGTCCTGCCCTTATGTTTGGGGGAACAGGGAGGGTGGAGTACTGGATCTAGTATGAGGTAAGACCCAGCTCTTTGGAAGGAATCTGGAGGGCCAAGGACCCCAGTGTATTGGAACTAACTCTCAGGTTCCTAGAACTGTATTTTAGCCACCTGCTCCAGTTTGAGTCCACAGAAATCTGTCCCACAGTGACCACTTGCTTCTGGTATTTACAAATGTCCAGAGGGATTCTGGGGGAGAACAGCTGCTCCTCTGGAGACCCAAGTCCATCTGAAATCACAGCTTGATTTCCAGAACCCAGAAGAGAGAGGTCCAGCTGGTCTTGATGAAATCCAGTGGCCTGGAATCTCCAAGCAAGGCCGGAAGACTTTCTTGAGACATCCCAAGGGGCTTCCCGTAGCCAAGTGGAAGGTCAAGGTTGACCTGAAGCCAGATCTGGATTGCCAATGTGCTCTAATTTAATCCAGTCCCGTGAAGTCCTCCCAGAGATCCAGTGAGGTCAGTGGCTGCCAGAGTATTCTGGGGCCTTGCTGGAGGCCTCCTAACTCCTGGTCCCCTCAATAATCAGAAATCTAAAGGGGACAAGGAACTGCTGTCATAATTTTATGGTGTAGAGGGGCGTCATAGATAGGTCCTTCTCTCTCTTTCTCTCTTTCTCGTCCCCTCATTACCCCCTTTGTCTCACACACGTGTTTTGTTTTTTGGGTTTTTTTTTTTTTTTTGGTTGTTGTTTGTTTTTTGTTTGTTGTTGTTGTCGTTGTTTGTTTTTGAGACTTGCTCTATCACCCAAGCTGGAGTGCAGTGGCTCAATCTCGGCTCACTGCAACCTCTGCATCCTGGGCTCAAGCCATCCTCCTACCTAAGCCTCAAGAGTAGCTGGGACCACAGGAGCATGCCACCATGCCCAGCTAATTTCTTGTATTTAATAGAGACAGGGTCTTGCTATGTTGGCCAGGCTGGTCTGGAACAGCTGGGCTCAAGCGATCTGCCCACCTCGGCCTCCCACAGTGCTGGGATTACAGGTGTAGCCACCACACCTGGCCTCACTCACACACATTTCTAAGTACTCTCAAGGAAAAGAACAGGATGCTCTGAGACTATCTGGGGGCAGGGGTGGGGTGGGGTGGAGGTTAGATTGGGCAGTTGGAACCCTGCCTGAGAAACTGACATAGCTACCAACAGTCTTGTTACTACCCCTCTTCTGGCCCCCAAGTGGGTATTATTAGCATTCTCTACCAAGTTTAAAAAGTATTTCCAAAAGGTTTTGCTAACTACTATGGGAGAATATAAGGTAGGGAAGTAGAGTAAAAGCAGCATGAAGCTGGATAGCCTTATCGCGCTCACAATTTTTAGTACCTTGCTTGAAGCTGACTTGCTTCAAAAGCTCTCCTGCCATTCTTTGGTCTATAAGAACCTCTGAGGAACCTGTACCCAAGTCACAAAGGATCACTGCCAGGGCCCTTACTTCCTGATTTACAACCTGAGTCTCATCATAATTATGTTGGCACTGGGATCCAGATTAAGAGAGCCAGAGTCCCATTCCCTGCAACCCACCTTGGCCTTTCCCATCTGTCTGTCTCTCATTTCTGTTCTGAGGCATTGCCATCCACAGCTGCTGCCTCCTGCAGTGATAAACTGTTATTCAGAGTGTGCTGGCAGGGTTCAGCTGAGTCTGCATGACCCTCTTTGGGCAATGCTGTAGACCTGTTTCTGTAACATTTGGGACATCATACTCAGTGGCCTTTACGATCTTTTCCAATTCCCATTCCACAAAGGGATTTAAAAACCAGAGATAATCCTGTTTGTTTACTTGGGTTCTGCTTCAAAGCAGAAGAGCTCAATAACCTTTTAAGGTTTTTACAGCCTTTCTAATTTTGAAGTTCTCATTTCTTTGGGCTTTGGTTTAGAAATTCTTCCCCTTTTCCCAATTTAACTTACAGCTTCACCACCAACTAGTGCTTCCATTTTAGAGTGTTAGCAGCCAACTCTACCAGAGTGTCTATGGATTCCACACACAGCTTGTTTCCCAGTGAATTCCCAGTGAGGTGGTCAAGTCTAAATTTAAACTATGACCCTTCTGCCAGCATATGCAAGCCGGGGCTGCAAGAGCAAAATCAGAACTGGATTGTTCTCTGGGAGATGTGTGTGTAGGAGTTAGAAAAGAAGGTGGGCAAGGCTTCCCAAAAGGTAGACCAGCCCCGGGGGAAGAAGAGCAGGAGTTCAGGGTGAGGATAAGTATAGTTATCCCAAGGGACTTGTTGGAGTTTACTGTAGCATGGCTGGGTCCCTTGGAGAAAGTCGGCCAAACTCTCCATCCTCTCAGTTTCCTCTCATTGTAACATACCAATGGCATAACTCACCTGAGTTTGTCATTACCATGGCTTCTTGCCAAGCCTTATGGCACAATTATGTGCTCAACTGTGTCTCTTGTTTCAAAGTCACAGATTCTTGGTTTATGAGATACAATCTGCACATTGTGTTATATTGGTTTCAGCTCTTGTTTGGTTGCCTGGCTCACATCTTTATGTGGGTTTTTCTGTATCAGTGGGTACGTATTTCAAAGACAGGACAGGGTAGTGTCTATAATTCTGGTTGTGGAATGGCTTTGCCAAGTCAGGTACTAAAAAGTGAAACTGGAAAGCCTAAAAACTGATTTAGTTTGTAACATTTAGCTCATTATTATTTAGTCACACCTCCAATTTGTATTTATATTTGTGATTAGCATCCTATACCATGAAATTTATATATATATGATATATATGTGACTATATATGTATGTTTTTAGAGTGGCATCAGATTTGATTCAAATAGAGCGATCTTTATTCTTCTGATTGTGATTGCTAACATATATTTTGGAAGTAGCCTAGCGGCAGGTTTGGAGAGGCTACCTTAAGTGCATGTGTTTTTCCAAAATGCCCCAGCTCGAAATGGAGAGGAAAATTAGATCACAGAGCTTCTGAAGCTGGGGTTCTAGCACTCTCTGAAAGTGCCCAGGTTAGAATCACAAACAGGGCTTTGACTAAGAAGGAACATAGGCCAGTTGGCCCTCTTGTGCTCACACGTCATTTTCTGTAAGTAAGCTAGAGCTTTTTGTGGGCAATTCTCTGTCTTTAGTTCAGACCTCTAACAGCCAAGCATGGGTTGGGAGGGTCAGACTGAGTCCCCCTCCTGACATTAGAGCTTACTGCATGTGTGGCATTAGTCTGGTGACCTAACTTGATGGCAATTTCTCCATCTGTACACTTGGGGAAATACAGGCATCTATCCCTGAGGGTGGCTGTGAAGATTCAAGTGAAAAAGTGTGTGTGTATCACTTAGGGTAGTTCCTGGCTTCCTGGCATATGGAATGCACTCAATAAGTGTTAGCTTGAGAACAGCAACATTCTTCCCATTATCAAATATTTCTCTAACTTATAGGGTAATAGCTTTAAATGAGCCATTATGTAGGATGGAAGTGGATTAGTGACTATTTCTCAAAGCTTTTAAGGAAAACAGACTTGTAACCTAGGTCTCAAACTACTGGCCTTTTGCCCAGGTTTTCAGCCCTGGGAGTGTCCCTGTTAAAGCAAGTTGCTGATCTGGTAGATCCTATGGCTGATTCACGATGACAGTTGTTATTAAAAAGAGATGGTCTCCTCCCAGTGTGTTGGATTCTTAAGTAATTCTTCAACCAGGTCACTATTAAGGACCTTTATATGTATGCATTAATTTGTACTATTGTCCTATATTCTTGTTCAAAGTTGATGATCTTGGATGTATTCCTTTAGTTACTACAATTATCTGCTATGCTCTGGTAAATATCTGCCTTTTATGGCTCAGAAATTTCTATTCTGACCAGTGCAGTGGCTCATGCCTATAATCCCAGCACTTTGGGGGGCCAAG
The DNA here is from genome assembly GCF_047675955.1 of Chlorocebus sabaeus. Lineage (NCBI taxonomy): Eukaryota > Metazoa > Chordata > Mammalia > Primates > Cercopithecidae > Chlorocebus > Chlorocebus sabaeus. The sequence goes on from NC_132925.1 coordinate 44,256,621, forward strand.
GCAGGTGGATTGCTTGAGCCCAGGTGTTTGAGACCAGCCTAGGCAATATGGCGAAACCCCATCTCTAGGAAAAAAAAAATAGCTGGGTTTGGTGGCATGCACCTGTAGTCCCAGCTACTCAGGAGGCTGTGGGGGAGTATGGCTTAAGTGTGGGAGGCAGAGATTGTAGTGAGCCAAGGTCACACCACTGCACTCCAGCCTGGACAACATAGCAAGATTCTGTCTCAAAAAAAAAAAAAGGAAATTTCTATTCTGTTGTCAGCAACCCATCAGAGATTCTTGTATTCAATAACCATACATACCAGTTTTAGGCAAAAATAAATGACATTTCGGCTAAATATACTCTTGGTTAGATTTATAGTTTACAGTAGGCTTTTTCCAATAGTGAAAATCACATATATACCTTCATGTTCAGTAGGAAAGAAGTCAGAAGTCCCCCAAATTGACTTTCCTTGGGGCTGTCTACCCTGAATTAGGTGATATGCCCATCCTTGAATTAACGATCCACTGAGTGAAATATTTCTCTTATTGTGGGACCCACCCTGGGGGTGGAGACTCAGCAAGGACAGGGTTTCAACTCACAAAGCTGTGAAATCTGGGGTGCTCCCATGAAGAGAAATGGATGCTGGGGAGATGGATGGATGCCAGCAGATGTCCTCTATGTCAAGTGTCAACCTAGGACCTGTAGTCTAATGAGAAACTATGATGAGTTTAAGAACTGAAATCCCTCTGCCTTCCCTGTTGTATGTGCCCAGAGGACAGAACTACCAGTTTTTCTAAAGGAGTGAGGAGAATGTGTTCAGAGGAAGCCTTGTGGAAAAGTGACACAGGGCTGGGTCTTAAAGGGTCAGAAGGGATATACTCCATCTATGTTAGGCAAAGAAAATGGCACCAGGAAGGACATAGAGACCTGGATAGGAAGGGAATGTCCATGGTAATGATGAATAGGTATGTGACTGTAGCATCTCCTTAAGTCTTCAGCTTTTGGGAGTCAGCCTATATGTTTCGCAAATGACAAAGCTGAGGCTTAGAGAGATTAAATGATTTTCCCAAGAGTACTTAGTCTGTGTGTTGAGTCCTGGTTTCTTCTCACTTACCCTGCTGGCCCCAGTTAATTCCAGTTTTTTGTTTGTTTGTTTGTTTGTTTTTTGCTTTTTTAATACTACAGTGGAATCTAGTGCGATACTACATCATGTGCCTGAAACCATGGGATGGGTTAGCACTTCCAGAAGCAGCCTTTTCTTGTGGGGTGTTATTTTTATTTGCATATGTAAACCCTGTGCCGCCAAAGCTCTTAACACAAGCATTGCCTGGCATACACACACACTTTTATACCCTAAATAGCAGAGGCCTGGAAATGTTTGTCTACTTTTGCCAACATCTGACTGTGATTATCTTTAACCACAGTCACACTTGTTTGTCTCCTAAAATAGTATTGACTCTCCAGAGAAGGCTGTTTCTAGTCATCAAAGCCCTCCCAGAAATCTATCTCCTTCTACCTGCCGCCTCCTGGTAGCCTTGGCAGCCTCTAATTGACTCACTTAATTTTCTTACTCCCTATGGCAACACTCCTTAATCCTTCCTTAAAATTCACAGACCTCTCCTTGTGGGTTTTACCTCCCAGAGCCCACCTGTTACTTCAGGCAACTGAAGTGTTTCTGTCCTTGAGATGTTCATCAGCTATTCTTCCTTTCTGTCCCTGGCTCTCCCCACAGGCCTTGCCAGTATGCAGGTGTCAGCTTCCCCAGAGGAGAGTAGCCTAAAGGCTAAGCTGTGTCTGACCTATAGGGAGAGACCCAGTCAATTTTTGAAATGGAGCGTCTCTCCCCACAACCCTCCCACCAGTATGGATATTAAAAATGTGTGTCCTTGCTTTGGGGTTCTGTCTCAGAGAAAGTCAGTATTCCCATATGCTAGTCTATTGGGTTCCTTTGCGTTAACGTAAAGATTGCCTCATTTTGACTTTGAACTTGATGGGGGCAAAAGAGGGAGAATGAAGGTGTTTTTACCTTATAGTATCTAACTATGCCCTCCCACCTCTCTAGAATAATACATTATACCAAGCTAGGAAAAAGTGCTCCAGGTGGAGCCTGGTGATCTTATTTGAGAAGGTCATTCTCAGAGCCATCACTAGGATAAAGAGAGTGAACAGCATCAGCTCACACATGTGATTCTGTGTTGCGTGCTTTGGACTTGGATTTGATCACTAAGAGATCCCTTCTCTGAAACAGTTGGGGTGAAACACGGGTGGTAGATCCAAAACCCCCACAAAGTAAGAACTCCGAACAAATAGATGGTCAGGACTGCTTTCCTGTTTTTAAAGCTTTCTCTATGCCTTGGGTAGTATATTCTCCAGAGTGAGGGTGTGGAGGTTACGCATCGAGCCTGACAAGAGCCACTCTTGGTGCTGCTGTTGGTCTGTGTTGCTCTTCCTGAACCACAAAGGTTGTTTCTGTATAACCTTGTGATCATAGAATTGAAAGTTAAGGTGCTTAATGGTGGAAAATAGGTTTGGGAGATGAAGGTTGGAGATGAGCTCATGAAAGCCCTATAAATATTTTTATGATCCTTAAAATAAATTATTCCACTGAAGAGAATAATAGTGATTACTGTGTAATTTCCATTCTGTTGGGTTAGAAATTTTCAGACTTTTTCCTGATTCAAAATTTGAACTAGATGTGTAATTCCTTTTAAAATTTTTAATTAATTAACTAATTATTTTAGAGACAGGGTCTTACTCTGTCACCCAGGCTGGAATGCAGTGGTGCTATCATAGCTCACTACAGCCTCAAACTACTGCACTCAGGCGATCCCCTTGTCTCAGCCTCCTGAGTAGGTGGGACCACAAGGGTGTGCCATCATGCCTGGCTAATTAAAAAAAAAAATTTAGACCAGGTGCAGTAGCTCATGCCTGTAATTCCAGCACTTTGGGAGGCCAAGGTGTGCAGACCACCTAAGCCCAGGAGTTCCAAACCAGCCTGAGCAACATGGCAAAATCTCATCTCTACAAAATAAATAAATAAATAAATAAATATACACATACACACACACACACACACACACACACACATATATATACACACACACACAAAAATTAGCCAGGCATGCTGGTGTGCACCTGTAGTCCCAGCTACTCAGGAGGCTGAGGTGAAAAGATCACTTGAGCCCAGGAGGTGAAGGTTGAAGTGAGCTGAGATCACGCTATTGCACTACACAGGGTCTCACTCTGTTGCCCAGGCTGGTCCTGAACTCCTGGCCTCAGGGGATCCTCCTGCCTCGGCCTCTCAAAGTTCTGAGATTACAGGCATGAGCCAGCAAGCCTGGCCTAAATTCCTTTCTGTGTGTAGGTATAGAGATAATAGGTGCATTGGCTGGGCACATTGTCCCATGCCTGTAATCCCAGCACTGTGGGAGGCTGAGGCAGCTGGATCACTTGAGGTCAGGAGTTTGAGACCAGCCTAGCCAACATGGTGAAACCCCATCTCTATTAAAAATACAAAAAAATAGCCGGGCTTGGTGGCAAACGCCTGTAATCCCAGGTACTCAGGAGGCTGAGGCAGGAGAATCGCTTGAACCCAGGAGGCGGAGGTTGCAGTGAGCTGAGCTGGTGCTATTGTACTCCAACCTGGGCAAAGAAATGGGACTCTGTCTCAAAAAAAAAAAAAAAAAAAAAAAAGAGAGAGAGAGAATAGGTGCATTAAGATAGTTTCATCCCACTGTAGTCCTGTATCCAAATGGGGCCCAAAACTGTGTAAGAATGTAGACTTTGAAGCTCCATAGACCTGCCTTGGATATTGGTTCTGTCCCCTGATTATAGAGCTTTAGTACCTTAGGGGTTTTGGTGTCATGTATCTAATAAAAATGCATATGCACCCAGGTTTTTAAGCTGCTGTGCTTCACCCATGGCAGTGTGATTCGTCAAAATACACAAAAGCAGAGTAGCACTTGGATCTGCCTCCATCACCACCCCTTCCATTACACATGAGTGAAATCCCCTCTACCCCAACACACATCAAAATGTAATTCTTGCCGCAGCTTTTTGCGTATCTTCCAAGAGGGAGGCTTCATTGGAAAACCTACTTCTGATCACCCACCAACTTTACTCTCCTTTATCATTTCAGTCCTCTGCTGACTTTCTCTGACTCCCCATCATGAATAGCTTGAAGACTTCACATAGGCATGCATCTGTTCAGCAAATTTTATTGTACCTAAACATACTGAAACTCAAATTCACAGTTGCAGAAAACACAGGGAGAAATAAAATCACATTGATTGGAGTTTGTGTACAAGGGGAATTATAGTTTGGGGCAATTATATCGTTCTCATTTGGGGCATTCTTTTGGCCTTACATGATACTTAGATTAGAGTGTCTCCTCTCTTAGATGAGAGTCCTCGTTGGTGACCCAGAGGAGCATGGAAACTGCCTAAGAGCTAGAACCCAAAATCTCACATGTCTGATAAGCTCAGTGCTGGCATAGCTTGAAGCATTCACTTAGCTACGAAAATGCCCAGGCTGTGTGATGTGTGGCAAGACTTCTTCTTAATCCTTTCTCATAGTCCTGTCTCCTTAAAAATACCATAAATTTGATTTATAAAATATGAGAACCATAAAAGACAAATGTAAAGCAGAGGTTCTTTGAAGTTTCTACTTTAAAATGTTTTTTCTTAACATTAAAGTCAGGTAAATTATATCCACAGATCTCATTATACATAAAAATAAATTTCAGAAGGATTTCAGGCAAATGTAAAGACACTATAAAGGAAGTGAAAACAAATGACAGACAAGGAGAAAACGCTTGTAACCTGCATAATAGATAAAAGATTAAGACCCAGAATGTATAAAGAGTACTTATAAATTAAGAAAAAAGCTAATTAACCCAATATTTTTAAAAATGGCAAAAGCGATGAAGATGTAAGACTTTTCAAAAGGCAATAAACTTTTGAAAAGATAACATCTAGTAATCAAAAATACAAATAAAAACAAGATTATGTTTCACCCTTCAGACTGGCAAAATTATAGGTAAGGCCAAATAGATATTCATCCACTGGTGTGAACATTGATTCTGTTTCTTGAGGGCCATTTGGCAACATCTATAAAAATTGAAAATTTGTATGTCTTTTGACTCATCAGTACCACTTCTTGTACTGTACCCTAAAGAAGGTCTCCATTTGTCGCAGGATTTCAAGTGATAATTTTTGTAATAGCAAACAAGAAGATGGACAGTGACATTGTTTCCAATCAGGGAATGGTTGTGGTATAGTTTTACAGTGGTGTGGTATTCAGCCATCTGAAACAAACAGCAAAATAGAAGATCCAAACATAGGAAGATCTCCCATTTGTTAAATGGGAAAAAATCCGTACAGAACCATTTAACGACATAGTATAAACATCATTGTGCAAGAACAAACTGTGTGTCTATGTGAGTGGATGCATTGAAAATGATCCAAGATATACACTGAATCACTGTGGTTACTTCTAGGTAGCAGAGTAGAATTAATTTGGGTATGGGGAAGTAACTGGGAATAAGTTGGGGAGAGATGAATTTTTTACCCTATAATCTTCTAAAGTATTTTATGAAATTTCAGGAGCATGTATTTACGTATGACATACTTTTTAAAGTAATACATACTTGTAGCCGATAATTTGGAAGATATTGGAAAAAATAAGGAAAATATATCACCCTATAATCCTAGAGACCTTGACTTTATTCAACTCTCATTCTCACTCTGCCGCCCAGGCTGGAGTGCAGTGACACAATCTTGGCTCACTGCAACCTCTGCCTCCTGGGTTCAAGTGATTCTCATGTCTCAGCCTCTCAAGCAGTTGGGATTACAGGCATGTTCCACTATACCTGGCTAATTTTGTATTTTTAGTAGAGACAGGGTTTCACCGCATTGGCCAGGCTGATCTCAAACTCCTGGCCTCAAGTGATCTGCCTGACTCAGCCTTCCAAAGTGCTGGGATTACAGGCGTGAGCCATGGCACCCAGTCTCCATTCTTTTTTCTGTATGTACATTATATATATATATGTGTGTATATATATATATAAAATATATATGTAATAAGTATAAAATATATCCACAGCTAGTTCCCTTTTTATATTTAACATTGTATCCTGCTTTTTGTCCACTTAATGTTATCTAAGCCCTTTCCTTCAGTTTTACAAATGTATAATCTCTCTTTTAAAAAATTTTTTTAGACAGGGTCTCACTCTGTCACTCAGGCTGGGGTGCAGTGTCCTGATCTCAGTTCACTCCAGCCTCCGCCTCCCTGCTCAAGTGATTCTCCCACCTCAGCCTCCTGAGTATCTGGGACCACAGGCACACGTCACCATGCCCGGCTAATTTTTTTCTGTAGAGACAGGGTTTCGCCATATTGCCCAGGCTGGTCTCAAATTCCTAGGCCCAAGTGATTTGCCCACCTTGGCTTTCCAAAGTGCTGGGATCACAGGCATGAGCTACCATGCCCTGCCATGAATTTATACCCTCTCATGCAACCTTTAAATGTTTATTATAAATTCAGACTTTAAGTCTCTAGAATAGACAGCAAATTTTTCAAGGGCCATGAAGAGCAGATGAGCCCTCGCTCTGTCTCCCCAGGAAGAGTACTGATAAGTAGAGAGCAGCTGAGCCAAGGCCCAAGCACCCAGAGACTAGTTGCTGGAAGTCAGCGGAAACCTTACAGCATCCTGTCTCCCTTCCTCCCTTCCCTCCTGATAGTCTGCGGACCCTATGTTTTTGCTTTTCCCTAGCTCAGGTTCTAATTCTGGCTTCTGAGAGCTGCGTTCTCTGCTGCAGGCCTGCCCGAGAGTTGGGAACAAAGACCAGGATTTGAAATGATGGCCCTCCCCTGCAGTAATGCTTAGAACACATAACTGAATCTTCTGTATTTCCAGGGTTTAAAGGTGAAAGCGCTGGTAAGGATGATCTGGAGTTGTTTTTCCACTTGACAGATTAGTACTTTGAAAGCCAGCAAAATTGGGTTTTACCTAAGATCGTGCAGCAAGTTAAGAGTTAAGCTGGAAATCACGCGTGGGGTTATTTGTGTGGCCCAGTGCTCCTTTCACTGTACTCCTTTTCTTGAGCACTGGGAGTCTGAGGCCTGGCCTAGCACTGAAGGTATTGTGAAAGGTACCTTAGCAGCATTCAGGCAGCCTGGAACCCTGAGACTTAGCCAAAGGGTCAGCGGACTGAAGAAAGGTCATCTGGGCTTGAGTTTTGTTCATTTATTCAACAAATATACTGCTTTACAGGTATTCATGTGCACACAGCTACCCAAAGATTCAGGAAATGTTCTAAAGTGTTAAAGGTCGCAAAATAGTTGGATTACAGAAACTTTTATTTTTCCTCAAATTTTTTTTCCCCGTAATGACTATACGTTACTTTAGAAATCCTGACTTTTTAAACAAAGTCCTCCTGTTGATCTAACTGTTTTTATTTGCTGAGGTCATGGAGTACTTCCTACTTTGGCATAAGAAATGGGTGGGTGATGTTATCAACCACATAAATCCCCTCTTCCATGTGAGCCTGATAGTTCAGGGGTCTCTGACCTGAGTTTGTGGAAGTCCTAAGTATGTCACGCAGCTCGTGTTCATGCTTGCCGGACACACCTGAGTGTATACATGTATTTGCACTAGCTAGGATGCTTCTGCATCTGTGACTGAGGAGGAGCAGCAGGTTATAAAAGTGAGTAAAGGGCATAGAGCCGCTTTAAAGCTGCTCAGAAGAGAAACGTGCATTCTCCCTTTGTTGCTGCCTGGGAAGGAAAATGAGAGTGAATCCATTCCAGCAGATGACTCAAGGCATTGCAGTCTGAGGATGAGGGCTGGCTGTCTTGCAGGCTTGAGGCCTCACAGGCATTGCTGTATTACTATACAATACTGTTCATTGCCATTCGATAGTCATTATTGTCATTGCCATTTATTGTCATATAATAAGCTCTCACTATTGGGTTAAGTAAGTATTGTTATCTCAGAGATGGGTGGTAGTTATCCTCATTTTATAGATGAGTAAACTGAGGTTCAGAAAGGTAAAGAGATAGAACTGGAACTCGAATCCCAAGGCCACCTCACTCTACACTTGGCTTCAGTATTCATCCATGCACACAGAAACAGGCATCTTGGCTTCCTTTTTATTCATTTAATATTTAGAACATATTTACTGAGCACTTTCTATGAAATCTTTTTTCCCCAACAAATGTTTATTGAGTGCTTTAGTTCTGTGCTAAGCACTCTTTTAGCTGCTAGAAGCACAACAATAAACAAAAACAGGAAGAAGAAAAAAATCCCTGCCTTCATGGAGCTTTTAGTGAGGGGAGTAGGTGCAACAAATACGAAATAAATTTCATAGTATTTTTAAATACAGTACATTAATATTAATAGAAATTTGAAATTCAGTCATGCCAACAGATGAGGAGGTGACTGAAATGATAGTCTATTACTCACAGTTCCCCAAGAGGATGGGGCACCCCACACCGGGCCACAGAAGAAAACACTGAAGCTGCATGCAGGCAAAGAGAGAGAAGGAACTAGGGGGCTGGGGTCTTTAAGAGGTGAGGCAAGATAAGCAGGTTTAGGACTGGCTAGTTTGAGTAATTGTAGAGGGCTCTGGGGGACAAGGGGTTGTCTCTAGTTGTCTGGTACCTGGTCCTGGGGCGATTAGGGCAGGTGGATATTGGCCCAAAAATGAAAGCTTGATAAACAGGGTGGTTCTGGGTGTGGGCTCTGGATTGGTGGGTTTGCATAGGAAAGTTGTCATCTCTCTCTGGATATTAACTAACCCTGGGAGGGGCTATCACTCCAGGATCATCAGTACCCCAGATATCAAAGCAAATAATACAGGAAATAAAAAGACATGGTGAATACAATTGGCTTGACTGGGCAGGGTGGCTTACAACTGTAAGCTCAGCACTTTGGGGGGCTGAGGCGGGAGGATGGCTGGAACCTAGGAGTTTGAGATTAGCCTAGGCAACACAGTAGGACCTCGTCCCTATGAAGAAGGAGGAGGAGGGGGAGGGGGAGGGGAAGAAAATTAGCCAGGTGTGGTGACACACACTGTGGTCCCAATTACTGGGAGGCTGAGGTGGGAGGATTGCTTGAGCCTGGGAGATCGAGACTTCAGTGAGCCAGGCATGCCACTGCACTCCAGCCTGGGCAACAGAGCGATACCCTGTCTCAAAAAATAAAGAAACAAAAAATACAGTTGGCTAGATGGCAGTAAGTGCTCCAGAGAAGGTGACAGGGCTAGGGAATCAGAGTGGCAGCATGTGGAGGTGGGTGTTGTAGTTCTCAATAGGGTATCAGGGAAGGCTGTGCTGGTAAGGCAGCCTTTTAATAATGACCTGAAGTAAGAGAGAGAATGGACTCTGTGGGATCTGGGGAAGGAATGTGTAGGTAGTGAGAAAAGTAAGATCAGAGATGGGAGCATATCTTGTTGATAATGTTACCTAAAGCTGTGTCAACACACCCTAGACCATAGCAGAAAGAATTAAGATACCAGGTGACATGTTGGTGTGGGAAACATGAGCAGATAGTTAGGAGGCATAGGATGGCCTTGTGTATGTGAGCTGGATATGGAGTGTTTTGTCCAGAGACCAGGTTTGAGTATCTTGATGGTTCCTATTCATCCATATTTAGTAAGCTCTTTCTCCCGTATCTGTTACTCATCACTAGAAGAAAAGGTGATTCTTGGTGCAAAGGTGATTCTAACTGGGGGAAAATGTATCTGGCTATATAACATGGGGTAGTCAGAAATTAAAGATTGTTAATAAAAATGAATCCTATTGCATCACCTATACCACTCCCCAGCCCCTTTTAAAACACTCCAATGGCTTCCCATTGCATTGGGGATAAAGTCCAGCTTCCTGCTGTGCTCTGCAAGGTTCTGGTTCTAGGCCCTGCCTACTTTCCAACTGCGTTTAATGTGCCTTCACCCACCAGCCGCGCTCCAGCCACAAGAACTTCCTTCAGGAAACTTGAATATCCCAAACTCATTTCTGCCTTAGGATCTCTGCACAGTCTGTGACCTTGCCAGAAAGCCTTGTTTCCATCTTCATGTGGCTGGTTCATTCCCATCATTCAGGTCTCAACTTAAATGTCACTTCTCGGAGAAACTGTCACCACCTACTCATTCTGAAGAAGTCCTCAGGCCCTCTCTAGCCCATTAGTCAGTTTTTTTTTGTTTTTTTTTTATGGAGTCTCACTCTTGTAGCTGAGGCTGGAGGGCAACGACACAATCTCGGCTTACTGCAGCCTCTGCCTCACAGATTCAAGCGATTCTCCTGCCTCAGCCTCCCAAGTAGCTGGGATTACAGGCATGCAGCACCACATCCAGCTAATTTTTTAATTTTTTTAAATTTTTTTTTTATTTTTTGAGACGGAGTTTCGCTCTTGTTGCCCAGGCTAGAGTGCAATGGCATGATCTCGGCTCACCACAGCCTCCACCTCCCGATTCAAGCAATTCTCCTGCCTCAGCCTCCCAAGTAGCTGGGATTACAGGCATGTGCCCCCATGACCAGCTAAATTTGTATTTTTAGTAGAGATGGGGTTTCTCCATGTTGGTCAGGCTAGTCTCCAACTCCTGACCGCAGGTGACCTACCTGCCTCGGCCTCCCAAGTGCTGGGATTACAGGCGTGAGCCAACGCGCCCAGCAATTTTTGTGTTTTTAATAGAGACGGGGTTTCACCATATTGGCCAGGCTGGTCTTGAACTCCTCACCTCAGGTGATCTGCCTGCCTCATCCTCCCAAACTGCTGGGATTACAGATGTGAGCCACTGCGCCCAGCCGTCAGTTTAATTCTTTAAAACTGTTCAATACTACTGGAAATTTTTCTCATTCATTTGTTAGTTTCTTATCTCACTCCCTGTCTACCCCAACTAGAATGACAAGTTTCTAATTTCAGCGACTTTGTCTGTCTCCTACACTTGCTTTAGCCCAGCATCAGGAATAACTCGTGGCATATAGGAAGCACTCAACAAGCATGTGTTGAATGAACGAATAATAAAGTAATATCTTCAAATATAAAATGTTATATAAATCAAGCCTATGGGATCCCCACTTAAATAACAGAAGAGACATTATAATGATGCAAGGTCTAGGCAAGCTTCTGGGAAAAGGGCATTCTTATGGAAATAGTCTGATTGTTTTCTCTGCAAAGGATATCTGCAGGGATGCCTGTAGTACTGCTAACATTCCATACCAATCATTGCTGATCATGGAGCCAGGGGTTTTAGCTATAGTAAAGGAAAAGTGGCCTTGCCACCATTGGGCAAGCAAGGCAGAGTAGCAATCCTTGGGCCTTTGGTCCCAGATGTGTAGTATTTGGCAGCAGAATGGTTGCCTCCTTTAAAAAAAAAAAGTCTTACACTCCCCAGCAGACTTACAACCCCCAGTTTGACACATCCCATATCTCTCCTGATTGTTCTGTACCCATCTTTTCATGTTTGCCTTTTCCGTTGGTCTCTAAAGACATCTGAGCTTTGACTCTTGCCCTAGGTGAATAAATGACCCTTCCTCTAGCAGCTTAGTGGGTACATTGAATGTTTTTCCTGATTGAGGGAAAGTTGAAATACTGCTAGTAAGTCTCAGGATTAGGCTCATGGCAACAGGGCAAGATATCAGTTTGCTTTATCAGCCCAAAGGGCAGCGGATGCTTGCTAAAGGGAGTTTCTAGTCCCAATTATGCAAATAACCTACATGTTATTATTGGGAAGTGACCTGTCCAGGGTCTTGCGGCACCTTCAAATCCAGCCTCTCTACCCAGCTCTTGAGTTGAAGGCTTATTACTTGCTACAACAGTTAGGTAACCTAATTCAGTATTTTCTAAACTAGAAGCCAACCTTTGAGCTTCTCAGGTTCTCACTGATCTATTCTCTCATCACCTACCTGCCATTTCTCCTGCCTTTAACATTGTTAAATTTGATTCATGAGACTGGAAATGCCTCACTGTCTACCAGGATCCTAGAATTCTATTTCCATTCTTCAGTCTCTGGCCTTTCCAGCTGTCAGCTCCCATACTCAAGTCTCAAGAGCAGCCAGCATTCTATGTCGTGATGATCTTTCTGTATTTATTAGTAACATATTGTAAGTAGTTAACAGAGCCAGCCTGGATTTATGCCTCCCCAAAACCTCCAACACCATTTTCAGTGACAATTTCAGATCTATAGAAGAGACTTATGGGTTGAGTATAAACCTGGCCCCAGACTAGCTTTCAGAATCCTCACTTTGGAATCTGTGTTTCATGTGAAAACTTCAACTGGATGGATTTTGTGTGCCCACAAAGGCTAAAATCAACTTTAAATAGAATGTTAAAGCATAGCTTATAAAATTTTAACAAAACCTAGTTCTAGTCTTTAGTGTAATTACCAGTTTCTTTTTCTAAAATTCTTATTGATTGATTGATTGATTGATTGAGACAGGGTCTCACTCTGTTTCCTAGGCTGGAGTGCAGTGGCTCAATCACAGTTCAATGTAGCCTTGACCTCCCATGCTCAAATCAATCCCCCCACCTCAGCCTCCCAAGTAGCTGGGACTACAGGCATGCACCACTATACCTGGCTAATTTTTATAGAGACAGGGTTTCGCCATGTTGCCCAGACTGGTCTCAAACTCTTAGACTCAAGGGAGCTGCCCACCTCAGCCTCCTAAAGTGTTGGGATTACAGGCATGAGCCACTGCACCTGGCTTTTTTCTTTTTTTATTGTTTTCAGAGACAGGGTGTTGCTGTGTCACCATGTCACCCAGGCTGGAATGTAGTGGCACAATCAGGTTCACTGCAGCCTCAACCTCCTGGGCTCAGGCAATCCTCCCATTCAGCCTCCCAAGTAGCTGGGACTGTGGGTGTGCACCACCACACCCAGCTAATTTATTTTTTATTTTGGTAGGGACAGGGTCTCACTATGTTTCCCAGGCTGATCTTAAACTCCTGGACTCAAATGATCCTCCCACCTTAGCCTTCCAAAATGTTGAGATTACTGGCATGAGCCACCACACCCAGCCAACCACTTTCATTATGCACTGTTCAGTCTGTCTTCAGTGAAATAGAAAATTAGCCTCTTCTCATGTTTGTGATCAGGAAATTGTTTCATGAATGGAATTGAGTATTTTACATAGGAATTGTGTTCAAACATTACTTATGGTTAATTTGTCACATATATGACCAGAGTTAGGCAAACCAAAATTATATCAGAATTTTAAAACAGCTGGGCTAAGTGAGTATGCACTTTTACCTGGTGGATTAGAACATTGTCTCAGTGACAGACGCTAGGGGATCAAAGTTAACATCACTATAGTCTAATCAAATCAATATTTTACGCCTTCTGATTTGATGCATCATTTTTGGGATATTCCCACCAAAAACACACACCTTAAATGTAATCATAAGGAAATACATGGCAAACAAAATGAGGGACATTCTACAGAATAACTACTCTGTACTTATAAAAGATGTGCAGATCATAAAAGACATCATCTTTCTCTATGAAGGACATTATTGGAATAACTGTCAATATTTGAAAAAAACAGGGTATCAATGTTAAATTTCTGATTTTGCTCATTGTCCTATGGTTATATAAGAGAATGTCCTTGTTTTAAGGAAACCTACACTAAAGTATTTGGGAATAAAGGGGAATCTTCTCTGTAACTTATTCTCAGTTTGGAAAGAGAAAGATGAAAAAGCTAATGGCAAAACGTTAACATTGGAGGAATCTGAGTAAAGAGTATATAGGAGTTCTTTGTACTGGTTGTGTAACCTTTCTGTGAATCTGAAATTATGTCAAAATACGAAGTTTTAAAGAACTGGTGCCAATGGGATCATACTCTTGAATCCGGTCGCAGGGTGGGCCAGGCAGTTCGTTTTCCTAGCCACGTGTATCCTCAGTGTTGAATCTGTGCTCCCGGTAGCAAGGAGGCCAGAGAGGAGAACCACAGGGAGACTTTTGCGTGAACAGCACAGACTTGGGAAGTGTAGGATGAAACACTGAGCTTGGTCATGAGGCTTAGACTAAACTCAATCTTGTTTGTCTACTGCTTTTTCCTAAGCCAGGTAGTGAAGACCTAGAAGAAAACCCACTTGGCACAGGTGGTTGGGAGAAGGAGAACCAGATTAAGACTGTAGAGCCTCCTATTACATTAAGTCCAAGAGACCCTACGCCTTCACACTTTCTTTTCTGTTCCACGCAAAAATACAGTTTACCAAAAAAGGACACTGAAAACAAGCAGTCTTTGACCTCTAGCCACCTGTTACTTCCTCCATATATGCAGTTTCCTCTTCTTGCTTCTTAGGTTTCCTAGGAGAATTTCCATTGCGACATTTTCAGTTAAGTAGCACTTAATTACAGTCTTAAACTTTCCGGAGTCACCCTGCTTAACTCTTCCCCCCAGCCTCTATAATTAAGCCTGTTGTAGTTACCTTTGGTTAAGGTTACTACTGAAGGACACATTGTGAGTTGAATCCAGGCCAGGCTTCCCACTGGCTTCTGGGTATACTTGATGTGATAGTACACAAGCCTAAAATAACTGGGCTAGACTGCAACTTAGCTCCTGCTTTGGCATTCGTAACAGGTTTTGAGTTTGACTGACTACTCCGCTGTCAGGATACCATCTCCAGGAGTCTCACTCACCCTTTTTCTTCCAGATCGAGGGAATTACAGCCAAGATCAATGAAGTTTGGTAAATGCTCTGTGTTCCCTCTGGGATCATCATCTACATTAGCATGTTAAAGGTTCCTGGAAGTCTTGCAGTAAAGAAACAGTTGGCTTTCTTAACTCATCTTTAATTGACTGGGCAGCACTTAGAACTCCTTAAGGAACTGGCCGGGCGCAGTGGCTCATGCCTGTAATCCCAGCACTTTGGGAGGCCGAGGCAGGCAGATCACAAGGTCAGAAGGTAGAGACCATCCTGGCTAACATGGTGAAACCCTGTCTCTACTAAAAATACACAAAATTAGCCGGGCCTGGTGGCAGGCGCCTGTAGTCCCAGCTACTCGGGAGACTGAGGCAGGAGAATGGTGTGAACCCGGGAGGCGGAGCTTGCAGTGAGCCGAGATTGCACAACTGCAGTCCAGCCTGGGTGACAGAGCGAGACTCTGTCAAAAAAAAAAAAAAAAAAAAAAAAAGGTTATATTGCTAAGTTTTGTCCCTAGCTTTTCATCACCAGCCATTTAATTACCAAAGGATTTGAGGCCAGTCTGGGCAGCATGGTGAAACCCTGTCTCTATAAAAAATAAAAAATATAAAAATTAGCTGGGCATGGTGACATGAGTCTATAGTCTCAGCTACTCGGGGAGGATCACCTGAGCCCAAGAGGTTGAGGCTGCAGTGAACTGTCATTGAGCCACTGCACTCCAGACTGGGTGACAGAGTGAGACCCTGTCTCACACAAACAAAGAATTTGTGCTGGCAGTACAAAGTTGGAGGAGACCTCTTCTCAAGGACTTTCCTTAGGGTGGTAAAATATGTGAACAAGCATTTATCAGTGCCAAACAAATGGCACAAAAAGGTACTCAGAGCAAAAGGAGAACGTGCTGGGCTTACAATGAAGAAGTCCTTGGTAAGCTCCAGAAAAGCAGAAAAGCTAAAGGGTGTACAGGCAGTGAGGAATGCAACATAACGCAGTGAACTGAAAAATTAGACTAAAGTGAAGGGTTCTTATAGGACACTGGTCTTCAAACTCTGCGCAGCAGAATTACTTGAGGAGCTTGTTAAAACACAGGATACTAAGCTACCCCAGTAGTTCCTGATCCGCTAGCTCTGGAGTAGGGCCCAATAATTTTCATTTCCCACAAGTCCCCAGATGACACTGATATTGCTGGTCTGGGGACCACAGTTTGAAAACTTGGGATTATCAAAAAGTGGAACTCAGAGAACAGGCAAGGTGAGATCAGGCCTGATTGTAGAACTACCATGAAAAGGTAGGCTGACAAATTAGATACTATTGATGAAGTTTTGAATGTGATTTGAACAAAGTGATACAATTGCTCTAGTGGCAGAGATATATCCAATGTATAGGAGAAAAAGACTGGGGGCAGAGAGACCAGTCTGGAGCTGTTATGTAGTTAAAGCAAATAGGTTTAAACTATCTGAGTGACAGTGGGAATGGAAAGAAAGTATCAGTGCAGAAATCTTAGTGAATGAAAAGTCTGCTGGTCAGAGAACAAAACTGGAAGTCAGCCTTGCCCGTTCTGTGGGAGAGTTTTCAGTCATATACACTCATTTGTATAGTGCTATTTTGACTCTTTGTTGAACTTGTTTATGTTCATACCATCTGAAAAGAAAAGGAGAAAATGTCACTAGGTAAGCTAATAGAGTTAACAATGCTTTACGGAGCTCATTGAGGGCTTGTTTGAAGGCCTAAAACATACCATGGACTCAGGAGTGGCCCTCATTTATAGGGAAATTGGGCTTACCTGCCAGATGTGGAGCTTGGGAGGGCTGCATGTGGAGAGTAAATCCAGGAGAAGGCGCCCTTTCCAGCCTCGGAACTTGGTAGAAGCCCTGTGTCATAATTAGATGACCCTTGTGCGTGAGATATCTTCCGTAGGTGAGCGCAGATTTCAGGCAATCTCAGTTCCTACTTATCCACTAATTCTTGCTGGCTATCACTTGAAAATAGTAAGCACTTCTTGTTTGTTTATTTTAAAATAAATGTGATGGTATATATCTAAGGTATATGATGTGATGTTATATGATACATATAAATAGTTATCTGCTACTTTGTATCCTCTGGCCCACATCTCCCTGTTTCTTCTCCCTACTCCAGCCCCTGGTAACCAGTGTTTTATTTTCCATCACTGTATATTTGCCTTTTTTTTTTTTTAAAGATTCCACATATGAGTGATATCATGCAATAGTTTTCTTTCTATGTCTAGCTTATTTCAACTTAACATAATGCCCTCCAGGTTCCTCCATGTTGTGCAAGTGGCAGGATTACCTTCTTTTTAAAGGCTGAATAATATTTCATTGTGTGTGTATATAAATATATATGTCAGTTTCTTTATTCCTTGGTTTGTTGGCAGACACTTAGATGGTTGCTGTATCTTGGTTACTGTGAATAATGCTGCAATGAACATAAGGGTTCAGATATCTCTGTGAGGTAATAATTTCATTTCCTTTGGATATGTACTCAGAAGAGGGATCACTGGGTCATATGATAATTCTTTTTTTTTTTTCTTTTTTCTTTTCTTTTCTTTTTTTTTTTTTTTTTTTTTTTGAGATACGGTTTTACTCTCGTCGCCCAGGCCGGAGTGCAATGGTGTGATCTTGGCTCACTGCAACCCCACCTCCCAGGCTCAAGCAATTCTCCTGCCTCAGCCTCCCGAGTAGCTGGTACTGCAGGTGCACGCCATCACACCCAGCTAATTTTTGTATTCTTTGTAGAGACGGTCTCACCATGTTGTCCAGGCTGGTCTTGAACTCCTGAGCTCAAATGATTCGCCTGCCTTGGGCTCCCAAAGTGCCGGGATTACAGGCATGAGCCACTGTGCCTGGCCTGATTATTCTATTTTTAATTTCCTTAGGAACCTCCATACTGTTTTCATAATAGCTGGATCAATCTACACTTCTAGTAGCAATGTCCTAGGGTTCCCTTTTCTCTATACTCTCACCAGCATTTGTTATCTCTTGATTTTTGATAATAGCCATTCTAACAGGTATGAGATGATATCTCGTAGTGAAACTTTTGTTTTGTTTTACAATGAAAGGTCTGTATTTTATACTAATATAATATGCCCTTTCTTCAGTCTGAATTTGTAAAGTTTCACCGTATTCTTTCAGTGGCTATGGTTTTTGTTTTTGGTTTTGTTTTTGAGACAGAGGTCTCACACTATTGCCCAGGCTGGAGTGCAGTGGTGCAATCACAGCTCACTGCAGCCTTGACCTCCTGGGCTCAAGCGACTCTGCTGCCTCACCCTCCTCAGTAGCTGGGACAACAGGAATGCACCACCACACCAGGCTAATTTTTTCTTTTTTTTTTTTTTTTTTAGTAGAGATGAGGTCTCGCTGTGTTACTCAGCTGGTCTCAAACTCCTGATCTCAATTGATCTTCCCACCTTAGCCTTCTAAAGTGCTGGGATTATAGGCATGAGCCACCACTCCTGGCCTTGGTGGTTATGTGTTGAACTTTTCAGAAGTCTTTTGGGGAAGTTTTCTACTCCACAGCTTAGAAAAAATGTGTGTTCCCTCTCCAGAAACTGCAGCAAAGTCTAGCAAAAGTAAATGGGTGTGTAGGTTGAATTAATATCTAGACTATTTTCTCTCAGGAGAGCAGCAGATCTGCTTTCACTGACTTTTACTTGATCCCACATATCAAGCTTCGGAATCCACCACTGGTGGAATATAAAGAGAATTTTCTTGCCATTAACTTCCAGAGGCAGCTAGATGGGGCAGTGAGTCCAGTGAGTCAGCACGGCAGTCTATCAGAGCAGCAGCCTTGTGTTTTCAGGACATGCTTATCTAGGGGCAGAGGGTGGAGTTCATTGCCCTTTGAGGGCTTTCCTCCCTCTGTCTCTGACTCAGAGGATTACACAGGAAAACCTGAGGTCGAGGAGACCTTGAGGACAGTCAATTGGGAACTTTCATTTTATCCTCTGATTCCAGTGCCATCCCAACAGGAGCCAAAGCGTGGGGCCGGGGTGGTGGGGAGGACAACACTGAAGGAGCCTGCAGTAGTTGAAGGAGATCTGCACTGAATTAGAACAAAATTTAGGAGACTTCTAATTTGAAGCCAGAGGTGCTGACTTTTCAATCTGTGGAGATTGCCTGTTGGAGATATTCCTATTGAGGGCCAATGTCCCAATGGGCTCTGAAGATGAGAAGGATCCCTGCCCTATGTGGATGCCAGTGGATCTGGAATCATTTCTGTGGCTCAGATTTCTGTACACATTCTGCTAGGACAGGAGCAGCCATATTGGGAAAAGAAGGGGGACAATAACTAGAAATGAACTAAGATGTGGCCCTTGCTTTTGTACTTTTAATGGGAAAAAATAGATATAGATGTTCTAAATGCGTAAGGATTCAGTTGTACAAAATTTATAAAAACACAAAGTTAAGTCTGGCTAAAGTGGTGAGGTAAAGGATGTTGAGTTGGTAAAGTATGCACTGGAAAAGCGGTGGCATAGTAAGTGGGAGGCAGGGGTTTGCACTATGCATTTGAGACTTGGAAATGACTAAGAGGTGGAAGATGGAATATTCTGAGCCAAGATGTATCTGCCACTTTTAGTCTAAAGTTGTGGTAAGAGTAATTGCAAGGGCAACAAGTTTCCTAGTGTCAAGGAACAGTATTTCTAGTAACGCACCGCCCCCCCCCCCCCCATTTCCTATTGCTGTCACCATAGCAGCTATCTTCATTCCCCAGCACTAAGTGGCCCAGGCACCAAGTTGGCTAACCAGATGGTTTGCTGAAAAGCCAGCCATGTCAGGACCTGACCATACATAGCCTTAGGACCTCAGCTGAATATGCAACCAGGAGCTTATATTCTGCTAAATTTTGCTAGAGTATTATTATATACCATGCAGGACATATTATTTAATAATACTTACTGCAGGCCTTGTGCTGTCAATGCTTACAAACATAGATTTATCCATTGGCTACCCAGGAAATTTTCACCCTTGGCCCTCCCATCATGTGCCCTTCTCTAGATAGTCAATTTCCAGTGTGAACAAAAATGTATATATATTTCTATAATGTTTGTATTAGCAAATTATTTCTGTAAAGCAAATAAAATAGGAATGTTTGAGTATATAATATCTTCAAACAGATGTATTTAAGTACATTGACCTTATACAACTCAAGCCATATGAAAGCAATATGAATGAGTTTGCAGTTATTCCCATGCCATTGGAGCTAAAGCAAGACAAAAGAACAGAAGGTCAGAGGACCCCTCTGTAAATCATTAGTGGATATTAGAAATCTTTGTGGTTTCTTCTGATTTCAGCCTTTGGAGTCAAAGTTTCTAATTCAGTATTATGGTGAACACCAAGTGGACATTTATAGACCTATTGACCATCTAGATAAAGCATGTATGGTATATATGGAGCAACTGGGCCCCATGTCTTTTAACAATCACATGATACATCATATAGAAGACATGCCTTTGGGGTGTGCTTGAATACCATCCCTGAACTCCAGAAGAATGGATTGAAACAGAGTTTTTCATTTTTGAGTTGTGCTACTCAAGTGAGTGTAGAAAATAGTGAACCAGACTTGTGAGTAATATATTTAGGATGCCCACAATCCACGGAAGCCTTGGATGCCACCTACACATATGCTTGTTCTCTAGGGTCCCAGCCTACCCCTTGCAAAGACAGTTACTGGTCTTTGGGGACACTAAGCTCCTAACACTATTAGAACTGTCTTCTTTTTCTGTCTGGGAAGCGTAGTCCTTCTCTACTTCCAAATCGTCTTGGGGTCAGTAGGAATAAGGCTAAGTCAGTATTTTGTGATTAGAAAAGTACTGGGTGACAGTCCTGTGGATATAGCCATAAAGCATTTGCCAGAGCCTATGTTTGCACTCTTTGATGACTTGTGTACAGTGTGTTCTGATTTCAGAATAGTTTGGCAAAGTTTACACTAAACCAGAAAGGGGAGAAGCATTTTTTTTTTAGGTGTAATATTGAAGTAAGTATGAGTTGAAACTTTAAAAACAAGAAATTAAATTTCTAAATGAGTTATATCAGATATAATACATTTCTGGTATATTCAGTTCCTACAGATGTCTATACAGATTTCTTTCTTTTCTCTTTTTCTTTCTTTGTCTCTCTCTTCTCTTTTTTTCTCTCTCTCTTTCTTTCTTGTCTCTTTCTTTCTCTCTTTCCTTTCCTTTGCTTTGCTTTTTTCTTTCATCCTGCTATGTTGCCCAGGCTGGTCTCAAACTCCTGGGCTCGAGCAATCCTCCTGCCTCAGCCTCCCAAAGTGCTGGGATTACAGGTGTGAGTCAGTGCACCTGGCCTATGCACGTATCTTCTATTTGGCTACTAATTGTATTAGTCAGAGTTCTCTAGAGAGACAGAACTAATAGGAGATATATTTTATACACACACACACACACACACACAAAGGGGAGTTTAACTCACATGATCACAAGGTCCCACAATAGGTCATCTGCAAGCTGAGGAGCAAGGAGAGGCAGTCCAAGTCCCCAGACTGAAGAATGTGGAGTCCAATATTTGAGGATAGGAAACATCCAGCACTGGAGAAAGATGTAAGCTGGGAGGCTAGGCCCGTCTAGTCTTTTCACGTTTTATCTGCCTGCTTTATATTCTAGCTGCTCTGGCAACTGATTAGATGGTGCCCACCCGGACTAAGGGTGGGTCTGCCTTCCCCAGCCCACTGACTCAAGTGTTAATTTCCTTTGGCAACACCCTCACAGGCACACCCGGGATCAGTACTTTGCATCCTTCAATCCAATCAGGTTGACACTCAGTACTACTCATCACACTAATGAAAGGCTACCTAAGTAGAAGAAGGGCAATGTTTGACACAGACAATGGACTGGTTAGGATATGTTCAATGTACAAGCGCTCCCAGGCTTTATTCTAGTATTTACTTTCAGTTGAAGCAGGTAGCACTTATGTGTGTTGCATGGAAACGTGCTAAAACAGTCCCCATCTATCTGTGGTTTCACTTTCTGCGGTTTCAGTTACCCACAGTTAACTGAGGTCTGAAAATATTAAATGGAAAATTTCAGAAATAAACAGTTCGTGAGTTTTACATTGTGCACTGTTCTGAGTAGTGTGATGAAATCTCACACCATCCTACTCCATCCTGCCCAGGATGTGAATCGGAATCATTCCTTCGTCCAGCATCTGCATGCTGTATGTGCTACCTGCCCATTAGTCACTTAGTAGCTACCTCAGTTATCGGATCAATTGTCATGGTATTGCAGCGCTTGTGTTCAAGTTACCTGAATTTTACTAAATGATGGCTCCCAAAGTGCAGGAGTAGTGATACTGGCATATTGTTATAGTTGTCCAACTTCATTATTAGTTGTTGTTGTTAATCTCTTAAGGCCTAATTTATAAATTAAACTTTATCATAGGTATAGAAAAAAACATATATAGGGTTTGATACCATCTGTAGTTTCAGGCATCCACTGGGGATCTTGGACTGCATCCCTCATGGATAAGGGGGAGATTACTGTACTGTGATTAAAATACCTGAAATCATGGAGTTGTTGCCCCAAAGCTTAGGCTAACAACATCGACGTGCTTATTCTAACCCCAAGGTGGTATCTGAGACAATAATCTCAACAGTTGTTCAATTACCTCCTCATAGAGTCCTTCAGAGGCTCCCATTCTGAGAGATACCCCTGTAGATAGAAGGAGGCAGGTGTCATCTTCAGGGAATAACCTGTGCTGCTTAAACTTCCAAATGGTGAGGGAGGGGAAAATTGCCTGATAACCAAAGGATGAGGCTACCTTATTCTAGGAAGAGACTTCAGGCATTGGTCTTAGGAGTGGTTAAAGAGCTGTCATTACTTACTGGAGATAGGGAGAATCTATCACTGGGTGGCAACTGCTAATATTAGGTTTTTCTTTGCTTTCATGAGGCATAGAACTTTG
Organism: Chlorocebus sabaeus; assembly: GCF_047675955.1. Taxonomy (NCBI): domain Eukaryota; kingdom Metazoa; phylum Chordata; class Mammalia; order Primates; family Cercopithecidae; genus Chlorocebus; species Chlorocebus sabaeus. Next base: position 44,279,175 of record NC_132925.1, read on the forward strand.
AAGCTAAAACTTTTGATGCTTAACATATCGAGACTAGCCTGTGGAAGAACACGCAGATGGAATGAATGAATGAATACACAGAAAAAAAGTCGATCATGGAATTGGGGAAGGTTTTTATGATTTTATTAATTTTTATTTAACAAATGCTTAAATGGTGCTTCTCTGGGTCTAGACATTGTTCTAAACACTTTACAAATATTAACTTCTTAATTCGAGGAGCAACCTTATGAGATAGGTTCTGATATTCCCTACTGGTGAGGAAACCAAGATACAGAGATACAGAAACCAAGGTAACCTGCCCAGAGTCATAACAGCTGCTCAGTGGTGGAGCCAGGCAGTTCCACCTGGAGATTTATGCTTTAGAGTAAAAGCAGTGCTGTTCAGTGTGTGACCTACAGACAGCCAGGGTCTTTGAACTAAGTCCAATGCACAGTGAGATGAGCACAGAAAATAAGAGTGTTTTGACAGTTCCGCAACATCGAAGAGTGTGATATATTTCATAAAAGTATTGGTCTGGCCAGGTATGATGGCTCATGCCTGTAATCCTAGCGCTTTGGAGGCTGAGGTGGGAGGATCCCTTGAGCTCAGGAGTTCGAAACCAGCCTGAGCAACATAGTGAGACACTATATCTTCTTTAAAAAAAAAAAAAAAAAGTAATGGTCCAAAATAGATTGGAAACAAGTAAAATTGGTTCTTTACCACAGACAGTTTGGGAAGCACTGGCCTAAAAGAATTCTCACACTCATGCAAACAGATTTGTACGATTATATATCTATTTATCTATATCTATATCTCCATATGCCCAAATGTTCATCATTAGGAAAAGATATTACAAAATTATGATATGGCCTATGAAAGAATATTATTCAACAATTAACATGAGGCTGGACACGGTGGCTCACACCTGTAATCCCAGCACTTTGGGAGGCTGAGGTGGCCAGATCACCTGAGGTCAGGAGTTCGAGACCAGCCTGGCCAGCATGGTGAAACCCCATCTCTACTAAAAATACAAAAATTAGCAGGGTGTGGTGGTGTGCGCCTATAATCCCAGCTACACTGGAGGTTGAGGCAGGAGAATCACTTGAACTTGGGAGGCAGAGGTTGCACTGAGCTGAGATTGCACCACTGCACTCCAGCTTGGGCAACAGAGTAAGACTCTGTTTCAAAAAAAAAAAAAATTAACATGAATGAACTAGATCTACATATATAAACATGAATAAATCTCAAATAATTTTGAATAAATGAAGTTGCAAAGTGATACCTACATTATGATAATTATATAAAATATAAAACACAAAATAATACTATATTCACATAAAAGTAAATGTTTACCAACATGGATAAGAAAGATGCACACCAGCTTCAGAAGAGAATTTAACTCTGATGAGGGCAAGTAGAGAGTAGGATTGCAACTGGGCAACATAAAAGGCTTCAACTATGTCTGTAATCTTTTATTTTTAAAAAACCTAAAGTAAATATGGAAAAATGTTTACACTATATCTAGGTGATGGGTGCATACATGTCAATTTTTCTCTACATTTTTCTATATTTTAAAAATATTTTGTGATATAATTAGCTTCAGAAAATTTTTTTTTTAATTCAGAACATTAGGGACCCTTTATTATTTGCAGTGTCCAGGGATTCATTTGTCTTCCCATTTACTTAATGCCAGTCATTGGTCTTTGGGAAGTTTCTAAAGCCTGTTTGCTAAAGAGGAAGTGTTGGTTCAGAGCCCTAGAATAGGCCTAGGGATGCCTAGATGCTGGTACTAGTTTTGTTACTGGTTTGTGACAATCGCTTTTCCACGTATAAACCTTTAAGCAACTTGATGCTCCTTTCTGTAATAATGGTAAAGATGAAAGGCACACAGGGAGTGAACATGATGTAGAGATAAGATTAAATATATGTGTGGCGGAGTCAGATCTAGGTTTAAGTCTTGCCTTTACCAGTCACCATGAGCCTCAGTTTCCTAAAACAGTCTCATTTTCTGTTTCCTAAGGTGGGAATCCTAATAAATAATACCTGCCTGGACTTGGGATGATTTGATAAGAGAACAATATTATTGTTGTAGATGTTTCAAATCTGTCACTTAACTGTTTTATCTAGAAAGATAGTAAAATAACTTCTCCCGCAGCTAATGGCAGCCATTTTCCAAAAAAGATGGGATGAGCATAACATGCCAATCCCTCTGAAGAAGCCATTAACTAAGTAGATGTTTCTAATCTAAATGATGCCACATTCCTTTATAACCAGGCATTTAAAGTGTCTTGGAAATGGTCTTGTCCCAAGTCAGGACATCAACTAGTTGATGAATTACATTGCTTCCAGCTCTGAGATTCCCATTACTTGGGCCATGGTTGCATGGCTCCAGAGTGGAACAAACTTGAAACAATAGAATTGAGATTACTCTTGGTTTTTAATTTGTACTTTATACTCTTGCCATTAATTTTCACAAGAAGCAAAAAAAAGCAGAAGTAAATGACAATAGGGGAAGAGGAATGGTCATTCAAAATGTGCATTTGTGAATCTCAAAACCAGGCCATGGTGTGCCATGGAACAGAAATCTTAGACAGTCATCTGTCTTGCCTGGTAACACAAGGCACATTTAATGTGGCCAGGCCTCTAGTTCTGCTGACATGACGTGCTGATGATAAGTCTTGAAGGCTTAGATTCAGTAGAGCCACATAGAATCACAGGGGTCCAGTGAATGAAAAGTTTCTGCAAGCTTATCAGCAGAAAGATAGCAGAGAGGTTCTGCTTCTATTACCAGTGTTCTGAAGATGTTTATCACCCAACCTTCTGAGAACAGTAGTTTGACCCACACCAAACACTTCAGAAACAATGTCAACACACCCAAGACCACAGCCAGCAAGGAATTTTCTGAGATAAGATTACAACCTTTTCCTTAAAGGGATGCCAACCAAGTTAGTCGATCTCCTAATATTCCCTGAGTATAGCAACCCTATGAGTTATCCTTCATACCGGAGAATTTTAGAAGCTCAATTTTTATGCTTCCAAATACAAATATTCTGCCGCCATTTTCCAAATTATGCACAAAACTCTAGCAATATCTAAAAAAGTTCCAGCAGGGTCAAGGCTCAGAAAGCCTGAGATTGGTGCCCATGAGACCAGCCAGCTGTAGCCACTGGAGACAACTGTCTATTGGCAAAAGCATCCATTCACCTTTCCTTCCTTCCTTCCTTCCTTCCTTCCTTCCTTCCTTCCTTCCTTCCTTCCTTCGTTCCTTCCTTCCTTCGTTCCTTCCTTCTTCTCTCTTCTATTTTCTCTCTTTTCTCTTTTCTTCTTTCTCTTGCTCTGTTGCCCAGGCTAAAGTGCAGTGGCGTGATCTCAGCTAACTGCATCCTCCACCTCCTAGGCTCAAACTGTTCTCATGCCTCAGCCTCCCAAGTGGCTGGGATTTTAGTCATGTGCCACCATGCCTGGCTAATTTTTTTTTTTTTTTTTTTTTTAAGAGCCGGAGTGTTGCCATTTTGGCCAGACTGGTCCTAAACTTCTGGCCTCAAGTGATCTGCCCACCTCTGCCTCCCAAAGTTCTGGGATTACATGCATGAGCCACCAAGCCCAGCCATATCCTTTCACCCTGTTTCAAGATTTTATTTCTTCTCTGTTGGCTACATGTAGACCAGAGGACCTCCTGGGTAGATTAGACCTCTAGTCTAGGTGTAGGGCAAAGTCATTATAGGAAAAGGTGACTCAGTCTTTGAGTAGATATGAAAAGCCACTGTAATAATTTGTTTAAATACCTAGTCCTGTGTTTGATTTAAGTATCAGTATGCAAACTGGCACTGTCGGGGCCTCTGTGCGGGCAACGTAGAGCTGGTCAGGTATTCTCCCAAGACCATGGTGATGATGAGAAGCAGCAGCATACACAGAGACAACTCACCTTTGATTTGTTCAGATGCTAATGGTATCACTTCTTGCTTTGAAGTGTCTCACGTTCATTTCTTTGTATTCCCTGTGCACAGCCCTAGTGTGGCTTTCTGGGTTCTAATTCTTCCTTCCCAGGGCTGTGCTGTGTATAGTTGCCAAGATTAATTAAAAACAAAGCAACAACAACAAAAACCCTTTTTATGTCATTTCCCAGTAGTCTCATAATAAAGTTTATACTCCTCTGGTTTATTATTGAATGTCCTCACAAATTTTTCTATCCAGGTTCTCTTTCTCCACTAATCTTTATTTCACCCAAAGGATCTATTACTGGCTGTTAACCTATTTTTCATTTTTCCTGCCTCTGTGCTTTTGTTCCTGCTGTTTCTCCCTTTTGGAATTCCTTCGCCCTTCTATTCAGATACAGCTCTTCCATTAAATCTTTTCAGATCAATCCCGCCTCCACTGATCTGACCCTTCTCTGAACTCTGCTTACTTGTCAGCTAAAGTCCATACCAGCCCTCTGGCAATTAATCACATACAGCCTTATGAATGTATCTTTATTTTGCGTGCTCAATCTTGCTTTTTCATTTTCTCTCTCTCTGCTTCTCTTTTCCATTGTGTATGGATGTCTATGTACAGCTAGGTAAGAGGTCTATGAAAATAAAAATCTGTCTTGTATATCTTTAGAATAGATGACCTAATCGGTGCTCCATGACATAATTGTTACTTAGGAGTTCTCACTGAGGATCTTGATTTGCATGCCGATGCTCCTGTGCAACTTTCGAATGTCGGGGGATCCCAGCTTTCTCAATACTAGCAGGAACAAGAACAGCATCCCCAAGCACGGAGAGCTAGGAAGACATCTGAAGTGGACTTAAAGGGCTTTCTTTTGAATAACTCAAAACTGTTCTGTAAAGCCACGGTAGGTAGATTCTAATTCTGATCTCCTCCAAGTTTAATGAGTATTCAGAAATCAAGGATTTAGGGAAAATTAAATAAAGTTTGCTCAACGTGTTTTCCTGCATGCCCACATCTGCCACATGCCTGTTCTCGCCTCTCTATTCTTCCATGGCAGTGAGGCTTTCCCTGGACTTGCTCTTCCTCCAGCCTCATCCCTAACCCCATATCCAGAGGGAACCTAGAGAACTGGGCGGGGGGGGGGGCGTAGACATGAAAGGCCCAGTAGTGTTTGTTTGTTTTGAGATGGGGTCTCCCTCTGTCACCCAGGCTGCAGTGCAATAGTGCGATCTTGGCTCACTGCAACCTCTGCCTCCTGGGTTCAAGTGATTCTCCTGCCTCAGCCTCCCGGGTAGTTGGGATTACAGGCATGTGCCACCAAACCCGGCTCCAGTAGTGTAGTTTAGTGCTCAAGTCTGGCTGTCTGGAGTTCAGTTTTCACCTTGCCCCTATGAGCTGTATGTCCTTAAGCAAGTTAACTCTTTAAGTCTGCAGTTTCTTCTTCTGTAAAATGAGGACAATAACAGAACCTACCTCATAGAGTTATACGGAGAATGAAATGGTAGTCCACATAAAATGTTCAGGCTATTGCAAGCATATTATATGATTGAAAATAGTCACTATATGGCATACGGTTTACAAACAATATGCTGAGATTTAAAAAACAAAACCAGACAAACTCTTGTGCTCCAATCACTATGCCTTCAAAACAGTACAGGAATTCTCTATACTCTGTCTTGTTTCTTATACCCATGCTCTTGCATCCTCTCTAATTAGGCCGTGGCCCCCTCCATTCCACTACAGCTGCTTTTTTCAAAGTCACCGATGATCTCCATGTTGCTCAGTTTTAAGACTTAATTCTTAGGTCATCTCTCCTGACCTATCAAGCAGAATTTGACACAGCTAATTTCTCCCTTCGTAAGACATTTTCCACGTGAAGCTTCCAGAACACCTCACCCTCCTGGTTTTACTCCCACCTCACTGGCTACTTTCTGGTCCTCTCGTCTTCCTGCTTCTGGCTTAGTCCTTGGACTTTGTCATTATCCATATCCACGCCCCTCACTGATCTCACCCAGCTTCATGGCTTCAACCCCATCTCTCCTCTGACAACTCCGCAATTATCTCCAGCTCACCAGCACTTTCTCCCCTGAGCTCCAGACTTGATGGCAAGCTGCTGTTCAATTTCTCCACTCAGGTATCTAATGGGCATCTCAAAGATGTCTAAAACTAAACTCCTATATTCCCTCCCCGAATCCTGTTCCTCCTGTGTTCTTCCACATCTCAGAACCCTGTCCTAACCTCAGACCCAAAACCTGAGTTACCTTTGACTCTTCTTTCATATCTCATGCACAGTCTGTCAGCAAATCATATTGGCCCTTCCGGCAAAACATCTCCAGAATCTGATCACTTCTAACAACCACTAGGACCACCCTCCTTCTAAACTACCGACATCCGTCACCTGGAATAGTGCAGTAGCCTCCCAACCAGTATCCCTATTTCCACTTGCCCTCAATATAGAAACCAGAATGACCTTTAAAAATATAAGCCATATTTATCACTCTGGCTCAGAGTCTTCCAGTGGGTTTTCACTCCAGGTAAAAGCCAGAGGCATAACACTGGCCCACCACATGCTTGTTGACCCAGCTCCCGGCAGCTTTTCTGACTTCCTTTCTTACTGATCCCCCCTGGCTTACTCCACCAAGGCCACCCCAGGCCTTGCCTTGGGCCCTTTGTGTTTCTCTTCTGTCCAGAAGGCCCTTCGCCAGATGGCGTCACCACCACTAGGCCTTGGCTCACATGTCATGTCATGAGACTGTCCCTGACCAACTGTTCAACCTGTACCCTCTTTTCCAACCTCAGCATTCCCTAATCCCTTTCCCTACTTTATGTTTTGATGTAGTACTTCTCACCACCTGTCATACTTTTCATTTTGCTTATTTTATTGTTATAGTCTATTATATGTGTTTCCCACCAGAATGTAAACTCCACGAAGGCAGGAGTCTCTGTCTTCTGCCCACTCCTGTATGGAATGGTGCTTCATACATTAAAAATTGAGTGAGTCAAACATTTTCTTGCTGTTCTTGAGAGGGTTCTCTGGACTGGGGTCTACAGCTGGCCTGGATATTCTGCCTTGTGCCCTAGCTTCCTGAGGAGGGAGCTGTGTCACTCCCAGGTTTGCGGCCTGCCTTCACTGCCTCTGACATGGCTGTGTCTGTCCCTTTTCCTCAGATGCATACTCTCATTCCTCAAGTGAGAATGGAGGCAAGTCTGAGTCCGTGGCCAACCTGCAGGCCCAGCCCTCCCTGAACTCCATCCACAGTTCCCCGGGTCCCAAGCGCTCCACCAACACCCTTAAGAAGTGGCTAACGAGTCCTGTGCGTCGGCTCAACAGCGGGAAAGCAGATGGAAACATCAAAAAGCAGAAGAAAGTTCGGGATGGTCGGAAGAGCTTTGACCTGGGATCTCCCAAGCCTGGGGATGAGACAACCCCTCAGGGTGACAGCGCTGATGAGGTACTTACATGGGGCCCCAGAGTTGTCCATCAGGAGGGCCTTCTGATATGTCTTCTTCCTCAGGTTTTGTCAACTAGGCCATCTCAAATCTCCACTAGTGTGTTATCTTGAGCCTAAGTGATTTGGATTCATTTTATTCTAAAGACATTGGCCAGTTTGATTTGTGGTCGATTCAGAAATTGACTAGCACCTAAGACATCCAGCGGACAGAAACGATTTGCCAGATTTGGAGATAGGACCTGGGCCTGAGGGGAGTCATTTGGTCATTAGTTCCCTACCTCTACTAAGGACTACATTAAAACCAGCTAGACCTGTTTATATTTAGAATAAAAGAATGAAGATTGTTTCACTTTGGAAACAGGACTATGCTGGAAGATTATAGCTGTTTTCAAGTCTCTTGAGCAGTGCCACACATCAGAAAGAATACACCATCCAGAGTTACTCCAGATGAACAGATGAAGATTACAATAGGCAGGGTCTCAGCTCAAAGAAAAACTTTTATCAGGAAGTCAGCCAATGATTAAATGGGCCTTCATGAAAACTAATGAATACCCATACTGGAAGGTTTGAGAGACCGTAGCCAAAGTTAGGCTGGACGAAGCTGAGATTCTGTAACCAAAAGACACTGGATATGTTTTGGTTGGGGAAATGAGATACCTGTTTTATTTGGTACACAATCCTGCTCTAATCACTGATGTAGCTAAGAACTTCTTTGTGATGTGTAACCGGACTCCCTCTTGTGATTTTATGCTACCTGCCATTTCTCCCTCTGGAAATGGCAGCTGAGCCTGGTGGCATTTTTTACAAAAATGTAAAAGGCTCTCTCTGACTACTTCCAGCTTTTTCTTTTCTTCAACAAGATAGATAGTTGCTGGTTTTGCTTCTTTTTGGGGGTGTGTGTGTGTTCCCCATTGGTGCTCACTCTCATTTGAAATAAGCAGGTGTATCCATGTTTCAAAAGAGGAAATTGTGACTGAACAGTTAGGAGTGAGTTGAGAGAGGAACTCTCCTCCTATGTATTATTTTTGTTAATGTCAAGTCCAGAACCATTGGCATGTTTAGCTTGTGACACAGTAACTAATGCTGCTCTTTTGTTCTAGAAGAGCAAGAAAGGTTGGGGTGAAGATGAGCCGGATGAAGAGTCACACACACCCCTCCCACCACCTATGAAGATTTTTGACAACGACCCTACACAGGATGAAATGGTAGAATTTCTTTCCTTTCTCACTTAAAAGAGCAATGTGCAGGGCGTGATTTTGTTTTCTGTGTGTGATGGGGGTAGTCGTACTCTTTCTCCCATGTTATCTCGTCCTCCGCATGAATCCGTGCTGATGTCAATTGTGTCTCTATTTGGTAGGTGTCCCTTCCCCAACCCTGGAGGTTCAGCTTCATTCTAGGCTGTGGAGGGGGTGTGTGCAGAATTCTCAAAGTGGGAATCTGCCTGGTGTCTTGTCCTGTTGATAAAGGGTAATGGTTCTGTCTTTGGAAGCAGCACATCCTGAAAGGAGCAATTCCAGGTAGTTCCAGTCCACAACCATTTTGTCATACCTTGACTGTACAACCTACATGTTAGTTGTTTTCCCTATACTTAACTCTAAACTCTAACTAATGGTAGCTACCAGTCAAGCCCAGTGTTGGTCAAATTTTGCAATGACAGTATGAGAAATGGAGATGCTGCTAAGGGGAAGTTATTGTCAAAGGTGGACAAACCTCATATGCGAAATTGCCTGTCTTTGCTTTGCAAGATTCCCTGGCCCACTGGCATACAGAGGCTCACTGGTATTTTATCGATGCTCCCTGTGTCTCCACTCACCCAGTGATCATCCCAATTGTTCTGGAGCAGAAGCGTGGGTTAGATGTACTTCCAGGTACTGACCCGAGGCTTGGGGGAGCTTTGTGTTCTCCCTCACTTGCCACTGAGTCTCCTTGCAGCCCTGCTTTCACGTCACTGTGTTTTTCTTGCCTTAAGTGTTGCTGATTCTCTTCGACTCTAGACGTGGAAGTGGCAGTTTTGGGTTTTGACTGTACGTCACTTTCAATTTGCTTTTTTGAGTGCTGTTTTGTTGCAGTGGTGGTAGTGGACGCGGCGGCTTGCCTACCTGTCCCTCCAGGCTCTCCTGTGCTCTCTAGTGTTCTGTCCTGTAGTGGGACAGCCTCCCTCCAGGAGGTGCCCAGCAAGTGTAAGCAGGAAACAAATCTGTGCAGTACCATCGAGCACACAATTCAAAAAGCACTGTCTGCGGATGTGTCCTTTCTGGTGACATCTCAGTTCTTATTTTAATTCTCTCTGCTTTGCATTTGAATTGTTAACCCACAGACATTAACCGAAGTCTTCCTCTGGAAGGCTGGAAGGACAGAGTCTAGGGACTCTGAGATGTGGCAGCTGCTCCCATGATGTGACTCACCTAGTCGTGGCCCTGTCTTCAGGGCCAGATCTTTGACTCTGGATCATTGGGAAGAAACATAATAGGAAGGCTGGTGTTATGCCATCCTGCGTTTCTGAGACAGAAGTGCTGGTGCTTCACCTTGAGATGGGAATGAGACCCTGCCTACTTGTAATGTGTTTTATAAACGGCGATCGTGGCCTGGGGAGTAGGGTGCCCATGTCTCACACAGCCCTCTGTGCAAGGGCCCTGCTTGCATAAGGTCACCACCCTCACTCTCTCATTCCCTCAAACACAGCTTGTTTACAGAAATGGATGTTACATTGTTTCTGGATAATTTTTAACTGAGAATTCTGGCTTACCTTTATTTGTGTAGCCTTTTCCTTACCCAGAAATGGGGCAGATGGCAACAGTCTCCTTTCAGATACACGAATTCTCCTTATTCCTGCTTGTTTGATTTCTGTGTGTTTTTATCAATGTTTGGGAGTGGGATGAACTTCAGAGCATCTAGCAAATGGAGTTGGATTTATTAAAACAATTTTTACAACACTGTCAAGGGAATTTTTTAAAGTTCACCATTGTAATATTGTGCAATTGTCTTCTTCATGTTTCCTTCTAATCTTTTTAATATGTGTGTATGTTTTACTTTTACAATTATAATATGCATATGATATGTCCAATGTTTTATTTGCTATCATTTCCTAAAATTGCATTAATTGTTTTCTTCTTAGCTGTAATTTTCATAGCTGGAGAAAACTTTGCTTATTTTCTGTTCCATAATGTGTTTGATCAGCCTGTTGGGGACATCCTAACAGGGTGTTTCCATTGCTTGCTACTATGGCTAATACTACTACATACAGATCACTGTGTATATAAAGCATTTGTTCTTTTGACTTCTGTCCTTGGAATAAATTCCCAGGAGTAGGACTACTAGATTAAAAAGAGGATAACTTGATTTTCCACATAGACGTAAGCTTTTTCCTGCCTTCCCCAAGACAGAAAAATAATATTATTATATCTTCCTTAATTATAATTATTTTCCTCCCATCTCAGAAGCAAAGACTTAATAAAGTAACTTAGATTAGATGAGAAGCTTCATTTTTGAAACTTTTCCTCTAACCCAAGGGGCACACTCAAAGGAGCCTGCGTCCTGGCCTTGGGAACACCACTGCCCTCTGCTCTGATAAGCTGGAAGTAAAAGCACACATGTACTGTGGGGGGTTAACCATTTCTCCCCAAGTTTCTTCTCAGGTAGAAGAAGGAAGAAAAAGCCAAACAAAAAACCACCGTCCTTCAGTGAGCAGGAAGCCCCAAACCATTGACCAAACAACCACACGGACAATTCCTCATTGCTGGCACAGGGGAAAGGGGACACAGGAAGGTCCTGGAGTCGTCTCTCTTTACTATGAACAGGATAGTTTCTGGCTGCTTCAGGACTCCTGCTAAAGTCTTTTATTACTTCCTAGTGTTCCGGTTCAGGGCCTTACCAGAGCCAGCTATGCTTTGTGGTGGGGTAAGGGTGTATGTGTGTCAGGGGCAGAGGGGGAGAGGAAGAGAGAGGGAGAGAATATAGGAAGGGAGTATCTAGCTTGCTGGTCGCTAAGAGTCCTGCCCCTAGCATTTTTGCTAGACACATAATAAGGATCTATATTTAAGGCTATAGTAAAGCGAGGACTGTTTCCCTTTTTTGGACACACTGGAGGCTGAGTTTATTGAATCCTTCATACCCTGAAACAGCAACGGGCAACTGTGTAGTGGCCAAAGTCTTGTTTGCCCACAGAGCAGTAGCCCCCACCCTCCAAGCTGTTGCTGTCAGTAGGTGCAGCCCTGGCCTGTAGGCCTCCCAGGAAGTCAGTGATTCCTCCTCTCCCCTCCTTCATAGGCTTACCTAAGGATAGCCTAGTCCCATCCATTTGCTGCTGGCTAGAATTTCTGATAAGGGGTTGGGCAGGCCTGTATTACACACACACTCTTCTCCGTCTGTCACCTGTTCCCTCTAAACACAGAACTTTGCTTCCCTTCCCTGCTTTGAACTTTGGACCTTCTGTTTTACTTCCTGATCACTGTTCCTTATTCCTTGCTAATCTGCTTTTCCTCTGCTGCCCGATGTCTTGCAGTCCTCCTCTTTGCTAGCAGCCCGGCAGGCTTCCACTGAAGTACCTACTGCTGCAGACCTTGTCAGTGCAATAGAAAAGTTGGTCAAAAACAAGCTGGTAAGTGGGGGTCCCGGAGGCAGTTCTGTGTGTGTCTCACCTCCACGCTGCTCCAGCCTTGCATCTGTCTGCCGTTTTCTCCTTTGCACCTGTCCTCATTCCTCCTATGTGATTGCAGCTAATGATGGTTTCTAAAAAACTGTACCCCAGAGTCCTTTCTGACTTTGTTTGGGAATGGGCATAGGGCATTAATAGATCGTTTGGGGGCTGCAGCATTGATGAAAGTTGAAAACTATCCAAGACAAACTTAACTCATTGCAAGTCTGATCCAGTGGCCCACAGGCACGTGGCATTCAGTCAGCGATTGATATGTATTTGGTTAGCCCAGAAGCTAGCGCACTGTGATGCTGAGACCCAGAACACACTGATTGGATCTTTGATAGCACTAGGAAATTTTATGAGGGACCTTGGGTGGCCTTCCAGCTTGCAAAGTCTCTCAAAAGTAGACTGCTGATTATAAAGGGGAATGGGCAAAAAGTGTGTGGATACCTCACCACAATAAATTAAGAGAGCCAGTGCCTAGCCCTACCATGGTGGGAAAAACTGAACATAAGCCACTGGCAGCCTGTCTGGCCTGTGACTGTCTCATTGACCCTTCAGCCGATTGAAGGGATAGGTGATGAGCCTGAGCAGGTTTGGGGTTTTGGCATAATGCTGGTGAAAGGGCCCTTTTTTGGATAGCTCATTAGGATAGAGCTGTTCCTCCACTCTCATGTTTTTACATTTAAGTGTGTCACCACAGAATGACACCTGGAAGCATTTTCCTTTCCTTCACTCTCATCCATATCACCCATTTAGCTTTTCCTGCAAGTCTCATTAGGATAAATGTCTGTGCTTCTGCCAGACTTCTGTTGGGCAGTCTTATTAATCACTTGGCCCAGGAGCTAGAGGAAAATGATGGATGCTCTCTATGGAAAGTTACCTAACAATTTTGACTAAACTCCCTTTTCAACTCCCTTTTCAAATATCCCAGCATATCCTGTATAAATGAGGTTTAATACATATGATTTTATTTTTTTTCCTGCTAAATTTTCCTTTCTAATTAAGAAAAGAAAAAAACCTTGCTGTTTTTAGTACCCAGTGTCAAACTCTTGAAGGTTGTCCATTTTCCTGCCATCTCTCCTTTTCCTACCAGCAGGAGTTAAGTATCTTGTGGGCACTACGTTGACTTTTCAAAGACCCCTCTCTGATATTTCTCACTTGCTCTCCCTTCCTCTCCACACCAACCCATATACACTCTTCATTCTACAAATGCTATATTTAATTGTTTTCTTAAAGTCATCCTTTTTCTTTCTTTTTTGCATTTTTTCTTTTACCATCTGAGCCTGGGCTCTGACTTCATTCCTGGACTATTGCAGTAGCCATTGCCTGCCCTTTCCCCACCCAGTCTGCCTTCACCCCAAATTGGTCTTCTGTAAACACTGCTTATTGCCTCCCTCTTGGCTGCATAAGCGGTGGTCTCCAATGTGGGGGTGCCCTCAGGTACATAAGACAGCTTACTGGGGTATGGGAAGAAAATATTAGAGCCTCTTTATATCATTTTAAAATGGTTTTGTATGTGTTTTCTTATGTATATAATGATAGTACAGTAGCATAGATACAGAATTTATAGACAAGTTACATGTTTGGGGGTGTATGAATAAAATTATTTTCAATGACAGAACTATATAATCAAAGTTTGGGAATCACTGGCCTATACATAAAGTCCACACTTATCTGATATTCTGATATTTTTGTAGCCTGTTCTCCAACCTGCCTTTCCAGCATCTAGTTATTTATTTGGTTGATGAACTCTGCTCCAAACAAATTATTTTCTCTGCTATCCTCAAACTCACACTTGGCTTTCTTCCCTCCAAGTTTTTGTTCCTATCGCCCCACTTCTCTGGAATGTTCTCCCTCTTATGTTTGCTGATCTAGAGCATAATGGTCATTCAGGGTCCTCCTCAAATCTCCTCTCTACAGGGGCTCCTCTGACCAGCCCGGGCCAAATTTCCATTGTAATCCCATGGTAATTATGAAAGCCACATACTGCCTGGGACAGCTCTTAAGTAGCTCTGTAGCATAATTTGTTCAAATATCTTAATGTTTTCATTTGCATTTTACCTCCCTAGCTAGATGGTAAGTCATTTAGGATTTTTTTTTTTTTTTTTTCTCTATTAGTAAAAAAAAGTCTTTTACACTTATTTTTATAGTTTGGATTACCTTTTGCTACTACTACTGCTAAGCTTTGCACTGCTGACAGTCTCTGGGCCACTAATACGTGTGATCTGTGCTGTTAAACATGGCTAGGTGTTAAACATGTAAGCAAAGACATAGAAAAGTCCCATCAAAGCAAATTTTCTAGAGAAGAGGGGATGTGGGATGGCGTTGGTGTTGATTGGCTTTATTATAGGCTCTCAATAAATGTCTGTCGAATGAATGTCCTTTCTGTGGTGAGTTTGCCATAATGAAGGATTTAACTTCTTCCAGCAATAACTACTCTTGAGGACCTACAGTAAGCCCAGAATTAGAGCTATCTTTGGCTTAACATGTAAAACCAAGCTCACGTCACAGAAAGGAAAGAGGAAGCAGTGGTTTGGTTTCTTAGAATCTTCCTACCAAAAGTTGATTCTTGGTCCTTTCCACCACTTTCTCTTTCTTCCCTTCCCACATGGGATAGCAATGTAACAGTACTAGGTTGAGAATATCTCAGCCATGCTTGAGAGCACTAAGTTGTATTTTCACCTTCAAGACTCTTAGTCCTATTCCTTATCAGTTCTTTAGCTTAGAAGAAGAAAAGATCCAGAGCCCATAAAAGCTCTGGAGTGTTTATTTGACTAAGTACAACTGTGTGATAGCTGCCAAGATAGCAAGTATTATCACAGGCTTGATTAGCGAAAGTACAATGTACAGATCAAGAGAAGCAATAGTATTCAGAGGTATTCAGACCATACACGTCATGAGCTGTGTGTGAATAATGCATTCTATTCTTTCCTTTTTTTTTTTTTTTTTTTTGAGACAGAGTCTCACTCTGTCACCCAGGCTGGAGTAGTGCAGTGGCATGATCTCGGTTCTCTGCAACCTCCACCTCCCAGGTTCAAGTGATTCTCATGCCTCAGCCTTCTGAGTAGCTGGGATTACAGGCACACTACCACCCTGGCTAATTTGTGTATTTTTAGTAGACACAGGGTTTCACTATGTTGGCTAGGCTGGTCTCAAACTCCTAACCACGGTGATTCGCCCACCTCGGCCTCCCAAAGTGCTGGGATTACAAGCATGAGCCACCATGCCCAGCCAATGTATTCTATTATTCTATTCTAAATGCAACCTTCTACAATGTTCTTGAACAAACTGGAGGGGCCCAGAGGAGATAACCAGACCATGTGGTCCATGTAATTTGAAGGAAAGTTGAGGAAACCAAGGTTAAGTATGGGAAGAAGTTAGGAGAAGACACAGAAGAGCTGTCTTCTAGTAATTGAAGCACTGCCATGGGAATGAGGTTGCAAAGAGTGAGTAACTCTTTGTTACCCCAGAGGGCAGAACCTAGACCTGTAGGTGGGAGTTTTCTTCGTTCCATATGAGGAAGAACTAATAAAGTTCTTTCGACTTTACAGAATTCAATTCCATCTTACAGGAGCATCTGGTATTCTTGGACTTTACTTAGTCCTTAAAGTCTTTGTGCTTTGTTGGTTGCTCAAGCCGTGGTGCCAAATTCTGCATTAGAATTCATTTGGCTTCCTGGCTCCACCCAAAGGCCATGAGATCCCCCATGTTCCTATCTCCCAGAGCTGCCCCCGGTGCTTTATGGTTGCATGGTCATTGTTATACCAAAGCTTCTGCCTTGGTGAGTTAGGATCACTGCTGCACAAGACCTACTGTTAAGGAACAAAGACAGGGTTTATCTGAAATGCAGATAAAACTTCTGAAGACTCGCTACCCACCAATGAGTCCTTCTGGATGTTAATGGGCCCTTCTGTGGTCTTGCCACCAGCCTTGGTCTTTAATCAGTGCTCTTGTTTATCAAGAAAGGATGCTCACCCATCTCCCCAGATAGGAAAAACATTCTTTTTCTGGGTTTTGCATTAAGGTATTATCTTTAAGCCAGGAATACGGCTCCCCCTGCTTTCACTGTGTGATTTTTAATAACGCCTTTTCTAGACCTGTGGACTGTTGCTGCTGGCAGTGAGTGTGTAAAGAATCAGAAGACCTAGGATTTAGTCCTGCCTCTGCTGCTTACTGTATAGTCCTGGGAAAATTACTTAGTCTACTTGGGGTTCTCTTTTACCTCACTTATTAGTGATGCTGATTCTGTCTATTCAAATCTAATCCCAAAAGAGTCATGATGATAATTGAGTAGGTACGAATGGGCTTTGTAAACTGATAATCAAGCATCTACAAAGGTTAATTCTTAGCCTCCTCAACTGCCTTGTGAAGGACAGGGAAAGGGAACTGTGTCATCCTTATCTCCTGTAGCTTGGTATGAAGCTGGGCACATGGAAACTTACTGTTTGCCAGCGATAGATTGGTTGGGTGAATGTTACAGAGTAATAGCTTAACAGTCTATACAATTTGGTTTTATTCCCCGAGTTTGAGAAACAAGGCCTTGAGAATCTAGTGTATCTCTAAACTGAAGTCCTGGAGCACCAGAATTCTACCATCTTCCTGGCATGAAAGACCGAGACTCTAGAAAGAAAGTCCCTAGGCGGGGTGTGGTGGCTCACACCTGTAATCCTAGCACTTTGGGAGGTTGAGGCAGGCAGATTGCCTGAGCTCAGGAGTTCAAGACCAGCCTAGGCAACATGGTGAAACCCCATCTCTAGTAAAATACAAAATAAATTAGCTGGGCAAGGTGGCATGCACCTGTAATCCCAGCTCCTTGGGAGGCTGAGGCATGAGAATCACTTGAACCCAGGAGGCAGAGGTTGCAGTGAGCCGAGATTGCGCCACTGCACTCCAGCCTGGGTGACAAAGCAAGACTCCATCTCTACAAAAAGGAAAGGAAGGGAAGGGAAGGGAAGAAGGGAAGGGAAGAAGGGAAGGGAAGAAGGGAAGGGAAGGAAGGAAGGATGGAGGGAGGGAGGGAGGGAGGGAGGAAGGAAGGAAGGAAGGAAGGAAGGAAGGAAGGAAGGAAGGAAGGAAGGAAGGAGGGAGAGAGGGAGGGAAGGAGGGATGGAAGGAGGGAAGGAGGGAAGGAAAAGAAAGGGAAGGAAGGAAGGGAAGGAAAAGAAGGAAAAGAAGGAAGGCCCACCCCTCTCTGAGCTCATCATTGGGTGACACACCGGCATAGTTCACTGGGCTCAGCATGGCCCCAGTGGACCCTGGCTAATAATCTTCTGCCCTTAGAGAAGAGACTGGCCAGGACTGAGCTCCTGTTTAGTCTACTTAGTGGCCTGGCATCCTGAGAATGTGCCCTACCTGCTTCAGCAAGACTTCTCGCCCTCTGGTTCTCCTACTTTGACAGCATTCATCTCTTCCTTGGGCCAGCCTTGTGGGTCATGGAAGAACATGGCCACGGCCAGGCTGTATTTGTGCGTGTGCTTTGGCCCCCTTTAGAAGAATTCACTTGTTTTGTCAATAGCCAGGTGGAGTTAGCAAAAGTTCAGAATCCAGATGGGAAAAAATAATGGCCTCACCATATCCATTGCAGAGGCGTATGTTTCCAGGGACTGGGTTCTTCTAGCATTCTTTTATGGAAGAGATTCCTGAGGTTCTTTTTTTTTTTTTTTTTTTAGACAGAGTTTCACTCTTATTTCTTGTTGCCCAGACTGGAGTGCAATGGCGGCTCACTGCAACCTCTGCCTCCCAGGTTCAAGCTGTTCTTCTGCCTCAGTCACCCGAGTAGCTGGGATTACAGGCATACGCCACCATGTCAGGCTGATTTTGTACTTTTAGTAGAGACAGGGTTTCTCCATGTTGGTCAGGCTGGTCTCAAACTCTCAACCTCAGGTGATCCGTCCGCCTCGGCCTCCCAAAGTGCTGGGATTACAGGCATGAGCCACCACACCAGGCCAATTCTTGAGGTTCTTGTAAGAAGGTAAAAGTTAAGATTTCCACCAGTTTTTTTTGTTTTTGTTTTGTGGAAGCAGGGTCTCACCATGTTGCTCAGGCTGGTCTCCAATTCCTAGCCTCAAGCAATTCTCCTGCACTGGCCTCCCAAAGTGCTGGGATTACAGGTGTGAGCCACCATGCCCAGCCTCCACAAAAATTTTTTTAACCCAATTACAAACCTGAAATGTCACTGGCCTGGAAATTCCAGACTTCAGCTTTTCAACTATGTATTGTCCCTATACCCACCAACAGTTTGCCTTGGAATGACTTAGATCTAATGCTTTATGTCCAGAGAATATTATGTAAGGTTTTTGTTGTTTTCGGTTTTTTTTGAGACAGGGTCTCGCTCTGTCACCCAGACTGGAGTGCAGTGGCTTGATTTCGGCTCACTGCAGCCTTGATCCCCCGGGCTCAAGCAATCCTTTCACCTCAACCTCCTGAGTCAGTGGGACTGTGGGCTTGTGCCGCCATGCCTGGCCGATGTTTTAATTTTTTTATTTTTAGCAGAGACAAGGTCTTGCTTTGTTGCCCAGACTGGCGTTGAACCTGAGCTCAAGCAATCCTCCCACTTCAGCCTCCCAAAGTGCCGGCCACAGCCATATGTTATTTTTTTACATAAATTTTATTGTGTATGTTTGAGGTTTACAACATGATGTTATGAAATACCCATAGATAGTAGAATGGTTACTGTAGTGAAGTAAATTAACATATCTGTCATGTCACACAGTTACTTTTTTGTGTATGTGTGACAAGAGTAGCTAAAATTTAGATTTTAATTAGTTAAATAAAATTTTGGTGGAAATCTAAATTAGTACCTAAAGAGTAGCTAAATGTATATATTTAACAAAAATTCCAAATACAATTTTATTAATGATAATCCTCATGTAGATTAGGTCTCTAGACCTGTTCATGCTACAGATTTGCTACTTTGTATCCTTTGAGCTACATACGCGTTTCCTAGTTGCCTTTTCCACCTTGCTGGTAACTACTGTTTTATTTTCTATCTGTATATATTTTTGTATTTATTTTGACCTTTTTAAAAAATATTTCACATATAAATGAGATCATGCAATATTTTTCTTTCTGTATCTGGCTTATTTCACTCAGCATAATGTCCTTCAGGTCCATCTGTGTTGTGCCAAATGGCAGGATCTCTTTTTTGTTTTTAATACTTTAAGTTGTGGGATACATGTGCAGAACATGCAGGTTTGTTACATAGGTATACACGTGTCATGGTGGTTTGCTGCACCCATCAACCCGTCATCTACATTAGGTATTTCTCCTAATGCTGTTCCTCCCCTAGCCTCCAAACCCCAGACAGGCCCGGGTCTGTGATGTTCTCCTCGCTGTGTCCATGTGTTCTCATTGTTCAACTCCCACTTATGAGTGAGAACATGTGGTGTTTGGTTTTCTGTTCCTGTGTTAGTTTGCTGAGAATGATGGTTTCCAGCTTCATCCATGTCCCTGCAAAGGACAAGAACTCATCCTTTTGTACGACTGCATAATATTCCATGGTGTATATGTGCCATATTTTCTTTATCCAGTCAATCACTGATGGTCATTTGGGTTGGTTCCAAGTCTTTGTTATTGTGAACAGTGCTGCAATAAACATACGTATGCATGTGTCTTTATAATAGAATGACTTATAATTCTTTGGGTATATACCCAGTAATGGGATTGTTGGATCAAATGGTATTCCTGGTTCTAGATCCTTGGGGAATCGCTACACTGTCTTCCACAATGTTTGAACTAATTTGCACTCCCACCAACAGTGTAAAAGTGTTCCTATTTCTCCACATCCTCTCCAGCATCTGTTGTTTCCTGACTTTTTAATGATTTCCATTCTAACTGGTGTGAGATGGTATCTCATTGTGGTTTTGATTTGCATTTCTCTAATGACCAGTGATGATGAGCTTTTTTTCATGTTTGTTGGCCACATAAATGTCTTCTTTTGAGAAATGTCAGTTCATATCCTTCACCCACTTTTTGATGGGGTTGTTTGTTTGTTTCTTGTAAATTCGCTTAAGTTTTTTGTAGATTCTGGATATTAGCCCTTTGTCAGATGGATAGATTGCAAAAATTTTCTCCCATTCTATAGGTTGCCTGTTCACTATGATGATAGTTTCTTTTGCTGTGCAGAAGCTCTTTAGTTTAATTAGATCCCATTTGTCAGTTTTGACTTTTGTTGCCATTGCTTTTGGTATTTTAATCATAAAGTTTTTGCCCATGCCAATGTCCTGAATGGTATTGCCTAGGTTTTCTTCTAGGGATTTTAGGTTTTGGGTTTTAAAAATGTTTAAGTCTTTAATACATCTTGAGTTAATTTTTGTTTAAGGTGTAAGGAAGGAGTCCACTTTCAGTTTTCTGCATATGGCTAGCCAGTTTTCCCAACACCATTTATTAAATAGGAAATCCTTTCCCCATTGCTTGTTTTTTAAGGCTGAATAGTATTTTTTTTTCTATCTCTCTCTCTCTCTCTCTCTCTCTCTCTCTCTCTCTGTGTGTGTGTGTGTGTGTGTGTGTGTGTGTGTATGTATTACAGATTCTTTAACCATTTGTCCATCAGTAACACTTAGGTGTTTCCATATCATGCTATTGTAAATAATACTGCAATGAACATGAGGGTGCAGATATTTTAAGAAAAGCTGACTTCATTACCTACCCAGAAGAGAAGTATATACCCAGAAGAGGGATTATTGGGTCATATGATAATTCTATTCTTAATTTATTCAGGAACCTCCATACTGTTTTCTACAATGTCTACACAAATCTACATTCCCACCAACATGTACTAGGGTTCCCTTTTTTTCACACCCTTGCCAGCATTTGTTATCTCTTATTTTTTATTTTTATTTTTTTTGCCACCTCCCTGTCTAGGAATTAAACCCCAATATGTTATTTTTTTCATAATAGCCATCCTAACAGTTGTGATATGCAAATTTTTATCAAAGAGGAGCAACTAAGAGGTGATTGGTTGGTGTGGTAGGTGGTACTGGACCAGCCAGCTTACCCATTGTCTCATCGCATGAGCTTTGATCCCTTCCCAAGAGTTACATAGCATATTTAATAAATTCTTGGAGTCCTCCTGTACACCAGGCTTTGAAATCAAGCATAGAATTTTCCTTATATGGAGCTCGCAGTCTCTAGGGTTAATGCTCAAAATCCTCTCCTCCCTGGACTGTTGGCAGTCATTTCCTCTCAGATTTTAGTCTAACATCTCTTGCTAGAGGGATCTTTCTTTTACTGGTTTGTGTGTGTGTGTGTGTGTGTGTGTGTGTGTTTTGTTTTTTTGTTTTTTGGTTTTTTTTTTTGAGACAGAGCCTTGCTGTGTCACCCAGTCTGGAGTGCAGTGGCGTGATCTCGGCTTACTGCAGCCTCCACCTCCCAGGTTCAAGTGATTTCCTGCCTCAGCCTCCCAAGTAGCTGGGACTACAGGCCTGCGCCACCACATCTGACTAGTTTTTGTATTTTTAGTAGAGATGGGGTTTCACCATGTTGGCCAAGCTGGTCTTGAACTCCTGACCTCAGGTTATCGGTCCGCCTCGGCCTCTCAAAGTGTTGGGATTACAGGCATGAGCCACTGCGCCCGGCCTCTTTTCCATTTTTTTTTTTTTTTTAATTAATAGTTCTTTTCTGACTAATAAAAGAAATATATGCTTATTCAAAAAAATTTGGAAAAATGACAACAGTATAAATATAAATCATCATCTAGACATATTCAGTGTTGAAATTTTGATATATTTTCTTCTAGACCCTTTTAAAAATAGTATAATTAATCATGGAATACTTAAAGTTTAAGTTCTGTTTCTCTTTACTATCACATCAGAGACATTGTCCCAAATTATGAAAATATCTTTGGAGCATTAAGACTGACATTTCTAAGTCTTAAAACATGTTATTTCCCTGCTCAAATTGTCCCCTCATTGGTCTTAGAAGGTAAAGTTTCTACTTCTTTATTTTTAATTTAATTTTTATTTTTTATTTAATAAAGATGGGGGTCTCGCTTTGTTGCCCAGGCTCGATTCAAACTCCTGAGCTCAAATGATCCTCCCACCACAGCCTCCCAAACTGCTGGCATTACAGGCATGAGCCACCATTCCCAGCCAAGTCTCTACTTCTGAATGCCATGCAGACAAGGTTCCTTATGATCTGATCCCTGCAAACTTCTCCAGGATTCTATTTTCACTCCTCACTCCCTCTTCCTTTAATACCTACTCACCCAGACTCACACACAGTTATTTGCCAACCCCCTTCCCTCACACTCTGTACTCTGCCCACACCAGGCTACTTTCAGGTTCCCAGGCTGCCCCCATGTCATTCGCTCTTTCACCCTATATTCACAATGCTGCTCCTGCCTGGAATGTGCTCCCATTGGCATATCCAGTGAAACTCTCCTTATTTATCTGTTCTCAGTTCGAGCATTGCCTCTTTCATTAAGTCTTTCATTTGCTTCTCCACCCCACCATAGAGCCACCTGCTCCTTTTGTTCATCCTCCATTGTACCCTGTCTCTCTACAAGAGACCCATTTTGGCTTAGATTATGGAGGCCAGGGAGCCTTGTCTTATTCATCCTTATTTCTCCAGCACTTTGCAAATATTTAGCATGTAGTAGATGTTCAATAAATATTTGCCTGAATTCAAATCAGTGGTTACAATACTATGTGATGAATGCCATGCAGGGAGTGTGAAAAGAGTGTTTATAGGTGCACAGAAGAGGGGCAGATTATGAGTATATGGTCTCAGATCCAGCGCCCAGGAAATGTGCTCATTTTAAATATGAGGATGACCTTCCTCCACACTTCATCACATATTTGAATCTATTTGCATTTCTATTCCCCATCCTTGGATCGACTATGGGAACATTTGTTGCTCTATCCCCATATACCTTTCCCTTTGTCCTCTGAGACTACTTGTGCCCTGAGCTCCAGGTGGGACAGAAGTCCTCACTGTGGCAGAAACCTGGCCACCACTGCCTGTTTTCTCCCAGGAGCAGAACAGACAATTTTAGGTCAGCTGTAGTTGCCCTTAGCTGTGGCTCAGTATCCCATCTCTAGCATAGGTAGCTAGGTCTTCAGAGGCAATCACTCTTGAATTATTACAAGCATTAAAATCAAACTCATTGTTTTAGGCAGACTACCTAGCATATAGCTTTAGCCAAATTCTTTCTTTCTCTTGTCCTTCTCTATCACTGTTGCCATCCCAGCAAGTCCTCCCCTAGAGATAACTTGGGCTACTTTGCTCATAGAACAGGTCAGGTAGGAGGAGATGGAAGTATTTCCCCATTTGACAGAATGGACTCCTCAGATGTTCTTTGTTCTGTAGAAAGGTTGAGAGTGGACCACAAGAAGTTGGATGCTCCATGGGAGTGCCTGTGGGCAGAGATACCACCCTGGGGCAAAGGGATGGACCTGTGAATGAACTTCAGCAGTATGTAATGGTCAAGTGAGCCTATAAACCAGGGCTTGTTTCCCAGGCATTGCAGTCACCATGCTACCACTCAACAGGCTGCAGAATAAAGGCTGAAACAGGACAGTGAGGAGAAGGAGAGGGCAAGTAAAAGGCATGTAATCAGATCAATCACCAGCTGGGCCCATCTGCCCGGGAGCCTGTCTCTGGTGATGGCACCAGGAGACATGTCATTGGAATGCCTGCCTGTGTGCTTGGTTGTCAAGCCTCAGCACCAGACACTTTCATTTCCTTAATGACAGGTTACAGATCCTGTATCTATAAATTGAGCTAAACCCTTCTTGACCTTTCCATATTTTTAGCCTATACTGCTGCTCTGGATATAACAACTTCCATGGCCGATTACTTGTTCTGTGAATACCTTTATCTCAAGTTAAAAGAAATTCTCTCTCAAATTTGAAGACCCTGTCTTCTTAGTTCCAGTTTCTAGTGTTGGTAACAAATTCATGTTTAGCCCTTGGCACATTTTGTCAGTTTGGGGGTGTGGGGGATGAAAGAAGTTTGGTGTCTCTGCTGTGTTATGTTTTTCAGATTCAAATCTTTATATTCTCCATCTTTTTTATAAAATGGACCAACAGGAACCTCATTGCTTTTTTATTTATTTCTCTGGACCTTTCTTTTCTACCTCTGTTTAGCCTATGTTAAAATAGAGCAACTAAGAGCATTGTGACAAATACTCCAAGTGCTTCTCACTGAAGGCCAGGCTGAAGCCTTTACTTCCTACTACCTTTTTGGACTGCATTTTTGAAAATCTTTGTGACTTTAACCTTAGGGCTAATGTTTTCAAAAACTACTAAATGAAGCTGTTTCTGTTAGCTGCAGTAGCTGGTTTAGACAGGCATCTTGTAAGGGCAGTTTAGGGCCAGGCATGGTGTCTCACACCTGTAATCCCGGCACTTTGAGAGGCTGAGGTGGGAGTATCACTTGAGCCCAGGAGTTCAAGACCATCCTGGGCAACGTAATGAGACCCCTGTCTCTACAGAAAAAAAAAAAAAAGATTAGCTGGATGTGGTGGTACATGCCTGTCCCAGCTATTTGGGAGACTGAGGTGAGAGGATTGCTTGAGCTTGGGAGGCCGAGGCTGCAGGGAGCCGTGATTGCACCACTGCACTCCAGCCTCGGCAATAGAGTGAGACCCTATCTCAAAAAGATAGATAGATAGATAGGTGGACGGATGGACAGGCAGATAGATAGATAGATAGATAGATAGATAGATAGATAGATAGATAGATAGATAGATAGATATTCTGGCTGTGTGCATTGGCTCATGCTTGTAATCCCAATACTTTGGGAGACTGAAGCAGGAGGATCACTTGAGCCCAGGAGTTCAAGACCAGCCTGGGCAACATAGTGAGACCCTGTCTGTAAAATAATAATAATAATAATAGTAAAGAATAGCCTTAGATTAGTCTCTCATTATTTGTTTTACAGTTGCCCAACTTGACCTTACTCTCCAGCCTTACTGTGTATCCACACTACTCCTGCCAATTTGCATAATGAAATGCTAAATGTCACTGTGTAATCCTTCTTCCAGGACACTTGTAAAAGTGTTAAGATTGACTCCATTTTGAGTATTTTTATTGTTAATAGTTCCATCCATGGGGACAGGGGAAAACCTCATCATCATAGGACATTTTTAACTTTTCAAAGGCTATTACAGCTATTATCTCTGCCTATTCCTTAGAAATCTGCAGAGAGGGAAGATTTAATTTGAAAACTGAGAAAAACTGAAGCATGGAACAATTTTAGCTATCTCACATAAATCATTCAGTGACTAGCAGATCTGGGATTCAAATTTAGGTTCTTTTACCCTTAGTTCCCTCTATATTACCACATTCGCCCTTTTCACTTGTTTTGTGTAACTGCATATTTGGTATAGAATTGCAATCATTATCATTACCTCTGGAGCTCTTACCTAGAGATAGTCACTTTGACAATTTCATTATGTCTGAGAAATTGGCAGCACATAGATGCCAAGTACATCCTGGTTGCCTGAGAAGGTGGCAGCTCTGGGCTCCCTGCTGCAGGAGGATAAAGTCTCTGGTCTCCTAATACTTCACTGTGGTTTGATGAGAACAGCCTTGGCTACTGATTTTCCATGTTGTCTATGGCTAGGCTGGGAGGACACAGGGATTCCAAATGACTTTTCAAAGTACACTTTTCTAAGGCTGTTTATTCTTTCTTTTCAGAGTCTAGAAGGAGGCTCATACCGGGGGAGCTTGAAAGACCCTGCGGGCTGCCCGAATGAGGGGATGGCCCCACCCACACCTCCTAGAAACCCAGAAGAAGAACAGAAAGCCAAGGCCCTGAGAGGCAGGATGTAAGTGGCTTCCCCAGCTTTCTCCCGGTGGTGCACACATGAGCGTGGTGAACAATGGGCAAAGGTTGGGGAGAATTCGAGAGGGGTTCCCCACGCTGTTTCCACTGACATCATTCATTCTAAGAGTCAGATCTGTGCAGCATAGCACTGATAAACATTGAGCCACTTCGGCACTGACTTGATTGAAGTTTAGGCTAAAGTATATTCTGTGAGATAGTAGCTACTACTGACAAACTGTGGTTATAGGTCTGTTAGAAATTTAAAACAAGGTGATAAAAGGAAAATGGTAAAGTTGAGGAAACTATGAGACTGTTACTGAGGGCCTGTAGAATCAGAGAATCTCTGACCGTGGCAGAAAGTCTGATAGTGGTCACCTAAGAAAACATTTCCCCAAATATGGGAAAGTTATATGTAGAGGAAGGAGCTGTTGTACCACCAAGCAGGTCCTGTCTCTGCTCCTTCTCCAAAGGTTTTAATTTTGCATCTGTTTCTGGGATTAGTTCCAAGAGAACTTCTTCTCCACTTTGAATAGTTAGTGGTAAAATTTAATTCATAGTGCAGGACAATCCCATGTTATGCAAGAGTTATCTATGTTGATATGAAGTCAATCTATTATTTGAGCTGATCAAGAATATACCAGATACCACTAGTACAAAAGCAGAACTCCTCAAAAACTTTCTTTTTTTTTTTTGAGACAAGGTGTTGCTTGGTCACACAGACTAAAGTGCAGTGGCATGATCATAGCTCACTGCAGCCTTGACCTCCTGGGCTCAAGGGATCCTCTCGCCGCAGCCTCCCAAGTAACTGGGACTACAGGTGTGCACCACCATACCTGGCTAATTATTTTATTTTCTGTAGAGATGGAGCCTCGCTTTGTTGCCCTGGCTGGTCTGGAACTCCTAGGTTCAAGTAATCCTCCTGCCTCAGCCTCCCAAAGTGCTGAGATTGCAAGCAGGATCCACCGCACTGGGCCAACTTTTGTTTTCTTGTTTAGGGTTTGGCTCTATGTTGGAAGCAGAGCTACTGATGAGTCTTAGACATAGCTCAGCATGTGAGAGATTATAAGCAGTAGCAAGAATTGGGGAGGCAGGTGTGAAAGGTCCCTCCCTGTTGTTAATTAGCCTGCTTCTCACTCTCAAATTCATCACTCCTTTAGCCTGGCCACAGACAGGAAAACTAGCAAAAATAAGTCAGACCAGGTCCTTCTGTTACCTGGAAATGTACAAAGTGTCTATTTATGAGTTTTTGTTTCCTAGGAAACAAAAGTGAGAACATCACAGTGAAGGCCTGGTGTGAAAGCAGGGCTATCATATCACTTCTTAGTGGAGATGAACAAGTGGCATGTAAATCCTGTAATTCCATATTTACCCACTCAGCTTTGTGAGTACTCAAGGGGAACCCGAAGAATTTGGTAAATGGGATAGAGGTTGAGAAATGCCATCCCCAAAGGGAAATTTCCTAGGACTTGCACAAAACTGAGTCTCCTTAGTTTCTCAGGTTGTTACACAGGTGAGGCCGTGTTGGAGCTGATGTCTTAGTCCTTTGTCAAGCCAAAACAAAGCTTAAGTCAGGAAGGTGACCTCTGAGGTGGCAGGTGACCCTGGGCAAAGCCAGTCACTACTCTTAGCATGTAGTTTGAACTGGCCTTTGAGCAGTCATTTAAGCCATTGTCCAGATACAATAGGCCACAAAAGTTTGCTGTCTCTTTTGCCCACTTCATTCATCTCTTCTCCCTCTTCTCATTCTTGCCAAAATCCACACCTCTTCACATCCTGAACTATCCTGGAAATACAACTGTTAGAGTATCTCATTCCTCTTACTATATCTCATCCTTGTTCTATCCTGCTGTACTTTATGGTCATGATGAAAGGGTGGTGTAGAGGTGTTTCACTGTTAACCATATGTGAGGCCAGAGGCTGAGGAGTGTAGAGAACCAAGACTCAATCCAGAAGATGGCAGCAGGGCATCAAAGGGTTAAATGAGAGCTCCACGGAGAAAAGATGAACACAAATAGTCATTTGTCCAGGAGAAGAAAAAAGTTGAGAATGGAGTTACTTGTCTTCAAGTTTTAGTCATTCATTCAACAAATACTGGTCTAACACCAGTTATGTACCATCAGTGGGATACATCACTGAATAAGACAAATAATAACAACAAAAGTCTTTGCTCTCATGGCAAGTTTAAATTCTAGTGGGAGAAATCAGACAATAAACAAAATAAATTATGTAGTATGTTGGAAACATGAAAAAGAAAAAAAAATAGAGCAGTGTAAGGGAGATCCAGAGAAAAAATGAGGCCATGTTGCCATTTTAAATGGCCCTGGCATTTGCACAAAGACTGGGGAAGGTAAGGAATTAGCCATAGAGAAAAAGTGTTCTCGAGAGAGAGAACAGCCGGTGCAATGAATCTAAGAGCTTTTCTATGGAAGACCAGCCATTCCCTGTCCCTGTGAAAGGAGGTTAGAAGTGGTTCTAACGTGTAGCTGAAATAATTTTAGTTGGACCAAAGAATAACATTTGTTTGTAAATAACTTCTACTAATAAGAACTTACCATGAAAAACATGCCTTGTTGTCAGTTCATTTGGCAATTAATTGTGCACTGCCTTGCGATGCCTACAATTTAAATCCCTGATATCACTTTTCAGAATGTCTTTTAATACGTCGTGGTCTCCCCAGGTACTTCATTAACCCTTCAAGGGAAAAGATGACAGGTCCACTAGCAGCACCTAATACAGTTCCCTTCTCTAGAGGCTGAGAAGCCAAAGATAGTCCTCATCTGTCAGCAAATAGCTTAGGATAAAAATATCGCTTGGAGACAGAGAGCTGGACTTCATCTCCAGGGGGCCCTCCCAGCCCCACATTCCCACTCTAACTTTCCTGTGGGTTTTCTTTTGCCACTTTCTACTAGGCAGTAACTTGGGCCATGGTAAAGATATATTTAAATGCTTTTATTTGGCCTTGCCATTTCCTTCCTGTGGCCTAAAACACATGATTGTCTGTGCTGGAGAGGGAGCCGTTGGAAGTGCTGGGTGCACTGATAAAGAAGCGTGTGTTCCTCTGCTTCCTCCCCATTGCCCAGAGGCCCCAGCCCCAGGAATGTGGTGGCTTCTGGGGCTATACAGAGCAAGAATTTCAGATGAATTGCTTCCTGGGTTCAAAATGGTTACCACCCTTGTGCTGGGGTCCCACTTTGACATCTCGGAACTTTATCCCTTCTGCTACTTGGGCCCAAAATGCAATTGTGTGGTCCCAGGCAAAACTCGTTCCAATCAGATTGGAAGAGTTTGACTCCAGTAGGTTGCACAGCACCACCCTGCCCCTGTGCTCAACTATTAGCATTTTATGTAAAGCTCTTTAGCGTCTGGACAAAAGACAGAAAGAGTGTTTGGGTTTGAGGCTTCAGGGACTCCCAAGAGCCAGTCAGAGTAGTTTAACAGGCAGTGGGCTGCTGGGAAAGAGCATGGTTTTTGGACTCTTACACAACTGGGTTCAAATCCTGGCTCTGCTACTCACTTTATAATCATGGTCAGGCTACCTAATCTGTCTGTCTCCGCATTTTCATTTATATAAAATAGGCTTTACAATACCTACCTTATTATAAGCATGGGAAAACCCAGATGAAGGGAGTGGCACATAGTGTGGTAGAAAGAATTAACAAGAAAGAAACCAAGAGAGCAAATGTCCTTGTAATTGTTAAATCCTGCATCCTGGAGAAGGTAGGGATGCATTAAAGGTATGATTTTGGTGTGTCTGCAGTCCATCTTTCTGGCCTTGACTGGAGATCTTCCAGGCCAGTTACCACGGGTACCTATCTGAATAATTGCAACTTCCATATCTTAAAAGCTTCATTTGGTATCTATCCTTGTCTTGGAGGACTTACAAGTTGGTAATCAAATTGTCTTTCTCCTCTTGTTAAGTGAAGAATGGAGCTGAAATGAAGGAAGAAAAGTCTCATCTTGATCCCCCGCCGACCCTGGCCTCAAAGCTTTCAAAACTCAGTTTTGCCAAAATGGTTGTCATTCTTTCTGCCCTCTGTCTATATAATTGTTCAGTTGTAGGTGAGGGAGAAACACGTGAAGAACAGAAAGAAGAATGCTAGGTGCTGAGCGTCATTTTTTGTGTGACTATTGTATGTCACCTGGGGACATCCTTTCTGGCCTTGGTGTCCTCAGCCCTTCAATAGGGCCTCCTGTAGGGAAAGCATCCGTAAGCATCTTTCCCAGGAGATAAATGTGGGTGTTTTAGGGGGTCTTGTCATAAAGGTGCCAAAGTAACTTTTCTGTGAACTTAAGTGAAGATTTTTGGCTTAACAATGAAGAGGAACACTCATTGTTCTTAATCTCCTGCTCAGGTTTGTCCTGAATGAGCTGGTACAGACAGAGAAAGACTATGTCAAGGATCTGGGCATTGTGGTGGAGGTAAGTAGAGGGTTCCAGGTGGGTCTGTGGTCACCCAGCCAGGAGCACATTGGACCCTACCTAGGCCGAGGTGTTTTAATCTGATGGTTACATGTACTTTACTGTCTGAGCACTTGCAGAAATGAAAATAAAAATGGTAATAAGTGAATATGTAGGCAATATTTTTCTTTTCCCCTTGAAATAAGCTATTTAGAGGGAGGTAGAGGCCCGAATGTTATAGCATTTCGGGGAGCCTCTTGGTTAGAGTGGAACTCATTCCACTTTGTTTTAGGTGACCAAGCTATTGTCTTAAGAGCTTTTCTTTGATGTTTAACTATGTGGACATATATTCTTCAGAGCTATGAGCCACATAGGCATAAAACAGGTCATTCTTAGTGGAATCTTAGGGCTTATACATTTCCGTAGATTTTAAGGCTAAGTGTTATAGCTAGCAAAAACACAGATAAAAGGAAAACCCACCAATGAGCAAGGTTGACAGGTCCACAGTTAAGAGCCAACTTGGTAGTAAATTAAACAACTCTAGCTCTGTAGGGATTCACTTACAAGGAACTTAGACACTTGGATGAAAAAAAAAAAAAAACCTGAGAAAATAAATGGCTAATTTGAGTGACTTAGAGCCCTGTTGTTAATCATCTTGAAAGAACATGAAGTCTAAAAATTGTATGCCTACATTGCCTGCTGCTTCCTTACATTTGGCCTGAGTCCCCATCCTGTGAAATCTGCTGACTTAGGGTTTTGTATTTGCTTTCCTGAACCTTGGATAAACAGATTAACCAGGCA
Source organism: Chlorocebus sabaeus (assembly GCF_047675955.1). NCBI lineage: Eukaryota > Metazoa > Chordata > Mammalia > Primates > Cercopithecidae > Chlorocebus > Chlorocebus sabaeus. Next base: position 44,310,144 of record NC_132925.1, read on the forward strand.
TATAGAAGACCTGAACTTTGACTTATGGGAAGTTATTCTTGTCTTTTTGTGGGGCTGGGAGGGTGGAAGAGGTACAGCAGCTTCCATACGCAGTCCAGCCCAGGAGTAGAGGACGAGGGAATCTGGAGACTGGGAGGCTGAACCGCAGGGAACTCAGACATCAGCGATGCAATTATGGGACAAGTCTTCCAACACCCAGGTGCCTGGGTTTTCTTGTCTGTCAGATGGAGATAATGCTACCTGTCCAACCTCCAAACCTGATGTTAAACCAAAAATGAAATTCTATATGATCACATTTTATAGACTATAAAGTATTAGCATATTAAGACTTACTTCTAGGCCAGATGTATCTAATTCTGAGCCTTTACAGACCTGATTAACTTGGATTGGGAGAAGGAAGAGGGACAGCTTATTGTTTTCTTCTGTGCTCTGCTTTCTTAAGGGGACTGGAGACAAAGAAGGGGATCCTGAAACTCATAAAAGTTTTGTCCTTTGCTCTGCACCGGGGGTAAAAGACCTGGTTGAATAGTGAGAAACCATAGAAGCATTTGTCCTCAAACTCACGCAGAGAGTGTGGGCTCGCAGGGGTGCTGTGGTGTGTGGCACGGCCCAGAAAGCTTTCCTCTGAAAATATGCTACTAACCACTGCCTTTGCTGCTGCAGGGCTTCATGAAGAGAATAGAAGAAAAGGGTGTCCCTGAGGATATGCGAGGAAAGGACAAAATCGTGTTTGGAAATATTCATCAGATTTATGACTGGCATAAGGAGTAAGTGTTAATGCTGCCCCGAGGATCCAGTGTCCTGGGAACCCAGGACTTGCGTCCTCTTCCTGCATCTGACTCAAGGGGTGGGGCTTAGGGGAGAGTCTTCTGTCACTCATCTTAATATTGAGAAATAATACAGTTCTGAATAATGTGGCTTCCTTCTCTTATCCCCTTTCTCCTTTTAGTTTTTTCCTGGCGGAACTGGAAAAGTGTGTCCAGGAGCAAGACAGATTGGCACAGCTCTTTATTAAGCATGTGAGTGTCTCCCATCACTTCCTCCCCAACTCCTTCACTAGGCTCATTTATATTCATTTTAAAATCCTGGCCAGGCACAGTGGCTCACACCTGTAATTCTAACACTTCAAGAGGCCAAGGTGGGAGGATTGCTTGATCCCAGGAATTGAGACCAGCCTGGGCAACATAGCAAGGCCCCCATCTCTACAAAGAATTTAAAAATTAACCAGGATTGGTGGCACATGCCTATAGTCCTAGCCACTTGGGGGCTGAGGCAGGAGGATCGCTTGAGCCCGGGAGGTCAAGACTGCAGTGAGCCATGATGGCCCCACCCTGCACTCCAGCCTGGGTGACAGGGCGAGACCCTGTCTCAGAAGAAAAATAAATAAAATTTCTTCTCTTCTGCTCTTCCTGGACTGACTTTCCTTCTCAGCCCTCTCTGAGTTTTTTTGTTTGTTTTTTTGACCACCATGGTGATTTGGAAAGTGGCTCTTGCCCACCATATTTATATCCCTGATATTCAGCTGCCTTGGTGCCTCCGCAGGTGCGCCTTTGTCCTTCGTTCACATGGAGGCCAGCACGGCACTCTGCGATTGAACAAAAGGCACAAGGTGCCTGACTGTCCGCATGTCTCTCTCTGTTCTTTCAGGAACGGAAACTGCACATCTACGTGTGGTATTGTCAGAATAAACCGCGCTCAGAGTACATCGTTGCTGAGTATGACACCTACTTTGAGGTAAGCTGTGCAGGCTTTGCTGAACTAGGATGGGAGGAAAACTCGGGCCAAGACCGCCACTTTCAGAAATACCAGACATCATCCATCCATAGGTGACCCCCACACAGCATCGATGACCCCTTCATGGCAGGAATAGCTGCCTCAACAGAGAAAGCAGCTTCTTAGCTAAATTCTCATAAGCACCTTCGCTTGAGAGGAGCTGAGGTGGCCCAGTCTGGGTTGTCATTTGAGAAGCCCCTATTTGCAGAATCAGCCTGAACACAGAGACGGTTTGAGAAGCTCCAGTTCTTCTTAAGTGACCCTGGAGCAGATTGTACCCACCAGTCCCCCAGAGACCACTTACTGAGGAGCCTTCTGTTGGTTGAAGGGGTTGCAGCCACTTCCTAGTCTCTAGCCTGGAAGGATTGATTTTGCGGGCAGAAAGGCAGCACCATCACTTAGAAAGAGCGCTCAGCTGAGTGTTGGGAGATCTAAGTTTAGGGCCCTGCTCCATAGGCTTGTGTGTCAAGGAGAAGCCCCTTTTCCCTGCCTTTGCCCTAAAGCAGTGGAGAGAATAAGGCCCCTCCAGCTTGTCTCCCAGGACTGGGGTGAAGACCAAGGTGTGGAAGTACTCACTGTAAAAGCATGGGAGGAAGGCAGGAAGCCAGTGGTGATGTGTGTTATGTGTTGTTCATAACAAGCGAACAGTCCTCTAGGCAATTTTACCTCTCACATTGCTTAAAGATTCTTCAGCTTCATTGGAAAACATGCAGACCTGTCTTCCATGCCTTTGAACCCTGATTCAGAGCACCCCAGTTCTTCAGTTCCTTTTTCTTCTAATATTGCTGCCTGTGTTTCAGGAGGTAAAACAGGAGATAAATCAGAGGCTGACACTGAGTGACTTCCTCATCAAGCCCATTCAGAGAATAACAAAATACCAGTTGCTCCTCAAGGTAAGAAGCTGGGAACCTGGGTCAGGGCTAGAGAAGGGTCCCTCAGGCTCAGAGCAGGTTAGCGTAGTGCTAGGCATTCTGCCTCCACCACACTGTCCCAAAGGACTGTGAACTGTGGGAGGGGTGGTAGGGACGTGGGAACTTTTATCTGACTGCTGGTTACTCCATCAGCTTTGCCCCCAGATAAACTGCATGACTGTTCTTCCTGCCCTTAAGGTGGCAGGTTGTTACTTCATTTTCCTTTTTCAATTCACATTCTTACTTTGTCTCAATCATTGACTTGATACCTTTAAAAAATAATAAAAATGTAAAATCAGAGTGAACTGCAAGGGAGAAAGAAAGGGAAAGGCAAGGCTTTAGAAACCTTAGATTAGTAACACCTAAAATTTGATTTTATATATATATTTTTTATATATAAAATCAATATATTTTTTATATGATCAATATATATTATCAAATATTATATATATGTTTATTTATATTTGAGGCAGGGTCTCACTCTGTCATCCAGGCTGCAGTGCAGTGGCACTGTCATAGCTCACTGCAGCCTCAAATGCCTGAGCTCAAGCAATCCTCCCTTCTCAGCCTCGCACGTAGCTAGGACAACAGGTGCATGCCATCATGTCTGGCTAATTTTTTATTTTTTCGTAGAGACAGGGTCTCACTGTGTTGCCCAGGCTGGTCTCAAACTCCTGGCCTCAAGCAATCCTCCCACCTCGGCCTCCCAAAGTGTTGAGATTACAGGCATGAGCCACTGTGCCCTGCCTAATTATATTTTAAACAATGGCTTGACTTGATTCATCTTGTGGAACTTAGAGGCTAAATAGGAAAGAGAGACTTAACTTTCCTTTCTCTCCTTTCTTGTCATAATCCCCCTTTCCTTCCGTCTTCCCTCCCTCTCACTCTTCCTTCTCCCATAGCTTTGAAATTTTGAGGCTGAGTGCAGTTGCTCACATCTGTAATGCCAGCACTTAGGGAGACCGAGGCAGGTGGATCACCTGAGGTCAGAGTTCGAGACCAACCTGGTCAACATGGCAAAAACCCGTCTCTACCAAAAATATAAAAATTAGCTGGGTGTGGTGGCACTCACCTGTAATCCCGGCTACTCAAGAAGCTGAGGCAGGAGAATTGCTTGAACCTGGGAGGCGGAGGTTACAGTGAGCCGAAATCGCACCACTGCACTCCAGCCTGGGCAACAGAGTGAGACTCTGTCTCAAAAAAAAAAAAAAAAAAAAAAAGTAAGAAAAGAAAAAAGAAAAAGAAATTTTGAATATTCTGGGAGTTTTCTGTCTGTTATTACATCTTACATGACTCATAATTTCATTTCTCAGCTACTCTAAACCATTGCACCTCTGCTGGGAAGGAAAGTCTCCAGGGTGTTACTGTATTTTTATGATAAGTTGTTTCCCCGCTGTTTTACTAATTTTACCCCTTCCCACACTCCCCTGCTTCCCCTACTTGTTAGGACTTCCTGAGATACAGTGAGAAGGCTGGTTTGGAGTGCTCAGATATCGAGGTGAGTTTTCTGCTTGTAATGCTTGCTGTTCTTAGGGGCCATATTGGTTATCTCTCTCTAGAGGGGAAAAGATTGTCTCAGGAAGACCATGGATCCAGGTGCATCCCTCTCGGACAGTAAGAGGCTCTTGTAAACAGCTTTGTACCTGCTTGAGGAATGGCAAGTGTTAACACAGTGTTTCCTAGAACTCGATAACGTCTGTCCTGGGGTGGACTACAGCTGAGCCCCACTGGTGTTCTTTAGGTTCCTGGTGACACATAGTAGGAAAGGGTAGCCCCTTAATATCCTTCAGAGATTAGATGTAAGTTGCACAAAAGCCTCAGTATGCAATTTTATTCGTGAAGGCAAGTATTATTTGAGTCAAACATATATATTTATATATAATCAATATATATTATCAAATATTATATATATTTATTTATATTTGAGGCAGGGTCTCACTCTGTATTCCATTTTCACCTCCCTATCCAAACCCTGTAGACTACTTCCAAGTGAAGTCCTTTGAGACAATGTCACCATGGGATTATTTTAAGCCAGAGAGGTTACAGACCATTCTGACAGATTATTTTAGTTTAAGACCTCTAGTGGCTCACAAGCCAGGCTAAGCTGTTGCCTGGGCAGCCAGGAAGCAACAGAGAGAAGAAAGAAAATCTGAGAAGGCAAGGGAATTGATGAACAAAAACAGGAAGGTAGGGAAAGGAGGAGCTGAGTAATATTCCCCCAACATATGCTCAGTGACTGACGTGGAGCCCCTGTGCTGAGGACCAACACCCGCTCTCTGGAACAGAAAGCCCCATACTCTCTGAGTGGACAGCAGGCACCAGCGTCCCTTCCTAGAATAAAGGAGCCACCAGAGATGAAGTCCCTGTTTTCCAGCACTGAATTACCAAGAGCTTCCTGCCTGAGTGCTGTTCCCCCTCCTGAGTGACGATTGTTCTTTCCCACAGAAAGCAGTGGAGTTAATGTGCCTTGTTCCCAAACGTTGCAATGACATGATGAATCTAGGACGTCTGCAGGGCTTCGAGGTGAGTCTTTAAGAATGCGTCTAAGCCCACTCTCTCCAGGACAGTAGAAGTCTAAGCTGTTGTGGCTTCCTCCCTCCGAAGCCCTGTGTCCTGCGTCTGCCTCCTTCATTCACTCATCACTATGCCTTCATGCCTGGGCCCCTCTGGTTCACAGTCCTGGAAGATGCATCTCTTTAGGAAGTCCAGCAGTAGGGAGGTCATAAGAAGTTACAGAGCATTTGGCCAAACCAAAGTCAGAATTCCAAGGAGATTGGAAAGCCCCAGAGTTCTTTTTTTTTTTTTTTTTTTGAGATGGAGTTTTGCTCTCGTTGCCCAGGCTAGAGTGCAATGGTGACACAACCTCTGCCTTCCGGGTTCAAGCGATTCTCCTGCCTCAGCCTCCCAAGTAGCTGGGATTACAGGCATGCGCCACCATGCCTGGCTAATTTTTTGTATTTTTAGTAGAGACAGGGTTTCTCTATGTTGGTCAGGCTGGTCTTGAACTGACCTCAGGTGATCCCTGCCTCGGCCTTCCAAAGTGCTGGGATTACAGGCATGAGCCACCACTCCCAGCTGTTTCCTTTTTTTTTTTTTTTTTTTTTTTTAAATAAGCACATCAATCATATTCTATTAGGGCTCACTTGCATGACTACTTCACTTTAACTTGATTGCCTCTGTAAAGACCCCATTTCCCAATAAGGTGACATGCTGACATTCTGGCACTTTAGGGGCCAGGACTTCAACATAGGAATTGATGAGGGGCATGGAAGGAGAGAAAACACAATTCAGCCCATAACAGTGAACCTTTGAAGAGCAAATTGACTTTCTAATTTAAACTGAATAACTGACTGTTATTAATGTATATCCAAACCTAATAAATCAGCCACACATAATATGTTTTTAAGATTAATATGATAAAATTGGAACTGACACAATTATTGATTGGTACCTAGTAGTTGTTGATCCCTTTAGAGAAAGATGTGTATCTTCTATTTCCCAGCGGTTCGAAACCTAAGCTTTCATTACCCCTTTTTTGGGGCAAAGGGATTCCTAGAATTTGAGATAACTAAGAAATAAATGGCTTGTTTTTTTTCTGGCTACACTGGAATGGAATAGATACAAGACAGATATATAGTTGACTCATACTCATACCACTGTATGAGTAATTTAGGGGATAATGTATTTAAGTTTGGGTACATGCATTGGATTCATGACATTGTTGAGCCAAATTCTCTTCCCCTCCTTGCCCTTCCAGCCCATCCCATGTGTCCCTGTCTGGTTTTCATGCTTTGCTGTGACAGGAACTATGTGGACGGTTTTCTTTGCTGTGCATTTTTCATAAGCTCTTGATCTTCCAAAGCAGGCCGGAGGCATTAGTGTAAGCAGGGTTACTCGGCAGACACACACTGAGTTCTTAACCATTTTTCTTCAGTCATTCTGGGTGGAGTTTTATACTTTTTCCCTTGGCATTACATCAGGTCTGAGGCTATACTGAACAAACCAAGAGATCCCTTTTGCTCTTCAACCTTGAAGACCCCATGTTTTCTGAACAGGAGACTAACTGTGCTTCTCTGGGTCTCTGGAGGAAGTGACCACCGGCAGGAGTGGCATCTGATTGTGCTGTCTGCCCCAAGCTAAACTTCACAGGAGCTATGTTGTACATGTGCATGTGCGTGTGTGTGTGTCCATGTAAGGGCACACACAAGCACGGAATCAAGCTTTTAAGTGAAGCATTGCTCTCTCCTGTTTTTGTCAAGCCACCAGAACCTGCTTTTGGCATTCCTTCAGCTAACTGGGAAGGACAGTGAGCGTGTGTCTATTCCCTCAGCCCATGGCTTTGGGCTTCAGAGAAGTTAGAGCCTCCTCTTTTAAATTCCCCCCCACTTTCAAATCCTTTGGCTTTCCCTTTGATGCTGGCCGAGCTATAAGCCATGATAGGTTCTTATGTAATATTAATAGAGCTTTCCTGGCTAGCTGGTCACTGGCTTAATACTAACTTTGGATCAGGGTAGAGATAAGCCTGTTTGGCTGCTGACATTGGCAGTAAGGAGCCATGATCCAAGCAGAGGGCGGGCACTTCTCAGGAACACACAAGAAAAATAACCCCTCTGCTGGGTAGTGTTTGGAATAAGGCATCACATGAAGGGAATGGCCACATTTGCGCCGAAGGACAGAGTTGTCGCCTGAGAAGGAGTACCTGCATTTCAGAGGAGGCCCTCAGATTGCTCTCTCTGATGTCCGGGTCTTCTTGTTGCAAAGCAATAGAAATGCAAGGTGCTCTGACAGAGTCTGGGGAGACTTTCTGGGTTGGGCCATATTCCCTTTGAAGCTGTGAAGATGTCTCTGAAAATCTCATTAGAAACTGACAAACCAAATAGGTTCTACCTCCTCAGTTAGGTGTCAGGTGGCCTAGTAGCTAGAATCATTTTTATTTTTATTTTTTTATTTTATTAATTTTTTAAAATTAATTTATATGTATATTTATTTTGATACAGAATCTCGCTCTGTTGCCCAGGTTGGAGTGAAGTGGTGTAATTTCGGCTCACCACATGCTCTGCCTCCCAGGTTCAAGTGATCTTCGTGCCTCAGCCTCCCAATAACTGGGACTACAGGCACACACCACCACACCCAGCTAATTTTTATATTTTTAGTAGAGATGGGATTTCGCCATGTTGGGCAGGCTGGTCTTGAACTCCTGACCTCAGGTAATCCACCTGCCTTGGCCTCCCAAAGTTCTGGGATTACAGGCGTGAGCCACCGCACCTACCCTGGAGTCATTTTTAGAAGAATCACAGAACCCAGAAAAGTATCTACCAGCTTATAAAATGTGGAGATCTATCTATAGTACCCCAACTTTACCTGTTGGCCTATAACTAGAAACTAAGATCGCAGAATTTCCCCATCCTAAAATAATTGAAGAAGAGAGGGGAGTGACTTATCAGAATATTTGTGGTCCTGCCTTCATCACTTCCCTTGTCTACAGGTGAGTCCAAGGTTGGTGGCCATGAGAATGCCCTTGGTCCTTGGCCCACACTGCAAAGGAACCAGGCAGGCACAGTTCTCAGAGCTCTGAGGATGGAAAGGCCACTTGTAGCTCCGAGTGTCACCTACTTTCCATTGTCCTTTCAATAAAAAACAAGAAGGACCAGGATTATGACTTTTCTGCTAATAATATTACCTTCCTGCCTTCTGGCATTTGCCTGGAGCTGTTTCTCAGGGGTTCCACAGCTTGCTTTCCCTTTCCCTCCAGGGCCCTTGTGTGAGCAAGAAAGTGGCCAAGGTTGGCCCCTGGATGAGTGAGTGGGTCCCAATTCAGTCTCTTCCTAGAGCCCTTAGGATTTTGATGTCAGATCTGTTGTCCATATCCCCAGATGGGGAGGTTCTGTGGACCCAGAGGGCAGTGGTCATCTCCCCATTTTTCATTCACTTCACCCCAGCCCCTCTTTCCTTCAGGGCACCCTGACTGCTCAGGGGAAGCTGCTACAGCAGGACACATTCTATGTGATTGAGCTGGATGCAGGCATGCAGTCCCGGACCAAAGAGAGGCGCGTGTTCCTCTTCGAGCAGATTGTCATCTTCAGTGAACTGCTCAGGAAGGGATCCCTCACCCCTGGCTACATGTTCAAAAGGAGTATCAAGGTGAGGATCCCAATGGTGATATGAAGGGGCAAGGAAGAGCCCAGTTCTTGGGAGCTGCTTCCCTAAGACAAGGCACTGGAGTTGTGACATCCAGAACCATGAAGCTCTTTCGGCTAATAACCTTCGGTCATGGAGGTTGAACGACAGTGATTATCTGTGAGCTGAAGTGACAGGCTGAGCCAGTCTCCAGCATGATCCTGCAGGTTCCCTGGGACCGTGTCACTCACCCAGAGACAAAAACCTAAGTACTGTCCTGCTAGATCCGGGGCAAAATTTGGAAGCTTGTCCTGAAATAGAAACTTTGAGGAACAGTAATATGTTGCTGATTTTTAAAAAATCTCTTAAATATAAAAAGGATCAACTTGTTTTCTTCCAGATGAATTACTTGGTCCTGGAGGAGAATGTGGACAATGATCCCTGCAAGTTTGCACTCATGAACAGAGAGACTTCTGAGAGGGTCATTCTGCAAGCCGCCAACGCTGACATCCAGCAGGCCTGGGTGCAGGACATCAATCAAGTCTTAGAAACACAGCGAGACTTTTTGAATGGTGGGTGCTGGGCTTGGTTTCTTGCAGGGCCATGTCAGGGGACTCCACAACTTCTGAGCTTCCTTGGGTCTGGGTTCATGGTGAGTTATGAACCCAGATCACGTTTTATGGAACTCCAACTTTGTAGTTTTCAGAAACACTTTTGAATTTTTCTGAATCTGAATACACAAGAACAGATAGGGTATGGAAAAGAAGCTCCATCTTTCTGATAGAAGAGATTTCGCTTATGGGACACAGGATATATGTCTTGTTGCCATCACTACCGCCTGGTACTAATTTGGGCAAAAGTCTGAGGTAGGCATATCCTCTGTGTCTAAGGGGCCAGGGCCGGCTAGAAATGACATGTGTTTTTCCACTTTTCATAGCTTCTCTAGTGTTAACTAGAGATAAATGAGAGTTTGGCCAATCAGTTCAAATCCCTCCTCTGCTCCCAACAGTGTGAGAGCCTAAATAAGCCATGTTGCTAGCCAGCCTTACCCCTTTTAAATGAGAGATGATTGCTAACTTTAAATTTCTGTAATATCCTGAAACTTCCTAGAAGAAAATTGGTGGTTACACAGAGGGTGTAGCTCTCTGTGGCCCTTGCAGGAGCTCCCTCATGGGTGGTGTGCACTGGAGTGAAGTAGAGTTGCCACTTTGAATATATTTCTTTATTTTTTCCTCTGCTGGGGTTTTCTTCACACTGAGCTTGGCATGGGAAAGGGGTGTGCGATTTTAAACTAGTGGCTGATCTCTGCTGACTTGGTTAGCTCTGACGTCTAACCAAGCAGAAACAGAGCTTGTAGTTGAATGCAAGATGTAACTAGTAATGAAGTAAACCTGAAGACTCAGCAAGCACATATGCCTGGATAGACACACACACACACACACACACACACACACACACACAACCACCTTTGAGTATACCACCTCTTCCTGCCTGTCCTGAGATCTGCACTACATGGCTGTATGTGCTCACATGAGTGCACACAAAGGTACACACATGTACACACGTAGAGGCCCACCCTTGGGTGTGTCACATTTTCATGCCAGTACTAGGATCTGGACTCTCAAATGATCGAGATACAACATGTTCTAGGTGTCTAGAATGGAACTGAATGCTGAAGGGAAAGATAAAAGGTGACATACGAGTTGAGGACCTTGAGCAGATCATGACATTTCTCTGGGCCTTGTGACTGGTTTTGTGAAAAAGAGAGTTCAGGTAGATATACTCTGCCCATACTGGCATGCTCCGTGATGAGCCAGTCTTCCTGGAAGCAGGAAGCCTGGCATCCTCCCTACAATATCAGTTTCCCTATATTATAAGGGATTTAGCACAGTGTTTTAAAGACAAATAGAAGAAGATCATGTAACAGGATGCCACGACTTTTTAAGATAGAACATGAGACTTCAAAGCAATTTTGCACTTACAGAAAGTATTTTTGGGCCAGGCTCCTGGCCCTCAACTGTAAAAAAAATTGGTGAAAAACAACTAGACTAAGTGATCTCTAGGATTCTTTTCACTCTAAAATATCTAAAATTAAACACCAGCCCAGCCCTGAGGGATGGTCATGAAAGTTGTGTATGGCTTATGATTTCTGAATATATGACTTCAAATGAACACTTTTGTTGATAAAATAATTTTATGCAAAAATGTATGCATATATAAAATATATCTATTTAAATTGCATTCTATTAATTAGGAGTTTCTGATAGATTCTAAGCAGAAATTAGGAATTTTAAAATTCATCAATTTGGGACAAAAGAAAAATAAGGTATAACAGTAAGTTGAAACAAGAAGTTATTGACATAACAATAATGGCTCCTGTGTATTGAATCCTTGCTCTGTGTCAGGCACTATGCTAAGCATTTTACATGGTTTTTCACATTTAATCCTCACGTCAACATGGAGAGGTAAGTACTCTTGTCCTACTTTTTTTCAAGTGAGGAAAAGGAGACTCAGAACTTGTCCAAGGTCACAGAAACAGTGAGCAATAGAAACAGGACTTGAATCCACAGCTACAGGACTTCAAATTAAGGTTGTGAACCACAGAACTGCAGTATAGGTGCTAGTGTTAGAGCACTCATTTATTTAATTATGATCTCCCTAGCAACCAGAGTGAAGAAAGAAGCAGGATCAGACATGAGACACTGTATCAATCAGTCAAAAACAAACCCTGTAGGGATGCAGTTTTCTTGATTCTGAGAATTGCGTTATGCAAATGGAGGTTGGTGAAAGAATACAGGCTGTCCATTTAGCTTATTTAAGAAGGCATACTATTTTCAAATGTTTTAGCACAATTATTGTAAATAACCAGGTAATATCACAATTCCATATGATGGGAATTGATTCATAAAATCAGTTTGATAAGGCCTACTTTATAACTCTGGTATGTGCTTAGAACTTGGAACTGTATTTATTTAGGCATAGTCAATGATTCAGATCTTTACTTGGTTCCAAGAGACCTTTCTCTTAATGAATCATGGAGATACAGTCAGCCCTTTGTATCCACAGGGAATTGGTTCCAAGACCTCCTGAGGATACCAGAGTCTGTGGATGCTCAAGTCCCTTACATAAAATGGCATAGTTGTTTGCATATGACCTATGTACATCATCCTGTATACTTCAAATCATCTTTAGATTTTTTATAATACCTAATATAATGTATATGATGTATAAATAATTGTTATACTATATTGTTTATGGAATGACAAGAAAAAAAAAACTCTGTACATGTTCAGTACAGACAATCATCTTTTTTTCATCTTCTTCCCCCATATATATATATATATTTTTTTTTTTCTTTTCTTTTTTTTTTTTTTTTTTGAGACAGTCTCTCACTCCGTCACCCAGGCTGGAGTGCAGTGGCAAGATCTTGGTTCACTGCAAATCTCCACCTCCTAGGTTCAAGCAATTCTCGTGCCTCAGCCTCCCGAGAAGCTGGGATTACAGGCGTATGCCACCACGCCTGGCTAATTTTTGTGTTTTTAGTAGAGACAAGGTTTCAAGTGATCCACCCACCTTGGCCTCCCAAAGTGCTGGGATTACAGGTGTTCACCACTGCGCCTGGCCTTTCCCATATATTTTCAACCCGCAGTTGGTTGGATCCATGGTTGTGGAGCCCGCAGATACAGTGGGCTGACTGTGTTACTGAACTGGGTTATCATCTCCTAAATACTTAATGCCCACAAAACACTCCTCAGTGAGAGAGGCAGTGCTCTGGTGGGCCCATTATTACTTTGACACATAAAAGAGACAAGGATGTGATGATGGAGCAGGGCCAGGCTTCTACTTACAGAGATGTGTGCAGGTATCTCAGAGCCCATCTTTGCTTCTGAGACCTCAGATAGAAAGGAAGTGTGGCCCTGTGTTGAGTCCTGTTGAGGTATGTACCTATCACAGTAGCAACATCCTTCTAATTGAGAAGTTCTCTGGGCCCCAGGTGTTCACCACTTAAATAGTTGTTACAGTGCAAACTGATAAAAATGACATAATCGGTCAACCCTTGAAGTCATTCTTAAAGAATTGGACCTGTATGGCATTTGCCTGGCTCTCCCTCTGTAGTTCTCAGACCTTACAACCTTGTTACCTTAAACTCAATAAAACAAAACTCCGGTCTTTCCCTTCACATCAGCTTGTTCTCCTGTCTTCTGAGTTCCACTGACTGCCATCCTCCAAGTCTCCAAACCTGAGCCATCCTCGATTCTTGCGTTGCTTTCCCACCTAGGCTGTCACAGTCTCATCTCTCCCGACCTCACCACAGCCACATCTATTCCACATCCCCCGGTCCCGCTCTCCTAGACCTTCTGCCTCTCGCTTTTACCATTCCATGGCTTCTGAATTAGACAAGAAGCCTTCTGTCTCCAGTCCCTCCTCTTAACCACTACAAGGTTACTGTTCCTCAAATGTGGCTCTCTGATGATAGAATCTGAATTTAAAGCTTTAAAGTTCATTCCATCCAGTTACTTTTCATGACCTTCAAAATTTGGTCCAGATTCACTGGCCTCACCTTCTAGACTTTTCATACCATGGCATGTCCCACCTCACAGACCTTTCTCGTTTCCTCTTCCTCCAGGGAGACCCAAGGCCCTAGGCACTCTGACTACTTCCTGTTCCCCTCACCAGCACGTCACACTTGCTTCCTTCCTCCAGCCTAAGTGCCAGAGTCTGGCCACAGTTCCCTTCCGAAGCTCTTTGTCACCACCACCACCACACATATTACAGAGCCTTCTCTCTCTTTGCACAACCCTTGGCACCTCACATATGGCACCATTTTGTTTTTTGTATTTTCATTATTTAGGTAGATGTCTTAGTTCTCACATTGCCTTAAAATCAAGGGTAGTGTTTTTCTCACTTATCCACACGATGCCTAACACAAGGCCTTGGGCCTAAGAGGCCTCCAAATCCTTGTGGAATTCCCAACACTTAGAGTAACCACCTGCTCTTATCCCACAGCACTGCAATCACCCATTGAGTATCAGCGGAAAGAAAGGAGCACAGCTGTGATGAGGTCTCAACCTGCCAGGCTTCCCCAAGCCAGCCCCAGGCCCTACTCCTCTGTTCCTGTGGGCTCAGAGAAGCCCCCAAAGGGCTCCAGCTATAACCCACCTCTGCCTCCCCTGAAGATATCTACCTCCAATGGCAGTCCAGGGTTTGAATACCACCAGTCTGGGGACAAGTTTGAAGCCAGCAAGGTAAGTGACCACTCATTACTCCCACCCTTGTCACTATGAGGGCACAGCCTCAGGGGTTACTTTAGGAGGAGACAGAGTCTTGGTCTGTCACCCAATCTGGAGTGCAGTGGTGTGATCTCAGCTCACTGCAACCTCCGCCTCCCAGGTTCAAGCGAATTCTCCTGTCTCTGCCTCCCGAGTAGCTGGGACTACAGGTGCCCCACCACACCCAGCTAATTTTTGTATTTTTAGTACAGATGGGGTTTCACCATGTTGGCCAGGCTGGTCTCAAATTCCTGGCCTCAAGCGATATGGCCGCTTCAGCCTCCCACAGTGCTGGGATTACAGGCGTGAACCACTGCACCCAGCCAGGAAGTGGCATCTTTGAATGCTTGCTGATTATTTTAGCAGGAACAGCCCACGAAGTACAATCTAGTCTCAATTTTGTTTTTCTTTCCTCATAAATTGGGTGAGTTATACCAGTTTCCTCTAGCAATCATAAAAATGGATGATTTTTGCTAAATAGAATAGTTGCGGTGTGGATCATCTTCATCTAAAAGTCACTGCTGTAGTGTTTGACATCTTAAAAAGAGATCACCCTTTCTAATGATGATCTGCCTTGAGCATCTACTGAAAGAAATTCACAGTTCTTCACCATCCATCGGCTGATGTGGAAGGGAAGTCGATCATCAATGTGAGAATGGGAGAAGTCTAACTTGGATTGAATGTTTGTCATAGATAATCCACAATTCAAACGTCACCATGAGGCAAGTCAAAGACTCAAGCATAGATTTAGTCTACACAGCTATTTCGCCCCACAAGGTAGGTAGAACAGGAGAGAAATGGGAAAAGTGCTAGATTAGGAATCAGGCAAACCTGGTTTCTATTCCCAATGCTGCAACTCACTTGCTTTAGAACATTAGCAAGTTAGTTAACCTCATTAGGCCTCAGTTTTCTCTAGAACTCAGTGGCTCTATGAATAGGAACACTTACATTTTTTATCTACATGTTCCAATTTTATAGTTTTATTTCTCCCCAAAATTATTAGTTTATATTGGTTATGTTAAAAAATAATTAGTGTCCAAGTTCAATCCTGTATTAGAGTAACTAGACCAATTTGTTCCATCATATCACCTGGAAATGATTTTCCACCTTAAAAAACAATCCTGCCTTTGGGAGTAAGTTGAAGTCACTTTGGCATTTTGTCAAACATATCGGGCCAGATGCGCTGGCTCACGCCTGTAATACCAGCACTTTGGGAGGCCAAGGCAGGGGTATGGCTTGAACTCGAGAGCTCAAGACCAGCCTGGGCAACATAGCAAAAACTCGTCTCTAATAAAACTTTAAAAAAAAAATTAGCCAGGTGTGGTAGCATGCACCTGTTGTCCCAGTGACTAAGGCAGGAGAATCACTTGAGCCTGGGAAGTCGAGGCTACAGTGAGCTATGACTCTGCCACTGTACTCTAGCCTAGGTGACATAGCAAGACCCTGTCTCAAAAACAGCCAAACAAAAAAAAAGTATATATTGAAGACTTTGTATGTATATCCTGTATGTATATACATACAGAATATGTATGTGTGTATATATAGAATATATATGTATGTACTGAAGACTTTCTGACTCTTACCATGCTCTATGAGGCAGCCAGACCTCCTTGGAAAGTTACAAGTCTGTCTAGATGCAGCTGCCCTGATACAGACTCACATGAAAAGGTTATGGTCAGCATCTCTTGTATTAATGAGTAAGGGAGGGTACCTGGTGCCTGCAGGAAGTTGGGTAAGGGTAGGTCATGGCCTTGCCTTTGAATTGGGCAGAGATAAGAGGGTCAGAATATAGAGTAAAGCCAATGCATTTTCAAAAAGAGAAAAATTTAATATCAAACAATCCATGTTCTTTCCATTGAAGAATTGTGACCCCTGACATGACCCTTATGCTGACTTCACTCTGCCCAGGTGCTTACATATCACTATGCCAGTGCCAGGTTCTTCCTTTCACTTGTAAGAGAATGCTGGCAGGAAGGTTGTATGCTAGGAAGGGGCTTCCGGGTCGAAGGTGTGTTTGTACCTTTATATGAGCTGGAGCCTATTCACCCTGGATGATAATATTGTTGAAACATTGCTATTAAAAAACATACTTTCAGAGCACCTTATTAATATTATGTCATTACTCAAGAGCGAATGCTGCCCGCTGCCTACCCTGCTAGTGGGAGATTTGGCCTTGAACCATTGGGTAGGGTGCCGAGCAAGCCCACGTGAACTAGTGTCCTTGTGTTTGTGCCCCTCTTACCCTTATCTCCCAGCAGAATGACCTGGGAGGCTGCAATGGGACCTCGTCCATGGCCGTGATCAAAGATTACTATGCACTGAAGGAGAATGAAATCTGTGTGAGCCAAGGTGAGGTGGTCCAGGTCCTCGCCGTCAACCAGCAGAACATGTGTCTGGTGTACCAGCCTGCCAGCGACCATTCCCCTGCCGCCGAGGGCTGGGTCCCGGGCAGCATCCTGGCGCCCCTTGCCAAAGCCACAGCAGCAGAAAGTAGTGACGGGAGCATCAAGTAAGTGCCTCGTTGGCTTCCCCGGGAGAGGAGTATGAGGATTAAAAATATTCAGAAACAAACAAAAGAACACAAAAATGCAAACACACGGTAGGGAATTACTGCTGCTTATTCTGAACAGTGCCACGGAACCAGTGTTTGAGTGCTGGTACCACACACAGCATGGGGCATCCAGGCTGGAGTGGTCCAGTTTTTTTTGTTGGTGGTGGCAGTGTTTTTTCTTTCCTTTTGTTTTGTAATTTTCTGTTCATTTTTTCCCTCTTCCCCCCCCTCCCCCACTCATTAAGAACCCTACTGAAACCCTAGGTGACAAAAGGTGTGCTTTCTGTTGCCACATTTGACCCACCACAGGACTCACTGGACTGGACTTCTATTTATATTGTATTAAGTAACTGATATATATATATATATTTTTTTTGATTGACACCAAAAAATTACCTTGGCACAAATGCCAAACCTGTGAAGGTCAGAGGCCCGCTGCTTCTCCCAGGAGGGAGGGAACTTTTTGGTTGTCTGTGGCAATTCCTCTGTACAGATTGTAACTTTTTAAAAATTCCCTTCGACCCCGTCACTTGAATATATGTTCATAGTAATTTGTAAGATACTTCTTTTCCTTATTTTGGTTGCAAAGACCCTTCCGAACACATTCCTGTATAAAGTATTTTGCACTATTTAAAGAAACCCATACGGATGAAGTCAGGTTGTGCAATATGATGGCGTCACAATGCTCATCGTTGTACCTGTCATGTAACTAATCAGTTTAAATGTATATTTTAAATATGTAAAATAAATTTTCACCATGAGCATGTTTTAATGAAGTTAAAGACTAGTTGACCCTTTTTCCCCCCATTTCACTATTCTTGGACTTTCAAATGTGCAAACAATTCTTCTTTTCCTTTTCTTGTTTTTTTCCTTTTCTATATTTTAGGTTTTGGGTGAATGCATTGGCATTTTTTTTTCCTACACAAAAAGTACTTTTGTTGCTAAAGTTCTGACCCTGGCCTTCCCTCCTAAACAGCCCCTGTTGATTTTCCCTAACCTCTGAGATGAGGGAAGGTACAGATTCGATGCTGTCCGACTGGTTCCCTGCAACTGGGCAGCCCTGAAGTGCTGATGTCAATGAATGACCAGAATAGAAGGCAGTGTTCGGCTGGCATTCCCCGCTGCTTTCCATGCTTCATAGTGATCCATGGAAGACCATGGTGTAGGGGGCTCCCACGAGCTATCTGAGCAGTGGCACCAGCAGAACTGCACTGCTTTGGCCCTCTCTCCAGGGCAAGGGATAGCAGCTACTGACATCCCCCTGGCCTCACTAGGTAACCACAGGCCCAGCCAAAAATCCACAGTGGCCCCTCAGGCACAGTAGCCCCCAAGCATTTTATCCTAAGTACACTTGTTTTGGGTGCCTTTTAGGAAGCCTTGGGATAAAGGCCCTCGAAGCACTGAAGTTTTTGTTAATCAGGGGACTTGCAGAGCTAACTCTTAATGATTTATCCTCTAAATATCCAGGTACTAAACACTTCTTCCTCCCTACCTTTGGTTCTGTTGGCCACTTATCCGTACCTCCCATGGGAGGGAAGGTAAAAGGATGTCAGACCGAGCAAAAGAGAGCAGATTGAAATACATATGGGTCATTTTGATTTCTTGTCAGTCGCTCTTGCACAAGGGTTGGGGGTGTGTGTGGAGGGGAGCAGTGGACTGAAAGAGGTTGTCAGTATTTACCAGTGGAGGACACTCAGCACACCCTCCCCAAGGCCTGCCATAACCACAGGGGTCAGAATTCATTGTGATGCCTACAGGACAAACGTCACTGAAACCCTGTGTCCACATCAGTCCCCGGGCTTGCAACCAAGAGATGGAAGCTCCCCAAACCATGATGACGAGTTCTTCTGGGAAGAAGAATATGAAACCAAGCCTGTCCTGCCATTTATACTACTCTGAGTCTTCCTTCCAAACATGAAATGTTATTGCTCATATTTCTAGTTTTTCACCAAGCATTTTAAATAACCCAGAGTTTAATAAATGTAGAAACACGCGCCTACATGGACACGCACATACACAATGTGCTGCCTGCCCTGGGAGTCCTTTCAGCAGGGATCTCCCTGACTCAAGTTGTTCTCAGAAGGAGCCAGGGACATGGATTTTGGAGTAAAGTTATCAAAGTCTGAAGTTAACAGGCTGATGCCATCTAAGATTGCTTGGCTGGTTCTTACTCAGATTCAACAGTTGGAGCAAGGTGCTGGTATGCAGGGGACAGTAGAGAGCCTGACTAGTTAGGAGATACAGGAGAAGGTCTGGGTTTTTGAAGGAGCCCACTTTCCCACAAGATTCAAGGATATTACTGCAATTGCTTTTTCCTGCTCAGAAGGTCGAACCTGTGTGTTAGGGGATAAATATTTTTGGAGCACCTTCCTCAACGTATCCTTAAAATCCTGATGTATGTGGAGCATTTTGGAGGAGATGCTCTGTATTTTCCAGCAGCTTCCTTCTTCCTAAATCTCCTCTGCCTCTCTCCCATAATGGAGGCTCATCTCATGGAGCCCTGTCTGCATAGGCCCACCTTTGACAAGGAGATACTGAAGGGAAGCCACGTCTCACTTATTCCAGACAACAATTAGAACTTCTTTCAAGCTCTGTGACCTCACCTGAAACTGATGATGCCTGCTCAGGGTCACTGACACTGTTTGTGACTTGGCTTTTGGTATCTCTGTCTTTGAGATCTGATATTTATAGAATGTAAGGGCTCTACTCTGAGCTTGTCTTCAGAGGTCTGTGAAGAAGTTGCTCCCAGGACCCTTTGTGGGAAGAAAGAAGTTAGGATGAAAGGCCTATTGAAAAGCCATTGCTGCTCTCACCTCCCTGGGGGTACACATTAGGTCTTATCCTAACAGGGAAGCTCTAGGACCTCTAGAGGCTGACAAAGCCGACAAAGCCATGTATTCACAAACACTGAGTGATATGGAGAATAGAGACCGAGAAACTCTTTGCCCTAAAATATCCAGATAAATGAGCGATGCTCCACTGTTTATTAAGCAAATGCCTGCCCCAGAAAATCCTGTCTGATCAACATTATTTGGGAGTGGCCCTGCCCAAATACAAATCGTGAGGTAGAACTCTCAACATCATCCTTTTGGGTCTTTCTGTCTGGTCCTGGGAAAGTGTCAGTAGCATATACATTCTAGAATATACTTCCCTTGTCTTTCCTATTCTACTCCTCACCCCCTTTCTCACCTATCCACCATGCCCTTCACAAGAGGAATTCCTCGGTCCTGTGAGGCATCACGGGTATGGTATACAAACTCCCTTGTTAGAGTTTAGTCACCTAGGATTCATATTTTCTTCAAATGCTGCAGTCAACCTTGCACATCTACCAGGGGAGGTCAGAGTTCATCCTCGCTCACTTCCAGTTGGAGGTGAGGTCAGCTGCCAGCCACCATTGGAGCTGGTGTGCAGGTTTGGGGCCTCTGAAGCCCGGGCTTGATGGAGCACCTCACCTGCTGACTCACCCAAGGGTGGTGAGCCCGCCCACCACCTCACTGTCCCTGACCTGCCATTTTGATTGGTGCATTTTTTGGTACAACAGGAAGTCATGTTCATGGCATACTCTACGCATGAGAAAGCGGGCGGAAGTGGAGAACACGGGTAAAAATGAAGCCACAGGGTCTCGTAAACCCAAGGATATTCTGGGCAACAAAGTCTCTGTTAAAGTGAGTAAGGTATTCCGGAGCTGCGTCCCCACCTGTCATCCACTCCCACCCTGCAGCATTCTCACAAGCCAATTGGGTGGATGGGTTATTTTTTTTTTCCAATATGGGGACCAGAGGGGAAGTAGTTTAGCAGGATTTTGCATGCAAGATCAATTTATTTTTTATCTTTTATTTCTCCTGGCAACTTCAATTCAAGTAAGTACCTTTTTTTTTCTTTTATACCTTTCTCTTTATACTGTGCAGATGTTTTACAGCAAAATTATCGGCAGCACTATTCTCTTAAAAATGCGAGATGCTTGATTCATATTAAATTTCTCAAAGCTGCCATTTGGTACCCTAGGTTTGAGAATACACACAGGTTTAAGCAATTAGGGATGCCTTCCAAACCCCCAGCCCTGTGAAGGCTGAGGTTTGGAATTTAAGGGCCATTGTGTCCTTAGTAAAGTTTCATTTCTTTTCCCCAGAGTTCAGACAACATCAACTTCAGGCCATTTTACTTGCCTTTCCTTATGCATGGACACAGTAGGGGGGCACATTGGTGAAGTTCAAATTATTTCTTTATAATAATCCATCTACTGCTTTGAACTCATGAATTCTAAGCCTGGCAGACTCTTATTTAGCCCTGTCTTGAAACAATTTCATCTGCTTTCTTTAAATTGAACCCTCTGGAAAGATCTGCCTCTGGACAATGGAAACTAGACACTGATTATTATAGCACTAATTGTGCCTTAATGTGTGAACATCTGCCTGGAACTTTGTTTCCCTTCCTTAGCAAAGTAAGAACAACTAAAACCCAGTCTAACTTCCTTCTTGGGGAAAAGAAATCGTATGCTCTCCTTCACTCTCATCTGGGAAGTCCAGCCTCACAGAAGACAACAGTTTAAATTCGACAACACTCATGCTTCATTTTGTTTCCATTGCTGTTTCCCATGAGATAAGCAGTTGTACACAACCCCAGCCTCCTCTCCCTGAAAAGAGCATGCTGCTGCCCCTGGTGATTCTCACTCCCCACCTTAAAAATACCTGGTTTTTTCTCTGCCCGAGATCCCATCGCCCATGCTTCTCTGAAGTTCTCCTCTCTCTCTGGCAAAAGCTACTTGTGTTCTAACTGTGTTCTCTTTCTTCCCCCTTCCTCATGCTGCCAATCAAGGAGACGAACAGTTCCGAGGAATCAGAGTGTGATGATCTTGACCCTAATACTAGCATGGAGGTAGAAGCAGCTATTGTTGTCCTATTTCCTACAATGATTGCCTTTTTTGATGTGTTCTGTGACAGTGACCTTGCTAAAATGATCAGCCATTCAGAGATAAATTGTGATGTTGGGGCATCTCTGGGTATCCCATCCCAGCTAAAAAAGAAACAAACAAAAACATAATTCAGTTCAGTGTGGGTAGAAAACGCTACCTAGATTTTTTTAAAAAAACAAAAACTTGTTCTCTTGACGCTTGCTAAGTATTTTCTCCTTTGGCAGGTTTGACTTTATGTAGAAAATATCCAATTTCATTATTTGAAACTTAGAACACATTTTTTCATGGAAAACAGCACTATAAAGAGTGGATGAGTCCCCGCTAAATGACAAGGACTCATTTTGGGTTTAGTTTCTCCCTCTTTTGTTTCCCCCTTCTCCGCTTCTTCTTTTTCTTTAGCCCTTTATCCTCTCCATCTTGTTCTTCTACTGGGTTCTATTCCCCACTCAGTGTTCCAGAAAAATAATGGGTGAAGTATGGCACCTGGTTGCTATGTAGAGCTGACTGATAGCAAATGAGGTATAATTGTAGCAACTTCAGAGCACACTTCAGCCCAGTGCTGGGCCCGTGAGCAGTGGCTCTGCCCACCGTGTGAAGGAAAAGCCCTGGGGAGGACCTGTCTCCTGGAGCCACGGCAGAGGCCTCTCCAGAGATGGTGAGATGGAAACCCTGCCCAGGGGACGTTTCTCGCACTCCAGGTTTACAGGGATGTGGGAGTGGAACCAACGCCTGTATCAACAAGAACATCCATTCCACTTGCAACTCCCAGTCTGTTGGGTTATAGAAACATGACTCTTATGTGGCTTGCCACTGAGTGGCAACCATGACAAATTTACAAACCCTGGACAATGAGGGCAAACATGGAGCTGACTTTCCTTGCCATTTTATCATTCAGAGTAAATTGTAATGTTTTTCTCCAAATCTGTGCCTCCATCTCCAGTAATGGATATAAGTTTAGAGATTTCTAAGTACAAAATAGACAACATTTAAAAAAAAAATTTGTATAGTCCCAAACATTTCACTTAATTAGATAGACTTTTATTCTTATTCTAATTTAACCTAATCCCAAAGAAGTCCAGCACCATGTTGTTTCAGCCACCACAAAACCCAAGAGAGACCATGAGGCCTAAGAGCCAGTAAGTCAGCTGCAGAAGGAGTCAACTGAGTTGAATCAGGCCCGAGGCAAGCGGCTGACAGTGGGAGTTCTGCCAGGATAGAGTAGTCCCCTATGGATGTGGGTATTGCCACAGAGCTAAATCTGGTAGGTGTGGCTCAATACATACCCCGCTGTGGGAGAAAGTGGAGATGGCATTTGTAGCCTAAATGTATCTTAGAGAACAAGGAAGCCAGGGGAAATTTCAGGCTCTGTTTTCCTTGCATTTCATAGGATAGGCACCAGCTCTCCTGGAGTTCACACCTGTCAGCTTGTAGATACTAGATGGCACCTGTATCCCCAGACCTAAGTGTTGCCAGCATGTATTGTAAATGTCAGTTGCAAGTGGAGGAAGGCCAGACAGAGGCAGGGGAAAAGCCAGGTATCTGTGTTCCAGGAAAGAATTTAGGACCTTGTCCAGTTCTTGTGGACTGGGAGAAAAGAGTGGTGTTTCCACTCTGTAGGAAGAAATGGGCATAGAGGGATGTGGGACCAGGGGAGCAGCACACATTAAGAAAATTAACTGAGGTCATCGAATGCCCCATTCTGCACTTAGATAAAAAGCATGTGTGTGCATATACACATCTTAACTCTGCTTTGCTAATTGAACACATTTTAAAGGTTCTTATTCATCTAAGGCTTTTAGTCCTTTGCATGGGCTGAGTGAGATGGGTCCTCAGGAGATGCTATGGAGTGCATGAGCAAAGACATTAGAATATTCATGCTGAACAGAGGAAAACCAAAAATTGTGCTGATGTATGTCTGAAAAGTTTTCAAATACAGTAGTTGAGGCACAAAGTTTCCTTTAGGCACAAACTTTCAAGTGACTGGAACCTCAAGGAGGCATGTTGTTGGAAGCTGCAATATCCCCAGTATGTGTGTATGTAGCCTTTATATATTCCATATACATCCTTCTAAATTTCAGTGATTCTTTTTTTTTTTTTTGATGTGGAGTCTCTGTCACCCAGGCTGGAGTGCAGTGGTATGACCTTGGCTCACTGCAACCTCCACTTCCCTGGCTCAAGGGATCTTCCCACCTCAGCCCCCTGAGTACCTGGGACCACAAGTGCACGCCACCACGCCTGGCTAATTTTTGTATTTTTGGTAGAGACAGGGCTTCACCACATTGCCCAGGCTTGTATTGAACTCCTGACCTCAAGTGATCCGCCTGCCTTGGCCTCCCAAAGTGCTGGGATTACAGGCGTGAGCCAATGCACCTGGCCTAAACTTCAGTCATTCTCTGAATGTGTTGCCAGCTTCAAATTAACTTTGAGCACATGAGCAAGTCCAGAGGGAAGGCAGGCATCTTGGCACTGCTAGTTTGGTATTTTCAGAAATAAGATATAGAAAGTCAACCTGTTCAACATGAGTTGAGAATTTTATCAAGGCATATGTAAGTAGAACCTGATTGCAGTGTACACTGCAGAAGAAAATGATGAGGAGTGCATACTGAAGAAAGAGGCTACGTTAAAGATCCAAATTGAAATATAGGTGGGCAGGCCACCTCTTGACGGCCTCTCACTATTAAAGTGGCCATTTGGGGCATCATTCCCAGACCCAACCTGGCCCCCAACCTCACCCTTGTCTTCTGAGCTTGATGCTGTAATGGGCGTTGTCTCTCTGGGAGTGTGTCTGTTACTCTTAGTGAGCTGAACCCTGTACTGAGGGTGCCTCTGTTCCTGGAACCCCAGCTGACATAATGGGAGCATGCACCCTGTGTGTTCACTCCATGCTAGATCTCCAGATGGTAAATCCCAGCCTGCTGACTGATTCCCTTTAACCTGAGGCCAGCCTGTTGATCCTAGACCTAGCAGTACATAGGCTCTCATCTCCTGCCTGCATGGGAATGACGTCACCAAAACATTTTTCTCAATGAGTGGACCGAACGGTTCCTTTAAGGGCAGTTTCCTGGGGTCTTTACTTAAACACTGGCTGCTTGCTACCTTCAGGCTGGCATTTGTCCCACCATGGTGTTTTGGGGAGATATACAGGCACATCCTTGAAAGCTAATTAAGAGGAAAATGAAGCACCTTGAATCCTAGGAATCAGATTTACAAAGCTTTCCAAGAACACCCAATTAGGTAAAGGGAGGTAATTCTGCTCTAATGTTTACATCCTTTTCCTTCCCCTACTTGTGAATGTTTTCAAGTACAACCCCCCACTCCCAGAAGTACACGCCACACAGCGCCACTGCAAGATTGGCTCTAGGTCTGTGCCATCCCCTCGTGGCCAAGTCTTCTGCAGCCAAGTCTCCTGCTGATCTGTGACCATACCTCATGGAGAACTGTTCTAAAGATGACAAGTATCATCCATAGTTCAGCTTACTTATTTACCTTGCACTGATTAAACTTTGGGGTGGGGGTGAAAGGGGGGCATCACACATGAAAGAGATGTTTCTACATGGAAGAAGAGTCAAACCAAGCTGAAAACCAAACACAAGGATGCCTTAGGAACAGGTTAATAGTAACTCATTTTTTTCCAGTAAGGTTATACTGCCGAGTGCCTTTTGCAGGGCTGAGAACCACATGCCCAACCATCACCTTTTTCAGTCCTGTCTCTACCCCGGTGTCTGCACTGACACCCCAGGCTGGAGCCAGGCTCGCATGTTCAGGGTCAGCATCTGGCCTATACTAGATTTTTCTTAGGACCCAGTCAAGGCAGGTTTCCACCTCTGAAAAGTTGTCTGAGAACTGTGTCAATGCTCGCTTGTGTTTTTGCACCTGCTCCCTAGCCCCAGCATTGCCACCTGCCTACATCACAGGATGGGATTGAAAGTCCTGAACTAGCCTCCCTGACTAGGGCCTTCAAGGATAAGGATTCTCAGCCCAGGTTTTACACCAAGCTCAAGTAATTACATGCGTTTTAACTAAAACAAAACAAAACTCAATACCTCTTGTAGCAGAGAAAGTCAGTTCATCAGAGTAAGAGGTTGTCATCATTCCAAAAAGACTCTGCCTCTGCCCCAGCCATTCAACGTGCCACTGACCTCATCCACAACACAGACTAAGTGCAAACGTTATCCTCAGTCATATACCAGCCACCAGATATTTAGCTTAGGGGTTAAAAACAGTGTTGGGATCTTCTGGGACAGGGCTCTGAAAGATGAGAGAGAGAAAGCACTTGGGAAGGTGAAGCTGATTTTGGAGGAAATTTCCCATTGGAGTAAGAATCACACTTTTAGAAGCAACAGAACCTTGGAAACATTTAGTTAACCTCTTCATTTATTTTTTATTTTTATTTTTTGTAGTGAAATATACATAAAAATTTACCATTTTAACCATTTTTGAATGTGCGATTCAATGGCATTAAGTCCCTTCACAATGTTGTACCACCATCACCACTATCCATTTCCAGAATGTTTTCATCATCGCCAACAGAAATTCTTTAGTGGACTCACTAAACTCCCTATTCCTTTCCATCCCTGCAGCCCCTTCACCTTTAACACAGCCACAGGAACTTGTCCTTTTCTGTTTGAAAACTGGGAGGTGCTCTAGTTTCTGAGGCAGCTTCTGGTTTTTCTGGTTGCTATTCCCCCACCTACACCATCCTGCAGCAACTTGGTGTCCCATCTCCAGGTTGGTTTTAATCTAAAACACAGATCCTGGCAGACGAGAAGACCTAACTCCTAGTGCCAATTTTTGTGTATAAGTGTGTTATTCCATTTTCCGGCTCAATAAAAAGGAATATCATTTCTGCCCATCTTGACTTTCCAAGGCTGAAGTGTAATTTAAACAAAAACCACAAAGGCAGTATCACATGGAAAACTGGAACAGGAGTCAAAAACCTGGATTCTAGTTTGGATACCGCCAGCTATGTGACTGCGGGCCAGTTAGCCTTTCTGAGCCCCAAGTTCCTCTGGAAAGTTGCACAGCTCCAAGTGTACAGGTGTTTATACAGTGATGTGTAACCCTTTGAGCACCATGGAAATCTAAGGTGTGCTAACAAAGGACTTTGCTCTCCAGCACTTCCGACTTTGAAAACATTGAGATCCCGGCAGAAGAGGACATGGAAGATTCTGTGCCTTGGCCAGAAATTCACTTTTCAGGGGGTGTGGCACGAATGGCCTGGGCAGATTTCCTCCTGAGACTCAACTGGAGTGTCCACTCCTGGCTCTGGGAAGTTTGAGCGGCCACAGCAGGCCGTTTTTTCCTCCCCTGAACCCACAGTTCCCTGGCCTACCTTTCATGTCCTCAGATCTGAAGAGCCAGGCTGCTCCCCGCACCTCCTTCCCCCCAACTACCACACCAGCTACTCTGGCCTCCTTATCCTAGAGCTTCAAAATAACCTGGCCAGACAGACTGAAGGAAACTTTTACACCCCCAGCCAGGTGGCCGACCTCCTGGCATCCCCAGTGTGTCCACCGACGCCTGCTTCTGCATTTTATAAAAAGAATTTTTTCATGAAAAGAACCCTTTGGATGAAAAGAAAGTGAAGCATTGCATTCCTGTCATTTTATTTTTACAAAATATTTTCTTTGTAATGTATCTGAAGGGTGTGGCTTGAAGACTTCCTGCCTGGCTTTGTTCTGACTCTCCATGCAGACTGATTTATATTCCGCCACCAAGAGAAGGGAGCTGAGCTTAGGGGCTGCTTCCCTCTCCTGGGAGAATTATGAGAAGATCATCCACAGCAGATTCACATCTAGTAGGCTTTTTGTTCCTTGCAACTACCCTGTGAAGTAAGCGGGGTGGAGTTTCTCACCCTCCTGGGGGAAACAGGCTCAGGGAGGTCAAGGTCATGCAGCTAATAAAAAGAGCAGGTCTTGATGGTGGTGCTTTGAGAGACCAAACTTAGCATGTGCTATAGAGGACATCTACTCTCTATGGCTTAAGTACTTTCTTAGCAAGGGTCACACTCAGGCCCTCTTTCATTGCACATCTGTTTTAGGAGGAGAATTTCTTCAATAACTTTTCAAATCTGTTGACTATCGGGATAATTACTTGGCCTCGCCCATGCCCTTTCTCAATGACTCAAGAGCCCAGCCAGAGCAACCAAGAAAGGAAGTTCAATTACATGAGTTGGAAATGTCTGAACTGGTTTCTCAGACCAACACAGTCACTCAGCATGCCCTGTCATGCATGTTCCATGGCACCCTCACCCTAGACTGGGGGCCCAGCCCGTTTCATTTATGTTGTACACTAATGAGATTACAAGGTACCATTGACCCAGAAGTTCCTCTCAGAGCCTGCTATTGAAGAAGCAAAGACCATCACCCCCCAAACCCACCCCCATGCTGTCAAAGTTCACTCAATGTGAGTTCCTAGTCAGTTCAATTTCACACAATTTGATTAACACAAGGCATTGCAATGATTATTATGGAGGGCTAAAGAACAATGTAAGATTGATTCCCATGCTTAAGAAGCATAATAAGGAGGCAGGTATAATTAAATGCCCATATTACATAGCAAACCTTAAAACCTGCTCTAACAGTCATGGCGAGGGACTGATTAATCCTGCCTGGAGCCATTTATTCATTCTGTGGATATTTATGCACCCACTCAGGCACTGGGCTCACAATAATAGTAGCTACTACTTAGCAGACTTTCCTGTGTAACTGGCTCTGTGTTGAGCTCCCAACAACATCATCACATAGGTACTATTTGCATTATTCCCACTTTATAGATGAGAAAACTGGAGCACGGTGAGGTTAAGTGACTTTCCCAAGGCTGTGTATTCTTAGGTAGCCTGTCTCCCAGGGAGCCTATGAGTGTGGTCATTGATTCACTGGGAGGCTGTGTGGGTTGGATAAACTAATAGGATGTGGGCAGTCTTAGAGAAGGCAGAGGGTGAGGAGAGAGCATGAACAAAAGCCCTGAGGTGGGGAGTACCTAGCACATGCCGAGCAGGTATATGGTCTTGGTACCTGGAGTTAGTTATGTAGGAAGAGCTGTAGGAAATAAAGCCTGGCAGATGGGTTGAGACCAGACAGACAGCAAAGGCGTAGAAGGACCTGCTAGGAAGCCAGGACTTGATCCATGGACTGCAAGGAACAGTAGTAGGTTTTAAGTAGTCCATATGATTCATCCTGTGCTTTGGGAGGGTAACCAGCACCTATGCAAACGCTGGTGGGATTTTTTTTTTTTTCTTTTTTTTTTTTTTTTTTAATTTATTTTTATTTTTTTATTTTTTTTTTGAGACGGAGTCTCGCTCTGTCGCCCAGGCTGGAGTGCAGTGGCGCCATCTCGGCTCACTGCAGCCTCAAGTGACCCTCCCACCCGCAGCCTCCTGAGTACCTGAGACTACAGGCATGCACCACCATGGCCAACTAATTTTTAAATTTTGTTTAGAGGTGGGTTCTCCTTATGTTGTCCAGGCTGGTCTCGAACTCCTGGCCTCCAGTGATCCTCCTGCCTCAGCTTCCCAAAGTGCTGGGATTATAGGCATGAGCCATGGCACCAGGTCCTCAGAACAAATGTTAATCTGTTACATAGCTCCAAAGACTCTGAGAAGTTTAGGGGATTGGGGCATAATCAGGGCCAAATCATTAAGGGAGGAGACTCCAAAACACTCAGACATAAAGACATTGTCCAAATCAAGGTCATGGCTGTAGGTTGGAAATGTGATTTATAAAGAAGAAGTTGTAACTCCACCGCTGCGTCCTCCTTGGCCCCCGACCTCCAGTCCCTTCCTAACTGACTCCTAGGCTGCCAAGAGCACCTGGAGATCAGTGCATACACAGCAATGCACCCCCATTTTGGTCCTTTGCAACCAACTATCCTGTGAGATGGGTGATAGATGCTTTCATTATTCTATTAAAAGCCATATTTTCATCCTTTTTATTTTTGAGGGCACACTAAATGTTCTCTAACCAAAATATTGAGGGGTAAAGGGGAGATATTTGGACTAGAAATATTCATAAATCAATGTACTTGACACATGGACACATATCAAGACCTGTACCCCAAAATTAATGATTATACTTTTTTTGGAAAAACATGGAACTTTTTTATAAAAATTGACCATGCGTGCTACTTATAAAGCAAACCTCAGCAAAAACCAGGGAATCGATATCATACAGACCAAGTTCTCCAGGCACAAAGCAATTAAGTTAGAAATCAGCAACAAAAGGATATTTTAAAAAATCTCACGTGTTTGGAAATGTAAAAACATACTCATTACAACTGGGTAAAGGAAAAAATCATAGTTGAAGAAAAACGCTTAGAACTGAATGATAATGAAAATACTTGAGGAGTAAGGAACGAGTTGAAAGAGACAAGTCTATCGCTGTTTGAGATTATGTTGCATTTACATTTTTTTAAAATTACAGCTTGTCTTATGCTCATTTAGAAAAGAGCAGAGGAGGCCGTGTGTGGTGGCTCACACCTGTAATCCCAGCGCATTGGGAGGCCACAGGTGGGAGGATTACTTGAGGTCCAGAGTTCAAGACCAGCTGGGCAACATGGCGAGACCCCATCTCTACAAAGAATACAAAAAAATTTGTTAGGTGTGGCTGTGTGCACCTGTAGTCCCAGCTCCTCAGGGAGTCTGAGGCAGGGGGATCACTTGAGCCTAGGAATTTGCAACTGCAGTGAATGGTAATCATGCATGAGCAACAGCGTGAGACCCTTTCAAAAATAAATAAATAAATAAATAAATAATAAGCAGAGGTAGGAATATTTTCTAAAAATTTAGAAATTCGAGTCCAGTTTGGCCAGATTGAAAACACAAAGGGTTAAACCTTCAAACCATAATATTGTACCTAAATTCTTAAAATTGTTTTTCTTATATCTTTATTTTATTGCCAGATCTCATCATCTAAAATTCCTTTCCTGCCTACTCTGAATACAGGTTCACATGAAACAAGTGTAAAAGGAATAGAAAAAGGAAACAATATAGAAATATATTCTGGGCAGCTGTCAGTTGGGTTTAGGGCATTTGGTTTATGTCTATTTGACCGTTTTTATTCCTTCAGTGTTCTTAGTACGTAGTTCTGAGCTATGTTTTGTGACTGTGATGAGGAATTTGGAAAAAATGGGAGTGGAGGTCTTTTTCTTCTGGAGTCGGTTAACAACTCATTTTCTAGACAGAATTTCACCCTCACTCTTAAGTCTTAGAGTCAGTCAGACATTGGCTGACAAGGAAAATAGATGCAAGATTTCCTCAAAGCTCAGCTTATGGTACTCAGTGCTGGTTGATATTACCTGTAACTCTTTCCTCTTACCTCACTGCCCTGCCATTTTGAAGAAAAAACAATAAAATTATTGGATTTCTCTCCAGGAGGAAACTAAGTTGCTGATGGATCACATTGTGGTAGTTCTTGCTCTCGCCTGGGAGGAAGCGCTGCCACCTGCCGCCCTCTGCTGGTCAAATAAAACCAGCTTTAGGAACCTATAGTTCTTTCCCACGGTGTCTACACCAGCCCTGTCCTCCTGGACTTGGCCCAGCATTCTCTTGTGCCGTTTCACAGAGGGAGAACATGTACATTTTATGTGAATAATGTCATCTTTCCTCCACGACCACTATTTCATCAATGTTTTCTCTTTTTTTTATTTTTTTTATTTTTTTGAGGCAGGGTCTCACTCTGTTTCCCAGAGTACAGTGGCGCTTTCCTGGCTTGCTGCAGCCTCAACTTCCTGGGCTCAGGCAATCCTCCCACCTCAGCTTCCCGAGGAGCTGTGCACCACCACACCTAGCTCATTTGTTTTTTATTTTTTAGTAAAGATGAGGTCTCACTATGTTGCCCAGGCTGGCCTTGAACTAAGCTCAAGTGATCCTCCTGCCTCAGCCTCCCAAAGTGCTGGGATTACAGGTGTGAGCAACCATACCCAGCCCACGACCACTATTTTGGATTCCAACTCTCTCCTCCTTCCCATCTATCACTTTACATTGACTCCAACTTGTTTCTAAGGAAGGAAAACATTATATTTCAAAAAAAATGTGCAGCTTATTATAAAGCCATCAGGATCTTACACACACCAGCAATGACCACTAGACAAGGTGGTCAGGAAGCCTAATTTCTAGTCTACTAATTGAGTGACCTCAGTTAATTTCGTTCAACAAATATTAATTTTTCTGCTACGTGCAAGACTCACAGCAAGAAAAAAATTATGATTGATGGTGCATAAAACATGGGAAAGGGTTACTACCTTCAAAAGCTTCACAAGTCTGGTAGGGCAAATACAGTTCAGCAAGACATTATGGTACATGGCAGCTCGTGGTCAGAGACGTAGAGGTACCAGCCCCTAGAAGAGTGCAGAGGAGGAAGATCACTATTGGCTACATCTCCGACATTGACTGACTCATTAGGTTCCCAAGCAAGTTCATGGCAGGACATTTTCTCAGTTCTCCTCCCCAAAATTAGGATCCTACCACTTTAACTTTTCATTGATTTGACAAATATCAACAGAGCACATATGTGCCAGGTATCATGCTAAGCTTGGAGGCAATAATAGCAGAACAATATGACCCATTAGAATTCAAAGAAAGAGAAAATAAAAAATTTAAGAATATAAATAAAAAGTAATAATAAATAAAAGAATATGGTCCTTGTCCTCATGGGCCCTGCAGTCCACAGGGAGCCATAGACAAATACATCGGTAATTAGTCTACTGTGTGAGAAGGGTGTCCTCCTCCAGTTCGTACTCTGATTTGCTTCAAAGTAGAAAGAGAAAAAATGAGGGAGGAATCTTCTATGGCCATAGTCCAGGGTCAAAGTAAGAAACAAAACATTAGTGTGGACCTTGCCCAGGCTCTTGGTCCTTGCTGGAGGATTTTAAAGTAGAGGACTGAGTAGAGACAGGAGAGAGAGAGGTGGAGAGCAAAGACAAGCAGGTAGGCCTTTGATGTCAATGACAAAGTTTCACAATGCTTTTCCCAAGACCCTCCCACTTTGCTGAATGCTGTGATGGAATGAGCACTGGAATAAAATTCAAGAGCTCTCGGAGCCAGTTCTCAGTCACTGTGATCTTAACAGTTCACTTCCCTATCTCACCTAGGAAATGGTGATGAATAACATTTGCTCTGCACTTCCTCCAGGGTTTTGGAGGAGCACATGAAGGAGTTTGTGAGTAGCTTATGGGAACCACATAATGCTACCCAAATCAGTGATGCTATTACCATTATCAGCCACACCTTTTGTCAAGGTGGGCTCTCCTCACCTGGGCCAGCCAAAAGGCAGAAGAATGAAGACCAAAGACTTTCATGAGTCCCTTCCAGATGGAGAACCTGTAATTAAGACTTATTGGCAATCTTTCTCTCCAATGTCTCTGCTAAGGACTACCCTCAAATTAGGAATATTTGCTTTTGTTTGGACACGGTGGCTCACACCAGTAATCCCAGCACTCTGGGAGGCCAAGGCGGGTGGATTACTTGAGGTCAGGAGTTTGAGACCAGCCTGGCCAACATGGTGAAACCCCGTCTCTACTAAAAATACAAAAAATTGGCCGGGTATGGTGGCATGTGCCTGTAATCCCAACTACTCAGGAGTCTGAGGCACGAGAATGACTTGAACCCAGGAGGCAGAGGTTGCAGTGAGCTGAGATCATGCCACTGCACTACAGTCTGGGTGACAGAACGAGATGCTGTCTCAAAAAAGGATTTTTTTTTTTTTTTTTTTTTTGGAACAGGGTTTCCCTCTGTTGCCCAGACTGGAGTGCAGTGGTGTAATCATGGCTCACTGCAGCCTCAACCTCCTGGTTTCAAGTGATCATCCCACCTCAGTCTCTAAAGTAGCTAGGACTATGCCCAGCTAATTTTAAAAAATTTTTGTAGTGACACCATGTTGCTCAGGCTGGTCTCGAACTCCTGGTCTCAAGCAGTCCTCCCACCTTGACCTCTCAAAGTTCTAGGATTACAGGCATGAGCCACTGCACCTGGCCAATATTTGCATTGTATTTATTTTATTTTGAGAGAGGATCTTACTCTGTCACCCAGGCTGGAGCGCAGTGGCATGATCTTGGCTCACTGCAACCTCTGCCTTCCAGGTTCAAGCGATTCTTGTGCCTCAGTCTCCCTAGTAGCTGAGATTACAGACACCTGCCACCACACCTGGCTAATTTTTGTATTTTTAGTCAAAACGGGGTTTCGCCATGTTGATCAGGCTGGTCTTGAACTCTTGACCTTAAGTGATCCACCCACCTCAGCCTCCCAAAGTGCTAGGATTACAGGTGTGAGCCACTGCACCCAGACAATATTTGCTTTTTTAAACAGTGTGTCTGTTTAGTAATATACTTAGCACGGTTAGGGTTCTGTGATGAAAAAGAATAAGGCAAGAAGTTCTTTAAGCAGCACTTTGGGGCGTTTTCTTATAAAAGTGTAGGTTTTATAAGTACCACACTGTAGGTTTATGAAACCCTACTTAAAATTGTATAGCATATAAGCCTGCTACTTGTCTCTTCCATTTTGTCAGCTTTCTTCTCTGTGAGACCCCTGGCATGGACTCCATGCCCTGCTTCCTTGTGGATTCCCATCATGATGGGAAACACAGGCCACTGAACAAAGTTAGCAGTATTATCAAATCATTTCCACCCTAGAGTCCTTCTGATGGAGTGGGGGCAGGCAGCATGGGGGACAGTGTAACGTTCCATGTTTGTTGAAAGCTGGTCATTAACATCTGTCAGACACTGCATCAAATGCAGATGTTGTTGAATTCCATCTTTCCCACTAGACTGTTGGCCCACTGAGGATAGAGAGCATGCCGGCCTTACTCCCTGCCCGGTCACTACCACCTCACCAAGGGTCAACTCAGTACCTCTTCCTCAAATAAATTGAGTCCTTACATCAAATAACCCTTCCAGATGGGCATTTTTATCCCCAATGTATAGCTAAAACTGAGACAGGAGTTGCTTAAGAACGTTGTCCAAGGCAAGAGAGAGTGTCTGGCCTTGAGTCTGGATACTACATGCTCTGTCTGCTCCCCAAGCTTACACTCTTCTGCGCAGCGTGCTACTAAGAACGTCCTTTCTCAGAAGCTATGGATTATGTTATTTTTAAATCATTTTCTAAAAGTTTGCATCCATCTGTGTTTCCCAACAGGCTCTAGTCAAGTATTATTAGTCATATGCCCAGAACTAAGTATTTTGAGTGTATGACTAATAACATTGGTCCTCTTGGTCCTATTCTGAGATTCTATTTATGAACCAGACCTAAGTTCTTGGAAGGTGTGAAATGAAGTCAAAGGTCAAATATGTATTCACCAGCATTTATTAAATACGCATTATGTGACAGACCCTGGGCTAGGGCCCTGAGGTACAAAGGTGAATGACAAATGGTTCCTGTCTTTAAAGAGCTTATAGACTAATAGGTCTGACTGTGCCATTTTTTCCCTTCAAAAATAATTCTTAAGAATGTGAAGCCGGGCACGGTGGATCATGCCTGTAATCTCAGCACTTTGGGGGGCCGAGGCAGGCGGATCACCTGAGGTCAGGAGTTCGAGACCAGCCTGACCAATGTGGCAAAACCCCATCTCTATTAAAAATACAGAATTAGCCGGGCATGGTGGTGCATGCCTGTAATCCCAGCTACTCAGGAGACTGAGGCAGGAGAATCACTTGCACCCAGGAGGCAGAAGTTGCAGTGAGTTGAGATCGCACCATTGCACTCTAGCCTGGGCAAAAAGAGTGAAACTCCGTCTCAAAAAAATAAATAAAATAAAATAAAATAAAATAAAATAAAATAAAATAAAGTGAAACATGCTGACGCAGAATATTTGGGAAACCCACATAAGAAAAGAAAGGAAGCAATAGTCACCCCAAATTAAGATGCTTTATAAATCCCAAGGGCAGAGCCTATGTCTTAGTATTTCTTTATCCACAAAACTGTACACAGATCTTAGAGTAGAAGATGAATTCAGTTAATGTTTTTTGAATGAGGAGAAAGCCACCCTTAAACCTACCACCCTGAGATAACCACTGTTAACATTTAGAAAATATTCCTAGCCTTCTTTTCTTTGACTGTCAAATGACTGACTGGGATGCCATTCTCCCCGCCTTATCCAAACCGGGGAGAGAAATGTTTGGCCTCTTTAGCGCCCCCTACAGGTGATGCAGTGCTGCTCGTGGTTGATTTAATAGTTTGAGTGGAGCAACCCTGTACATCGTTCCCCATGCCATGCCTCGAAACATTTTCACACAGAGGACTCTTTTAGGTGTGGGAGATGCAGTAGGTTCTACCAGATGTTCTCATCCACTCCCCTACCCCTCCCCAGAAAAGCCTCCGGGGCAGGAAGTTGGTTTACCAAGATCAGTTCACTGCGATACAGGGGGACTATCATCAGGTTCATCAAACAAGGCTGCATGTTAATTCACTTTAGAGAGTTAAAAAAAATCCCAATGCCCAGGCCCCACTTCACACCAATTAAACAGAATCTCTAGGCATGAGGCCCAGGCATTAGCCTCTTGTGTTTTTAAGGCTGCCCAGGTCAGGCGTTGAGAACCACTGATTTAAAGACAGGCTAAGCAGAGGTGTAAGTGGTCTTTTGAGACTAGCAGAGGGCACTGCAGTGGCCAGAGATGGGGCACTCAGCCCAGATTTTGGCATCACAAGGATTTTCTGCAGCCTACTTTGTGCAAAACCTGGGTGGTATAAGGGGGCACTTGATTTGCAAAGGGGAACGCAAAGAGGGATATAAATGTCTTTCTTCCAAAGGGTTTATATGGATTCCTCTATAGGGGAAGACACACAGAAACCATGCATGTTCACAAAGATATGCATACATACAGGGAAGTAAGTGCAAAGGCCGCAGTTGGGCTATTTTGTAAGGCATGTGAGTTTTCTGGCTTCATGATAAAGGAAAGAAGAATTTTGCCAAATAAACTATTAAAGATAAGCCACTTTAATAACAGGCTGCTTAGCTGAAGGAAGATTATTAAAATGAGATCATCTTTTTTAAATAGGTATTGAGTACATGTCATTTGCCAGGCGTTGTGCTAAGCTCTTGACATACATGATTTCATTTAATCTTTGTGATAACACTTTACGCTAGATATTATTTATCCCCATATTATAGTGAAGCATCAGTTATTATGTAATTAACATACAATCACATTAAACAAAACAGGTGGCCTCAGCCTGTCTCTGAAGTCCGTGCTTTTTTTTAAACAATGCCAGGCTGTACAATCTGGACTTGCATGATTAGCGGCAATACAAAAGATGTGGGGGAAAGTGACCATCTTCTCAAGAAGAGGTAGCTTTCCAGAATGGCTAGTTGGCTAAAATGTTTTTCCTACTGTGAACTCTCCAAAGTGTCCTGAGGCAGGCAGCATGGTATATACCAAGAGCCCCAGCAGTTCCTCCCTTGAACCAGCCTTGTGACCAGAGATTGTCAGCTTAGTCACTTAGTATTCGTTTTCTCACCTATGAAGCAGAAAGGGTTAGAATGATTGGGTCAGTGGCTTCAAGTTGCCCCATGCAGGCCTGGGCTATAGGAGATCATGCTTGAGAAAGAAGAGATAGACAGGGCTTCTCTTACTCCCCTTCATCCAGAGGAACTCTGCGTTCGGCTGCCTGAAGAGTCGTTTCCCCTGCCTGGGGATGGGCGAAGGGTAAAGGGAGGACATTTGGAAGGAATCCACTGTGTTAGTGAATTTCAGTGACCCTTCCAGTTTGATAGGTCTCAGGTTCTCTATTTTTGAGTTTATGATGCTAGGAAGAATCAGTGCCACCGCATTGCTTGAGTGCATAATGACCAGGAGAGTGGGTTTTCTGCCTGTGAAGGGAAGAAAAGCAACTGAGAACAGGGAGGACAGAAAGACCTCTGCTAGCAGAGCTCCAAGTTACAATAAACCTGCCTGGAGCTGCACGCTGCCAGGCAGGAATGTGAGCAACTGGATTAGACGGAGTAAACCAAGTGCCAATTGTCGCTAAAGGGAGGTTTTACTAATGTGACAGTAATACAGTCACAACACAATGGGAAGTTGGGCTCCAGGCCTCATCTCCCTAAATTGTACTTTGTTTTTATTCAATAGGGTGAAGTCCCTTGTTCTCTTTTAGTAGTTTAGGATTCAAGCAATTTTCTGTTTCTTTTTGCTTTTCAGATCTTAAATCCAAATTTCATCCAAGAAGGTGAGTTAAAAAGCATTACAATTGGAAACGGAGATTGGTTAAATAAACTATAGTTAATCCAGCATTAAAGCACTGGCTGTAAGCAATGGTGATATAGTTCTGTATCAATGGATGAGGAAAGAGGTTTATGATAAACTATTAGATGAAAAGACTAAAGCTTGCAATATGTATAATGGGATCCAATTTTTATAAGAAGTCTGTTTATATAAAGCCCAAAAGGGTATATACCAGAATGCTCACAGTAATTATCTCTGGATTATGACATTATGGAGCTTTTCTTTGTTTCTGTTTATATTTCCTTTTTTTTCACAATAAATAGTTATTACTTTTAAACACTTTTGAAGAGACCCAGATGACTCTGCAGTGTTATGCTGAAGGTTATTTGAATCATTATGTGACACGGGTGGGAAATGAGAATGGTGTGTTAAAAAAAAAAGTGGCTGTTTTATTCTAAGTTTGCTCTGAATGATGTGAATATATGTTGATTTGATCATAGTGGCCCCAGAATTCCTTGTGCCCTTGGTGGATGTCACCTGCTTGCTTGGGGACACAGTGGTACTGCAGTGCAAAGTCTGTGGGCGGCCAAAGCCCACCATCACTTGGAAGGGTCCAGACCAGAACATCCTTGACACTGACAACAGCTCAGCCACATACACCGTCTCCTCTTGGTAAGCTGATTGCCCTAACATCAGCACCAGCAGCCCCTTAGCACAGCACTGAGAGGCTGAATCTGGGGTGCAACTTCTGCTCTGGCGACTGGGCTCTGCAAGAGAATAGCTGCCCTGGGGCCTGTTCTCGGGCAAACACTTGACCTTGATTAGAGGGAGACTGAGGAGACTCAATGCTGCAAGTGTTAGTCACAGCCTTTGACACTCACGCTGCAGCCTGATGGACACACCTGCGGCAGCACCAGCACGCATTTCCCACGGTGCTCAGCACCACGTCGACATACCTGGGACCAACAGAATGGTTTGTAAAGACTGTGCTCTGGACCCACATTCAACAAACAGGGAAAACATAAACCTTTATATCTCAGGTCAAGCACGCACCATACTTATGAAGAGCTTTTACAGTCACTGCCTTACATTCACCCTGGTAGATGATCTTTCCCTACAGATCCCCAAGTAAATCTCTTAAGTCAGAAGATTTAGACTTCTGATTAAGTGGCAAAGGCTCCAGACCTGTAGTAAAAATGTAATCCTTACATCTGGACATCCTGACATTTTTTGTGCCCTTCAGGATACTGTGAAACAGTGAGATGTTTAATTCCTTACCTAAGAACAATGTTATTAGAAAAAGAAACGACTCATTCCAAAATGTGCAATAGAAAATCAAGCCACAAGCATGCTTCTGCACACAAAGTCGATTTAACAAAACTTAGCTGACTGCCTCCCAATCATTCTGTCAGCATTTATTGTTACCAATTATGAACTGGATTGTGTACCATTGCTTACAGTGGACAAGCAGTAGCAAGCCCTAGATGCTTGAGAAACATTAGTGGAAGAAGCACCTAGAATCAAGAAACTGTCATTCCTTGACTTAATTTGCGTGTATGTGAAAAAGAAGAAGACCATCATCATTCCTTGGTATTCCCAGCAGAGACTAACTGGCCAGATCACAAAATATCAGTGGGTCCAAGAAGCCCAGTGTGAGAGGCAGTGGTTGGTGAGGATCATGAAAAGCGCCAGGGGATATCATAACCCTGGGGAAGGGGCAGAGCTGACTGTGACTTCTGTATTTTAGAGCAGTTCTCCCTTGGGGAAGAATATATATTATATTGGGATGAAAGGGGAAGTTATCATTTAGGTGATGGAATTTACCCTTCCTTAGAAATTCACTTAATTATTTTAAGGATCCCACATCTAGAATTTGAAATACTTAAAATATGTTTATTTTGGAGTCTTTCCTTTTTTTTTTTTTTCCATTGTTCATTATCGATTTGTGAAACTGAAAATACTCTAGGACAAAGTTGCTAGTGGTAATAATACTAATAATACTATGAGCCAGAACTTGCATATGACTTTATATATTTCAAACCATGCTGTAATTCTTATGTCATTTTATTCCTTAATTTATCCCTCATATACAACAAACTTGAGAGATGGGCATGGCCATCTGGAGATGTAGAGAGACAGGGTGATCACCAAGGTATGTAGGTAGCTCACTGACCAGGGGCTGACCTTGGGCCTGAGGACTGTCAGTTCAGCATGCCATGTGCCCACCCTACGGGATTTGACCCAGCAGTCCAGTGTCTCATTCCTGGAGTCTGAAGAGCATCCTTTTGGTGTCCCTAGTGATTCTGGAGAAATCACCCTGAAGATCTGTAATCTGATGCCCCAAGACAGCGGGATTTATACCTGCATAGCAACAAATGACCACGGGACCACATCGACGTCCGCGACAGTCAAAGTGCAAGGTACAACCTCTTTGTTAGTCAGACCTTTCGAAATAATTTTTTTTTAGACAGGTTCTTGCTCTGTTGCCCAGGCATGATCTCTGTTCATGGCAGCCTTGACCTCCCAGGCTCAAGCAATCCGACCACCTCAGCCTCCTAATTAGCTGGGACTACAGGCATGCACCACCACACCTGACTAAATTTTTTTTTTTTGCATTTTTGTAGAGATGGGATTCTGCTGTGTTTTCTATAATACTTTTTAAAACATTTATTTTTAAAATTTCAGTAAAACACACACAATAAAATTTACCATCTTAACCATTTTTTTTTTTTAATTCAAATAGAGATAGGGTCTCGCTATGTTGTCCAGGCTGGTGTCAAACTCCAAGGCTAACGTGATCCTCCCACCTTGGCCTCCCAAAGTGCTGGGATTACAGGCATGAGCCACTGTGCCCATCCCATCTTAACCATCTTAAAATGTACAGTTTAAAAATAAATAAATAAGTGTACAGTTCAGTGGCATTAAGTACATCGTTTTTGGGTTACCATCACCACCATCCATCCAGAGAACTTTTTCACCTTCCCATCTTTCTGAAACTGCATCTGTACCTGTTAAGCAATGACTCCCCATTCCCTCCTCCCCAATGCCTCTTGGCCACCACTGCTCTACTTTCTGTCTCTATCAATTTATGTTAGTCAAATTTTGTTTTTCTTGAGACAGGGCCATGCTCTGTCGCCCAGGCTGGAGTGCAGTAGCATGATACCACTCACTGCATCCTTAACCTCTCCAGCTCAAGCTATCTTCCCACTTCAGCCTCCTAAGTAGCTAGGACTATTGGCATGTGCCACCATACCCAGCTCATTTTTTAAACTTTTTGTAGAGATGGAGTCTTGAACTCCTGGGCTCAATTGTTCCTTCGGTCTTGGCATCCCAAAGTGCTAGGATTATAGGTGTCAGCCAACACACCTGGTCCTACATTTTACGTGAACATTATAAGGGCTCCCTGTGACACGGGGGAGAAAATGTCCATTGTAAAAATTCAAAAATAATAAAAGTTCTGGCAAATGAGAAGAGAACAAATCTTTCTAAGAGCTGTCTGTGGCCTACCATAAACCTACCATCAACATGTTAGTTCCCTGGCCAAGTTTTATCTTCAGGGTGCAGTATTTAGCCCAAGGAAGAACTTCAGACAGCACGGTGTGTCTCCTACCTCTGCCTTGGGCCTGGAGAAAGGTATGCCACTTGGTGGAGAAGGTCACAGGAAAAAATTGTGACATGGGTTAGGTAATGTTTCCTAGATGACTTTATACCTTGGTGTACAATGCCAAGTTCTGCAGAAATAGCACCTGATCCTGATTTCTGTCTCCATAGGTGTTCCAGCAGCCCCTAACCGCCCCATTGCCCAGGAGAGAAGCTGCACCTCCGTGATTCTCCGTTGGCTGCCCCCGTCTAGCACAGGAAACTGCACTATTTCCGGTTACACTGTGGAGTACAGAGAGGAAGGTGCACTATCTTCTGCTCTCCTTTGTCTTTTCTCTTCTTTTAAAACGTTTATTTTTAAAATTGTAGTAAACACACACACAATAAAATTTACCATCTTAACCATTTTTTTAAAAATTTGAATAGAGACAGGGTCTTACTATATTGCCCAGGCTGGTCTCAAACCTCAGGGCTAACATGATCCTCCCACCTTGGCCTCCCAAAGTGCTGGGATTACAGGCATGAGCCACTTTTCTTTTCCTTTATTTTTATTGTTTATTTTTTTGAGACAGAGTTTGGCTCCGTCAACCCAGGCTGGAGTGCATGGTGCAGTCGGCTCACTGCAGCCTCCACCTCCTGGGCTCAAGCCAACCTCCCACCTCAGCCTTCTGAGTATCTGGGACTAAAGCGCACACTACCACACCTGGCTAATTTTTATAATTTTAGTAGAGACAGGGTCTCACTATGCTGCCCAGGCTGCTGTGAAACTCCTGAGCACAAACAGTCCACTCACCTCAGCCTCCAGAAGTGCTGGGATTACAGGCATAAGCCACAGCGCCCGGCCTCCGGCTCTTGTTTTCCTGTCTTCTCTTCATCTCTAGGAGGTCCTTCAGAATTGTAAACATATTAGCCTCCTCATCTTTCAGAAGTTGTTCCTTGTCGTGTCTTCCAACTCAGCTCAGAGGCCTCAGTGCCAGATTATAGCTGCCTTCTAATCCCAGATGTTCAGCAGCTCTTTTGGCTAAGATGGTCCAAACCTCCCTGACATATTTATGACCCAGGGCAGGTTTCAAGGTGCCTTCATACATATATCCCTACTTAACACGCTCGATCACCCAGACAGGGATGATCAAGCCCATTTTACAGAGGGGGAGGCTAAGGCCTAAAGAACGTTAAGAAACACAAGATTATAGTTAATGAGAGGCAGAGCTAGCACTAGAACTCAGATGTCTACTTGGCTAATTTGTGATCTTTCTCCCAGAGAAATAACTAGTGTAGTACGGGTGGAGTTCTACAACCCCTACATACCCCCAGATAAAATTAAGATAATATACATTTTTTAATTGTGCCTTTTAAAATTGTGCAATTGAAACTGTTAAAATTTGTTACATTTACATGCTAAAAGTGAATATACGTCTTCAGCAGTTAGAAACAACTGAGACTTCCATCTAGTTAGCAAGAAGAATTAGTTAAAATAGAAGCTGCCAGATCGCTCTAATTGTTAATAACACAACCACAGTTATTCAGAGTCATAACACGATTACTCTGAATCACATTAGGAATTACACAATTGAACGGAAAGCAAGTGCTTGCTACCCTATCCCCCGACCTGAAACCATTTGTTTTATTCTACTTTTCAGTATGCTTAGTATTTTAACTCTTCTTTCTCCTCCTTTTTTATTAAACAGTTATCAACCCATTTATTTCTGCATCCTTCTTAAGCTGTTCACTCTTGTGTCTCCCAGGTTAGCACAAAACTATTAATAGTGAGCTGGGAGATACATTTTACAAAGTTCATATTTACCTTAGCATTATCCAGTTCATAGTTCAGCTCACTAAGTAAGTTCTCTTGGGCAAATTGTTTAATATTTCTGAGGCTCAGTTTCTACATCTGTAAAGTAAGATTAGTCCTTTACCTCACTGGATTTCTGTGGATTTAAGACAGAATTAACTTTCTGTCTTAAATCTCATTTAACTATGAGAGAATTATGTTGAAGACACCTTCCACAGGATTTTACATGTACATAGTGTTCAATGCATGTTAATTTCCATTTTGTTTCAGTTTCCAAATGCATATTTTCTCTCATGTTATTAATTAAAAATATACTCTTCTGGCCTTATTAAAAGTTTACGTTGTGTCCTCTGTAAATTCTGTATTATCTATGTCTTTTCACTCTGGCACTTGCACATTTGAAAGTAAACAGAATCTGTAGGCCAGCTTCTTCCGTGCCTCTCACCATTTATTCTGTCATGTAGGAAATTGAACCCAAACTACCATAGTTGGCCTAC
Source organism: Chlorocebus sabaeus (assembly GCF_047675955.1). Lineage (NCBI taxonomy): Eukaryota > Metazoa > Chordata > Mammalia > Primates > Cercopithecidae > Chlorocebus > Chlorocebus sabaeus. Next base: position 44,353,716 of record NC_132925.1, read on the forward strand.
AGGCTTGGAGAGCCTGACACAGTAACCACAAGCATCCCTTGAATTGAATGTGTCTGTTTTCCTTTCTTTGTTCGCTGAAGGTCTTTGAAACAATATCCCTTTGGCTTTTCTCTTTCCCTCTCCTGGGAAACCGTACACTAGGTTCTCAGATCTGGCAGCAGTCGGTGGCTTCGACCTTGGACACTTACCTCGTCATCGAAGACCTTAGTCCCGGGTGTCCTTATCAGTTCAGAGTCAGTGCCAGTAACCCCTGGGGAATCAGCCTTCCCAGCGAGCCCTCGGAGTTTGTGCGACTTCCAGAATATGGTGAGTCCCAGCCCAGCCCTGGCCCCTCAGGCAGTGGGGGCGAGACACCTGGCTGCCTGTCACAGACTCATGGGCACGTTGACATGTCAGGCCACCATGCAAGAGGCACCTGGTGGCTCCAGTCAGGCAACATTTTAGAGGCCTGAGAAGAATGTCTCTGTAAAGTCTAGCTCCAAGCATCTTGGGCAAATGTTAGGTCTGCACCGATGCCTACCCCTGCATCTGCCAAGTTCCCTGGGGACTGAGTATGCCCCAGGAAAGGAGAGTTACAGGCAGGAGTCACGAGTCCTATGGATGTTCTCTGCCCCTCTTCTGAGACAGTGAAACAAAGCCTCCTCCCACCCGGGCACCCCTGCCAGCCGTAAACGTACCTCCCTGCATGAGGGACTCACCCACTTCAAATAGGGGAGAGAAAAGCCACCTGGCTGAAGGGCTTCACTACAACATGAGGATTTCATAGTTTCCTCACCCCCAATCATCCTAGAATTTTTTTTCAACATGGATATAATTTTATGTAGATTTGTTAAAAAATTAACTAAGATACACATACAGCTAGCTAAATACGAGTATTTTACAAGTAAGGTTCTTATTTTGCCCAAATCATCTTCGTCCCAGGGACATTTTGGAAGAGAAAACTTGGCTATCCTAAAGAAATCTCCAGGCCAGGCGCGGTGGCTCATGCCTGTAATCCCAGCACTTTGGGAGGCCGAGGCGGGTGGATCACGAGGTCAGGAGATAGAGACCATCCTGGCTAACATGGTGAAACTCCGTCTCTACTAAAAATACAAAAACAAAATTAGCCAGGTGTGGTGGCAGGCGCCTGTAGTCCCAGTGCTTGGGAGGCTGAGGTGGGAGAATGGTGTGAAACCAGGAGGCAGAACTTGCAGTGAGCCGAGATCGCACCACTGCACTCCAGCCTGCACGACAGAGGGAGACTCTGTATCAAAAAAAAAAAAAGAAAAAGAAAAGAAAAGAAAAAGAAAGCATATAGATGGTATATAAGTCATAGTCATCATATATTATAAATCAAAGGTACTTTATAAATATTAATTTAGTGCCAGGTGCAGTGGCTCACGCCTGTAATCCCAGCACTTTGGGAGGCTGAGGTGGGTGGATCATGAGGTCAGGAGATCGAGACCATCCTAGCTAACACAGTGAAACCCCATCTCTACTAAAACTATGAAAACAAAAAACAAAAAACAAAAACAAGCCGGGTGTGGTGGCAGGCGCCTGTAGTCCCAGCTACTCGGGAGGCTGAGGCAGGAGAATGGCGTGAACCCGGGAGGCGGAGCTTGCAGTGAGCCGAGATCACGCCGCTGCACTCCAGTCTGGGCAACAGAGCGAGACTCCGTCTCAAAAAAACAAAACAAAACAAAAACAAACAGAAAGAAAGAAAGAAAGAAATCTCCAAATGGTGAGACTTCAGGCAGTGCAAAGGAGTGGTCTGTGTGTACTGGGGAGAGCAGTGGGTGGGGGGCGGCTGACTGTACTCGAAAGACAATGGACCTGTGTGCTTTGGGGTTAAGAGAATTCTGGAGTCTACAGAGGGGTCTGGGAAACCCTCTAAGTCACCTCTGCCCCGACCTGAATCCAGAAATGCTCTCCAGTTCCAGCCCCACTGTCAGTCCAGTTTTCTCCCAGTGACTTTGGCTTTGTTCCCATGAGCCTGTGACTCATGCAGAAACCTAGGCCCTGGGTCTCCGTTTCCTCAGAATTCAAGATGGATAAGCTGCCTTCAGTCTCAGCCAGGCTGTGCTCTGGGAAACCTGAGGGAACTGGCTCCAGGGTCAGCCGAGCCAGGCTGCTCATGTGACCCCTATCCTCCCAGGCCGCTCACTTGCTCCAGCCCCAGATGATGCTGTGTTTTGCTATTTGTGAACCTTGGTCCCCAACAGACGACACAAATGCGTATTGCTGTGCATGCTGTGTGTGTGTGTGTGTGTGTGTGTGTGTGTGTGTGCACGCGTGCATGAATCATTGCCAAGGAATTGACACATCACACAAGGTAATACTGCCAAAGAATCTACTCAAGCATATATTGTGGGTTAAGTTAAATCCTTCAGTATACCAGATAAGTTCATTAATGCCTGAGAAGAGTGGGATAAGAAAGAGAATTTTTTCTTTTTTTTTTTTTTTGGAGACAGGGTCTCGCTCTGTCTCCCAGGCTGGAGTGCGGTGGCGCAATCATAGCTCACTGCAGCCTCAACCTCCTGGGCTCAAGTGATCCTCCAACCTCAGCCTCCTGAGAAGCTGGGACTACAAGTGTATACCATCACACCTGGCTGATTTTTAATTTTTTGTAGAGACAGGGTCTTGCTATGTGGCTCAGGCTAGAAAGAGAAATTTCTAAAATGTATTTTCCTTTTCTCCTTTCTTGACCTTGTAACTTTTCCCTTCATTCTCTGCATCCTCCTTATACCCCTGATTTTCACCAGCTTTTCTAGGCCTTCAAAGTGTTCTTTTATCCCTTTTAAATTTTTCTCCCAAATTTATCTTTTAAAATATCCAGAAGTCATATTTCTGATTGTCCTGAGTTTTCCCTTTGTTTAAGTAGACGGGAGAGAGAAGCCAACTCTGTCATGTCAGTTTCCCCTTGGAAGATTTTTTAAAATAACATTCCAGAGAATCATGGCATTTTCCCACTAAGTCAGACACCGTATTTGGTCATGAGAATTGCTTTGGGGTTGCTCTGGAGCTTTTCTGTTAATTTTTTCTTTATTCTTATATGACATCCTCGATATTGTAAATGGATTCTCTCTCTTCCGAAGATGCTGCTGCTGATGGTGCCACCATTTCTTGGAAGGAAAATTTTGACTCAGCTTACACTGAGTTGAATGAAATTGGAAGGTAATGACACAGTTTTCTATTCCTTCGTTCATGAACACCTAGCAACATCACATCAGAATAATAACTTTTTGTTGTTATCATTGTTTATTTCTTTTACAAATGCAATTCTTTCCATAGCAAGAAAACAACTAAAATATTTATATATCCTACTGTTCTTTTTCTTTTCTTTTCTTTCCTTTCCTTTTTTCTTTTTTTTCTTTTTTTTTTTTTTGAGATGGAGTTTCACTCTTGTTGCCCAGGCTGGAGTGCAATGGTGCAATCTCGGCTCCACCGCAACCTCCACCTCCCAGGTTCAAGCGATTCTCCTGCCTCAGCCTCCCGAGTAGCTGGGATTACAGGCATGTGCCACCACGCCCAGCTAATTTTGTGTTTTTAGTAGAGACGGGGTTTCTCCATGCTGGTCATGGCTGGTCTCGAATTCCTGACCTCAGGTGATCCTCCAGCCTCGGCCTCCCAAAGTGCTGGGATTACAGACATGAGCCACCCACCCAGCCATTTGTACTGTTATTTTTCTAATTAAGTTGGATGCTTCATTCATCAATTCTCAGCCTTTCTTCTTTTCTAATATGAAAATTTAAGGCCCAAAATTTTCTTCAAACTACAATTTTAGCTATAGGTCTGAGTTTTGATATGCAGTATTTTCCTTATTAGTTATATGTAGTTTTCTCCAACCATGAATTTTTATTTGATCTCGTTATAATGGAAACATGTTTTTATATATATGAGATTTTTAAATGTATGAGTTTTTAAAAGTATCTTTTTATTACTGATTTCTGACTTAATTTGCGTTGTGGTCAGAAAATCTATATGGTACTGATTCCTTGGTTTTTGTTTGGACTTGCTTTATGAGTGGCACATGATTAATTTTTGTAAAAACTTCCATATGTTCCTGGGAAGACTGTATAATCACTAATTGTTGGGTATAGATCTCTATATTGCCCGTGTACCAAGCACATTAATAATTTTATGAGGATTTCTAATCCCAATCCTCCCCCTGCCACACATATACACATCCATACCTTTCTCTCTCTTTCTCACTTGCAGTATTTTGGTTAGAGAACATTTAGTGTGTCCTCAAAAATAAAATGGATACAAATATGACTTTTAACAGAAAAATTAAAACTCTATCACCTGGCCCACAAAATAGTTGATGGGAAAGAAACAAAAGGGGTTCATCCCTGTACATGCTTTAGCCTCCAGGTGGTCTGGGTGAGGGCATGTGGGTAGATCTTACAGTTGCCCACCCATAAGATCATCCCCCCGGATGTATAAATAAAAGAATACCCACTAACAATGGGCCATCGGCATCATCTCTATCTCTGATTGGCATCTCTCAGTGAAGCATAACATTTTTTAACTGGTGTGGTTGTGACAGAAGTTATAGAGGAAGCCAAATGGTCATTATTCCTGTGTCTTAGGCAGGAGTCACCATGTCATTCCTGCCTTCCGTTACAGCAACTTTCATCAAAAACAAACTCTGCCTCTCCTTTCCTGTCTTCTCTGTGTAGCCAAACAAGAAAAAAGCCAAGGAAATGTATGTGATGATGATGATGATAATGAGGATCTCCGTATCTATAGCATTCTAGATACTAAGCAGATCCTACATACAAATGTTATTTTTGTTTATTTGTTTGAGCCCTACTGCTTAATACACAAACATTATTTAATTTAATCCATACAACACTATGAGATACTGTTTGAGCAGATTTTCTTCCTTTTTTCTTTTTTCTTTTTTTTTTTTAAAAAAGATAGAGATCGGGTATTGTTATGTTGCCCAGGCTGGTCTTGAATTCCTGGGTTCAAACGATCCTCCTACCTCCGCCTCCCAAAGTGCTGGGACTATAGGCCTGAGCCACTACACCCGGCTGAGTATATTGTCTTTTTGTCTTCTTTTTTCTTTTTTCTTTTTTTGAGACAGGGTCTGTCTCTGTCACCAGGGCTGGAATACAGTGGCACTATCATAGCTCACTGCACGCTCAATCTCCTGAGCTCAAGCAATCCCCCCAGGCTTGCAGGAGGATGATCAGCCTTCCAAGTAGCTGGGACTACAGGTGCACACCACCACACCTGGCAAACTTTTACAAGAATTTTTTGTTCTTGTTTTGTAGAGATGGAGTTCTCACTATGTTGCCCAGGCTGGTCTCAAACTCCTGGCTCAAGCAATCCTTCCGCCTCAGTCTCCTAAAGTGTGGGATTACAGGCATGAGCCACCCATCTCACCCAGTATATTTTCAGTAAAGGAAACTCAGGGTCAGGTTAAGTAACTTTCTCAAGGTCCCACAACTCGGAGGTGTGGAGCCAGGATTCAAATTCTGGGCTACCTAACTCCAAGCCTGGGCTTGTTTTACTAGTATATATTGTTTCTCATCATATCAATTACTGTCCAAAATAAGCTCTAGTAACTGAAATCTAGTTTGCTCTATTATGTTGAAATTTGTGAAGCTAAACATGACCCCCAATAATGGGCCGATTAAATCCCCAGCTAGTTCTAAATGAAATCGGTTTCATCACCCGGATGTCCCAGTTAATTCCTCCTGGAGATATGCATTTGCTATTATTAGCCATAGATTAAGGCATGTTTTAGCTAAAACAGATGGCTAGTTTGATATTTCTCAAAGGGAAGATCAATTTTCTTATGTGTTCAAAAGTAATCAATGTTTTTGTTTTAAAGTCTCTAACAGCCTGAAGCTTTTCCTCTCTCCCAAGAATAGTCCTCATATTTTCAGAAGATCTTTTCAAACTGTTGCACATTAACAGAATAGAAATAATACATGGAAATTCTTATTCTTTTTCCTTATTTCTTTGAGACAGGGACTCACTCTGTTGCCCAGGCTTGAGTGCAGTGGTGTGATCACTGCTTACTGCAGCCTCGACCTTCCAGGCTCAAGTGATCCTCCTACCTCAGCCTCCCAAGTAGCTGGGACTACAGGCGTGAGCCATCACAGCCAGCTAATTTTTGCATTTTTTTGTAGATACGAGGTTTCACCATGTTTCTCAGGATAATCTCAAACTCCTGAGCTCAAGCAATCCACCCACCTTGGCCTCCCAAAGTACTGGGATTACAGGCGTGAGCCACCGCACCCGGCCCAAATAATACATGGACATGTTAATGTGAGACACAGGAAAGATATCTGTGTCAGGGCCGTAGAAGTGAATCGACTTTCTTCATCATACCTAAACTGGAATTCTGGGCCTTTGTGACTATTCTGTTAAAAGGAGCGCTCTGGTAATTAAATACTATAAAAAACCACAGTGCAGGAAGGAATATGTTCTCTCCTACAGCACATCCATAGAAGGAAAGGGCACTTGAGTATGGCGTGTTTAACCAGGAATGAATTATATAGGCAACAATGCAGTATAAAGAAGGCAGGGGGTTGTCACTGGAAATGCTGACCATTGCCTATACCCATTGCTATACAGAAAAGTAGCAGTACCAGGTCTCCAGGTGAGATGGCAGGTTGAACACAGGCATCTATTTTCACTTCCTCCTAAACTTAATTGAAACTACAATGAAGGGTTTTTTTTTTTTTTTTTTTTTTTTTTTTTTAAGTAGGCATGTAAGAATGAGGACATTGGAAGAAGAGACAAAAATAAAGTATTAGACACAGAAAAACAGATGAAAGAATGATAAATGATCTTGAAGAACTGAGTCAGTCAGTCATGGGGTCAAATGAGAGCCAGTGTAATTTTTGCAGCAGAATTACCCAAAGGCTCAAGCATTAGGAGCATCAAGTACCTCTGGAAGTAGGTAGAAGGAGGATGCTAAAATTGAAAGGATTGGCTAAAATTTTTTGAGAAGTTGTGTCTCAGAAGGGAGTGAAAACTGATGTCTGTGTTCAGCCTGCCATCCTTACCTGGAGGCCTGGTCCTACCTTTTTAGATTCTATGCAGGCAACCGGTCAGCATTCTCCAGGGATAAGCTGGCTCCAAATCTGCTCCCCAGCTTCAAGTATCTGCGTGATTGTCTTTCTTCATCCAAGAAAAGACTGGTTCCTTCCTTCCTTCCTTCCTTCCTTCCTTCCTTCCTTCCTTCCTTCCTTCCTTCCTTCCTTCCTTCATTTTTCCCTCCCTCCCTCCCTTCCTCCCTCTTCCTCTCTCTCTAGTTTCTTTGTTTCTTTTGTTGTTGTGGTTGTTGTTGTTTTAGGACAGGGTCTCACTCTGTCACCTAGGCTGGACTGCAGTGGCTCAATCACTGCATCCTTGACCTCCTGGGCTCAAGTGATCCTCTTAGCCTCCCAAGAAGCTGGGACTACAGACACACACCATTATGCCCAGCTAATTTTTAAATTTTTCATAGAGACAAGGTCTCCCTGTGTTGCCCAGGTTGGTCTCGAATTCCCAGGTTCAAGTAGTCCCCCCGCCTTGGCCTCCCAAAGTGCTGGGATTGCAGGCATAAGCCACCATGCCCGGCCTGGAGTTTTATTTTCTGGAAGGGGAAAAATGGAGCATCCCTGCCCTTGGGGACACCACACACAGTTGAAGGCAGTGGAGCCATTCTGCAAACAGGGACAATATGAGAATGTATGCATGCTGGGTACTCAGAACCCCAGCTCTCTTATCCGCTGGACCTCCAGAGGTTGACAGCCAGAGTTTCACCCTCTAGGCAGAAAGCGGGGGGCTCTTTCTCCGGGAACTCTAACCAGCCCACAAGGAAAGACTTAAAGATACTGATTATGGAGCTTTTCCATCTGAGCAGTCTGGTCAAATTACCCTGTAGTAAAGTAAAAGTTGACAGCCTTCACCCACAAGCTCAGAGCTTCTAAACATCTTTTTTCTTTTCTTTCCTTTTTTGTTTTTAGACACTCCAGTCTGTCTCCCAGACTGGAGTGCAATGATGCAATCTCGGCTTACTGCAACCTCCACCTCCCAGGTTCAATCAATTCTCCTACCTCAGCCTCCCGAGTAGCTGGGATTACAGGTGTCTGCCACCACGCCCAGCTAATTTTTGTATTTTTAGTTGAGACGGGATTTCTCCATGTTGGCCAGGCTGATCTCAAACTCCTGACCTCAGGTGATCTGCCTGCCTCAGCCTCCCAAAGTGCTGGGATTACAGGTGTGAGCCACCATGCCCTGCCACCAAACACGTTTTTATTCCTGAACTTTCAAAATGAGCCGACTTCCAATGCCGGCCATGATATAGTAAACCCACTGTAGCCTTTATCTCCCACTGATTACAACCAGAATCCCGGACAAGATACAAAAAGCAATACCTGGGTATTAAATTAAATAATAGAGATGAGAATGGAAAGTCAAGAGACTTGGGCTGGATGTGGTGGTTCACGCCTATAATCCCAGCACTTTGGGAGGCTGAGGCAGGAGGATCACTTGAGCCCAGGAGTCCAAGACCAGCCTGGGCAATATGGTGAGACTTCATCTCTAAAAAAAATAAAAGAAAAGATTAGCTAGGCACGGTGGTGCATACCTGTAGTCCCAGCTACTTGGGAAGCTGAGGTGGGAGGATTGCTTGAGCCTAGGAGGTCGAGATCGCACCACTGCATTCCAGTCTGGGCAACAGAGTAAGAGCCTGTCTCAAAAAACTAAAAGGAAAGAAAGAAAAGTAAAAACTTGAAGAATGGCTAATGACAAGGAGAATAGTAGTTTCCTTCCTTCCTTCCTTCCTTCCTTCCTTCCTTCCTTCCTTCCTTCCTTCCTTCCCTTCTTCCTTCCTTTTTTCTTCTTTCCTCTTTTCTCCTTTATCTCCCCAGCTTTGATACAAGTGTGGGCCAAATCAAAGAACTATGTAACATGCATAAAGAGCAAAAACTCCAAGAAAAACCCACATTTCTGGCCAAAGGACAAAGAAAGGGGAACCCTTTGAGTGGAGAAAACAGAATAATTCGTGCTTTGTTTGTTTTTTTCTGTCTCCTTACTGTCACTACTTCACCCCAAGGGCAGTCATGTGAAACTGCATGACAGTGCAGGAAGCTAAACCTCTGAGGAAATCCCATCTTTCTGGCCAGACAACTTCAAAAAGGGGCACTTAGGAGATAAAGAATGCGGGGGAAATCTCAGGAGAAAGCAAAAGAAGATCTAATTCTATATGAAATGACTCAAATCCTGGGCCACCTTCCGGCTGTGCATGTGTAAGGCACATTCAAAGAAATATAGCAAGGCTCTGAGAACTGGACTATGATGTAAACCACTGCGCAGTGACTGTTTAGCTTCAGACTACTCTTTGTGTGGTGCTCACAAGGGGCAGACCTAAAAGCATAGTAAACACTTTGAAAACTGAACTGACAATAGAACCACCTCCCACAGAAGGTGAGACGGAACTTGCAGCCTGAACCTAACCAAGCTGATTACTGACCAAAACATACAAATAAACCAAAAATCAACCTTCTCCAGAGGATTTTAACAGAATCAGAGTCTCACAACATAACATTCAAAATGTTCAGGATACAATCTAAAATTGCTCAACATTACAAAAAGCAGAAAAAGAACTTAAAAAATTCTCGGGAAGAAAACAATCAACAAATGCCAGCTCTGAGATGATCCAAATATTGGAACTATCACACAAAGACTTTAAAGTAGCAATTGCAACCATCTTCTGTAAGGTAAAGGTGAACACTCTTGAAATGAATGGAAAGATAGAAGTTATTGGCAGAGAAATAGAAATTATTTTTAAATGAAAATTGCATAACAAAAAATATAATATCTAACATTTTAAAATTTACAGCATGGATTCAATAACAGAACAAAGCTGATGGAGGAGTTGGTGAAATTGAAGAGGAAGAAATATAAATTATCCAACATGAAGAACAGAGAGAAAAAATGTTTTACAAATATTAGACATAACCCCAGGGTCCTATGGAAAAATATCAAAGGGTCTGACATTCATGTCATTAGAACTCCTGAGGGAAAGAAAAAAGTGATTTGTGCAGAAAAAATTTTTGAAGAAATAGCGACTAGAAATGTCCCAAATTTGGCGAAAGACACAAATTTTTAAAGAAGCTTAGTGACCTAAATAAAAAACAAACAAAAACCATGCCCAGAACACTTATAATCAAACTGCCGAAAACAAATATATGAAAAAAAGTCTTGAAAGAAACAAGAGAAAAAAACATATTACATTCAGGTAGAACAGTGACTCAAATGACAGCAGATTTCTCATCAGAATCCATGGAGGCAAGAAGACAACAGAACCAACATCTTTAAAATGCTGAAAGAAAAGAGCTAGCCACCAAGAATTCTAAATCTAGCAAAAAATATCCTCCAGGTGAAATGAATTTAACTACTAAGAATTTCTGAACAGTTGAGGAAAATCTTTAACATTAAAGACAGAAATCTTTAATTTCTGTCTTCTACAAAAGTAGAAGAAAGTAAACACACTATATAGCAAAAGACTTCCAAAAACTCTCATTAGTATCCTTAGATAAAGGATAATATTGAAATTATAAAACAACGGGAGGCTGAGGCAGGAGAATGGCATAAACCCGGGAGGCGGAGCTTGCAGTGAGCCGAGATCCGGCGACTCACTGCACTCCAGCCTGGGCGACAGAGCGAGACTCCGTCTCAAAAAAAAAAAAAAAAAGAAATTATAAAACAAGAGCATAATTCTACAAAAAACAAAAAACAACAAACAACCTTTTTTTTTTTTTTTTTAAGACAGAGCCTTGCTCTTTCACCCAGGCTGGAGTGCAGTGGCACAATCTCAGCTCAGTGCAGCCTCTGCCTCCCAAGTTCAAGTGATTTTTGTGCCTTGGTCTCCCAAGTAGCTGGGATTACAGGCACGCACCACCATGCCTGGCTAATTTTTGTATGTTTAGTAGAAATGGGGTTTCACCATGTTGTCCAGGCTGGTCTTGAACTCCTGACCTCAAGTGATCCACCCACCTTGGCCTCCCAAGGTGCTGGGATTACAGGCGTGAGCCACTGCAACTGGCCTGAAAGCCTTAATAGAAGTGTGGGAAGACAGTGTTGAGGAAATTTCCCAGAAATCTGAGTAACCGGAAAAAAAAATGGGAAATAGAATAGGAAAAGAAGAATTAAAGGACTAGACTAGAACGTCCAATTTGAAAAACAGAAATTCCAGAAAGCGAGAATAGAACAAATTATACAGAGAAAAAGGAATTATTTCTAAAAAATAAAATATTCCCAGAATGAAAAGACATGAGTTTACTAATTGAGAGAGCACCTGAGTGCCCAACCTAATGGATGAAAATAGATCATACTGCAGCACATAATTGTGAAATTTCTCAACACTTAGGAAGAAAGAAGAGCCTACAAATTCTCCATGAAGAAAAGGGGTCATGAAAGATTAGGAATCATAATGCTTTAGACATTAATAGTTAACATCAATAACAATAGAAGTTGGAAGGCAACAGAATAATTCCTTCAAAATTGTGATTGAAAAATTTTCCAACTGGATTATACTCGGCTAAACTCACAATCAAGTATAAAAGTAGAATAAGTACAAATTTTCAGATATGCAAGTCTGAAACAATTTATTTCCCATGCACTCTTTGTCAGAAATGATTGAAGATTGCATTCTGTCAGAAAAAGGAAAAGTATTCATAGTTTACTAGAGGCTCAACTGTGAATAGCATAGACATAGTGTAGTAATGTAGACACTGAATATTGATTATAATTTTATTGGGAGGACAGTGGATGGGGATAGTAGTTATGTGGCAGGGACAGAGGGAGGAAGGAGGCTACAATCTCATCTTCCATGGTGGGATGTCAACAGAAATAATTAAAACTGAAAAATGAAGAAGTAGCCACTCAAAGCATACGATTGAGAGTCATATAAGTAAATATTTCAATAATCTGCTAAACTATATTAAATTGATGTATTCAACTGCCTCGCAGGCCAGGCACGGTGTCTCATGCCTAATTCCAGCACTTTGAGGGGCCAAGGTGGATGGATCACTTTGAGCTCAGGAATTCAAGACCAGCCTGGGCAACATGGCTAAATCCCATCTCTACAAAAAAGTACAAAAAATTAGACAGGTATGGTGGTGCATGCCTGTAGTCCCAGCTACTTGGGAGGCTGAGGTTGGAGGATCACTTGAGCTTGGGAGGCAGAGATTGCAGTGAGCCAAGATCATGCTACCGCACTCAAGCCTGGGTGACAGAGCAAGACTCCAGGGAAGGAAAAATGGGGATGCATTTTTTTTTTAAATAACAAATCTGTAAAGATAATTGACTTTTTTAACCATGGGACTGCATAACTTTAACAACTACAAACCTTTTTCTAAAAATGAAGCTAGCAGTACCTTGATGTGGCCACTAAATTCAGGAGAGCTATCCTCAACATTCAATTGTTTTCATTGTTCCATTTCACTCCTCTGCAAGAAGTAACTTATGATAATCAAACTCACAAAGAGAGCACTGTTAAAAACCAGAATGGCAATTTATTAATTTATAATGTGACACAAAACTGCCATTTTGACCAAATATTTGCTTACTGTGTCAAGAATGATATTTGGTAAATAATATATGTTCAATAAATACTTGTCTAAGACTTGTTTTACTAATTAGTACATTATTTTTAAAAAACAATTTTTTTAAAAGAGAAAGGGTCTCATTATGTTGTCCAGGCTGGTCTCAAACTCCTGGGCTCAAGCAATCCTCGTGTCTCAGCTTCCCAAAGCACTGGGATGACAAGCATGAGCCATTCCACCTGGCCTTATTAGCACATTATTTTATTTTATGCAAATACATGATGGGAAAAAAAGTATTATTAAAAAGTTGCCTTTTGAGCACAGAGCCAGGTCAAGGAGGCAGTTAGATGATCTTCATGGTGGCCACGACACACCCATTTCTGTTGGAGGAATGGGCTGGTCTTCAGACTGTTCACTCCTCTGTGCGTGGGTTAGGACACCTTATGGGCAGGGCTTGGATGGTGCTGCCTTATCACCTTGCTGACCCTCCCTTCATCTGCCCCATTGCTGACCTGTGCCCCTACAGAGCTCTCTTGACACCTTCCACAGGGCAACAGCTGTATCTGGGAACCATTCTATTTCAGGAGTTGGTAATTTTGTCAGATGTAATAATGACAGAGTGGTTATATATTTCGGAGTGTTCTTGTCAATAGGCATGTAAACTGAAGTATTTATGAGTGAAATGACATTATATCTGTTGCTTAAAATACTCCAGGGGGAAAAAAAAGCAGCGGATAGAAAAGAGATAGATGAAACAAAATTGATTAAAATGTTCATGATTATTGAAGTTGGCTGCATAGGAGATCTATTTTGCTATTTTCTTCACTTTTGTGTATATTAGAAAGTTTTCATAATAAAAAGATAACAAACATAAAATAAAATGAAACAATGGACTCTTTAAAAATGTTTTTAATGAGAGCTAAGCTATGAGGACACAAAGGCGTAAGAATGATACAGTGGACTTTGGGGACTCAGGGGAAAGGGTGAGACGGTGATGAGAAATAAAAGACTACACACTGGGTACAGTGTACACTGCTTGGGTGATGGGTGCACCAAAATCTCAGAAATCACCATTAAAGAACATATTCATGTAACCAAACACCACCTGTTCCCCAAAAACCTATTGAAATTAAAAAAAAAAAAAAAATCCAATTTGCAGTGGCTCTACAGTCTGGCTTTTTCATCATGTCATGGCCCCATAAAGAGGTAGCATTTGTGCTAGACCTTGAAGGAAGTAGAATTGGTATGTATGAGAAGGAGAAAAAAACAATAACAATGTTTTTAAAATTATCATTGAGTAGAATTCCTCCTTCTTTAACATTATTGCTCTTTCTATTGTTGTATTTCACAGAAATATGTATTCTGCCTAGAAAAGAAAACTGAACTGCCATTGATGGTCAAAATGGCAGAGAAAAATATTGGTTAAAAAAATTACATTAGTTAGGCCAGGCATAGTGGCTCACACCTGTAATCCCAGGGCTTTGGGAGGCCGAGGCAAGAGGCTTGAGCCTGGAAAGTTGAGGCTGCAGTGAGCCATGATCACATCACTGCTCTCTAGCCTGGGTAACAGAGCAAGACCCTGTCTCAAAAAAAAAAAAAAAAGCTTTATATTATATACAAAAATAAAATGTATAATATAATTATATTATATAATATTTTAGTTTTTGACATCTCAAAAAAACCTAAAATGCTAAAGAAGGAAAATGGATTTTCTGAATAACATTATAATTAAAAATATAGGAGAGTAAGATTCCTAATAAAATCTATCTGACCACTTCACACAAAACTTTACTTATCCATGAATAAAATATATCTAGTTAATTGATGAATGTTGGTAAACTTTCCCTTTTGCTTTTCCAGAGGCCGTTTCTCTATAGTAAAGAAATGCATTCACAAAGCTACCCGCAAAGATGTGGCTGTGAAATTTGTTAGTAAAAAAATGAAGAAGAAAGAACAGGCTGCCCACGAGGCTGCCCTGCTTCAGCACCTACAGCACCCTCAGTACATCACTCTCCATGACACCTATGAGTCCCCCACGTCCTACATCCTGATCTTGGAACTGTAAGTACAGATGCCGTCTCTCTAAAGTCGCCCCCATCCATTTGGGTTAGCTCTTGCCCACAATTAATGGAAAAGACAGTTACGTTTTATACAAGGTCCTATCATTTGCAAAGTGCTGCATATAACATGCACTCTCTCCCCCATTTTATAATCAATGTCATTTCCATTTCAAAGATTAAAACATCATAATAGGGATAAGGGAAGTCCTTAGAACTAGCTCCTTAAGACTAGGAATAGAGAAGCTGGGACTTGAACCCATATCCCTCTCCCTTCCATGTTTATTTTCTTTCTATTATGGACTCTTGGGCTGGGCATGAGTTTGGGAAGAGCTTGTCGACAGTAGGCTGATTGACAAGGTGGAGCTGAAAGAGAGGGCTCTGTGTGTCAGTTCACCACCATAGCATCTCCAGTCTACCACCCAAGAAATTCCTTCTAGGGGAGAGCCTTAAACATTCCACTCATTCCAGATTTTCTAGGGACTTAGGCAACCATATACCCCTAGAATAGATTTAATAAAGCAATAACGTCCCATTCTCCCCACCACTACCCCAGACTAAGAAGAAACAGTATGCTCTGTGGTTTAGATAAATATCACAGAGATGAAAGAGAACAGAGTCTTTTCAGAAGTGATACAAGTAACAGAAATGTGATCAGATTGGTGCTAATGAGGCCCTTGGCCTAGACAGGAGACAGACATTTCTGCCAAAGACCATTGCTGTGTATGGCTCCACAAGAACCCGTTTTCAGTAAAGAAGTGCCTGCATTTTCAGCCTTTCAACTACCATGTTAGTCCGGCTGTTGCGTGATTGTTGGTCTAGGTGTGTGTGTACGGGATCTTTGAGTCAGTAACTTGCCACAAATTTATTTATGATAAAATAAGAAAGCAAAAATGCAAGCAAGTTTGGCTATTTTTAAAATCAGCTGGAAAAAAAACAGAGGGGACAAAAGCAGTGCTGCTAGCATCTGTAATCCTTTTGTGAAACTTAAACTGTATGTGGTTAAGTAGTTGGTAGTTTGTCACTGTAGACTTAACAGTCTTTTTCAGAGCCTGACCTGTCTGTAGGGAACCTCCTAACTCAAAAGGTATATTCTATTGCTAGTGAACTATACTTGTCCACAGATGACAACATCTGTGCTTGAGTTCCAATGAAAGGTATTGTCACTATGTACCAGGTTGAATTCAGCTGACCCAGAACTTCTGCCCCTTCAGACTTGCCAACTACTGTTTTAAGGGAAGGTGCTGATAGTGGGCTACTGCAGTGCAATGGAAAGAAGCTGCTCTTGGAATGAGGAATCTGGGCTCACGTCCCAGCTCTGTGATTTGAAGCAGAATACTTAGTTTGCCAGGGCCCCGGGTTCTCATCTGTGAAGACTGAAATTCCTCCAACATCCCAGAGATGTTGCAGGGATTAAGTTAGATGAATAGTGGGTTGAACTAGTTTAGCAAACATTTACCGAGCACTCACTATGCACCAACCACCATCCAGACCAGGGCCAGGGCTGGGGGAACAAAGGTATAGTTATAAGGGTAGTTTAGAGGAGGCAGAGGTAGAGTTTGTAATCCTGTAATCCTAGGGGAGTTACATGTCTAATGAGGAAGACCAGTAGATAGAGAGATGGATGATTTTAATATAACATGGTAAATACTAAGAAAGACATGCATGCACTGGAGAAGGTTGCTGTGAGAACGTAGGTGCTTGGTTGAACTTGAAGTTCAGGGGAAGTTTGTGGAGAGGCAGTGCCTGAGCTAATCCCTGTGCTGGATCTCATTATCCTGTTATGCTTATGTGGCACATACTTATGCTGCCAATTATGTGACAGTGGCCTCCCCTTAGGTGGTCACCAGAATTGCTGGGAGAGCTTTTCTTTACCAGGCAACTGAGATTTGGATTCCCTATTCTGGGGTGGGATGCGGGCATCTGCCTTACCCAAAAACTCTAAAGGTGAACTTGGTGGCTAAGACTCTCTCACTTGGAGCAGTGCTGCTATTAATTGCTCCCTTAATGACCCCAAGAAGTTCAGGGGAATATATTTAACAAGCCCAATCCTACTCCATCTACTCTGATCACTCTTACCTCACCCCTAGCAGGGTCAGAGGAAAGCAAAAGAGGCTTGCATGGGTTCTAGCCTTTGCTCCTGTTAGGGAAAGTAGAAGACACCAGTGAGAAGGAGCAAGCTAGAGGGAAAGAGGAAAACTTGGCCAGGGTGATTTCAGCTGTAACTGAAAGTCATTTCTGACCCTGGATTAGGCTCCTCTGCATGGGGATTTCCTGGGGATGTGCCTTTAACAACTCAATACATTTGGTAACTCCTTGCTGTAAGAGGACACAGGGTGGCTGAGAATAGCTACCATCTATTTAGCACTTACCTACGCTACCAATTAGGCTTAAATGCTTCATCATCTCATTCCATCCTTGCACAATCCTCATAATGAAATAGGTGAATAATAATATTCACCCACTATAAGATAATATTAATTCATTATATTAGATTAATATAATGAATAATAATTGTTATTATTTTGTTGCTGTTCTTATTCCCACTTTAAAGATGGTTCACTTTGGTGAAACCAAAACACAGAGTTCAAATGACTTGCTCCCAGCCTTCAGCAGGTAGGTAGCAGACCCAGGATTCGAATCTGGGTCTGGATGGCTCCATATACCATGTTCTCAATCACAGTTCTCAAGGTTGGAAAAGTTGCCCAGAAGGCAAAGGATTCAAAAAGGGACCAAGAGCCGGGCACAGTGGCTCATGCCGGTAATCCCAGCACTTTGGGAGGCCCAGGCGGGTGGATCACTTGAGACCAGGAGTTACTGACCAGCCTGGCCAACATGGCAAAACTCTGTCTCTACTAAAAATACAAAAATTAGCTGGGTGAGATGGCACACACCTGTAATCCCAGCTACTTGGGGAGCTGAGACACCAGAATCGCTTGAACCTGGGAGGCGGAGGTTGCAGTGAGCCACGATCATGCCACTACACTCCAGCCTGGGCGAAAGACTGTCTCAAAAACAAAACAAACAAAAAACAACAACAACAAAAAAGGTGGCAGGGTGGGAGTAGGGCAAAGAATCAATAATGCAAAGAACAAACTTTGCCTACTTTCTGTTTTCCCCAACTAAAAACTGACAAATGAAAGTAGTTTGGCTAGACGCAGTGGCGTCCTCCAGAAATCCCAGCTATGTGAGAGGCTGAAGCAAGAGGATCACTTAAGCCCAGGAGTTCGAGGCTGCAGTGAGCTATGATTGTGCCACAGCATTCCAGCCTGGGTGACACAGTGAGACTTCATTTCTAAAATTAATATAAAATAAAATTAAGAAGTACTTTGCAAAACACACATGGGGTTGCTTGCAGCCCCTAGGTTACGGTTAATCAGAATATTGCTGAAGGCTCTCTTGGTGAAGGCTTTCTTTACTTAGCAATCGAACCTCTTCAATGGGCGTCACAACTTTTTTGTTGGGAGCAATTTTTAGAGTTAATGAAGAATGTTTCTTAAACAAGGTCATTCATATTTCTTCCCTGCAGTACACCATATTTGTAAATATATTTATTTTAGTTCTGAATATTACAATAACTTTAGGCTCTAACTAAATATGCATGTGTTGCACATTTAGTCTTCATGTATAACAAGAAGTGTGAGAGAGCTTAGAGCTCGTACTGATTTTTATATGTGTTATTTTTCTATTTCTTCATATCAAACATATTTCCTTTGCCTTTCCCTGCCTACTTTCAGGATGGATGATGGCCGCCTCTTAGACTACCTTATGAATCATGATGAACTGATGGAGGAAAAAGTAGCTTTCTATATTCGAGACATCATGGAGGCTCTGCAGTACCTTCACAACTGCAGGGTTGCACATTTGGACATAAAGGTAATAAGAAGTGTCAACTTTGCAGGGAATACCTTAAATGGCCAAGTCCAACTTACAGTCATTACTCATAAGGAATATAAATTCAAAATCATTTTATTTACTTAGAGTAGAATATTATGACTTTTTTTTTTTTTTTTTTTGAGACAGGGTCTGTGTTGCTGAGGTTGGAGTGCAGTGGTGCAATCTCGGCTCACTGCAACCTCTGCCTCCTGGGTACAAGCAATTCTTCTGCCTTAGCCTCCCGAGTAGCTGGGATTACAGGTGCCCGCCACTACACCCGGCTAATTTTTGTATTTTTAGTAGAGATGGGGTTTCATCATGTTGGCCAGGCTGGTCTTGATCTCCTGACCTCAAGTGATCCGCCCGCCTTGGCCTCCCAAAGTGCTGGGATTACAGATGTGAGCTACCACGCCCATCCCATTATGACTATTAAAGAGAATCTGGGTTGTCATACAATTTAAGTATATCATCCATGAATTAATGAGAATATACCAGAGCCACAATGACATCTGGTGTGAGAGAAAGTAGGGAAGTTCTACCTACCTAATCTAACTTCATAGAAGTAAGCCAACAAATGTCACGTTTTCTTCCATGCTCCTCAAAAAGAAGCCCCTGTTCACCAAAATGAGTAATTTATTATTTCCTTGACTCAATGCAGAAGCAATGTAGTTAAGAAGACATGATTTTCAATGTCAAACTACTTCTCTGAATTACAATCCAAACTCAAAGTGTAGTAAGCTCAAAATGATACTTTGAAGTCTCCTATGCAGTTTCCATAGTGCATAGGGAATTTTCCATACACCATAGGCTTTATCAAAGAATAGCATAATTGTGTTTGAATTAATGAGGTCTTTTGAGTAGTCAAAATAGAGGCCTGAACTTCCCTTCTTTTCTCCCTTCCTCCTTGGATCTCTGCAGCCTGAAAACCTGCTCATTGACCTACGGATTCCAGTGCCTCGAGTGAAGCTCATCGACTTGGAGGATGCTGTCCAGATTTCGGGTCACTTCCACATTCACCACCTGCTGGGGAACCCTGAGTTTGCTGCCCCAGAAGTCATCCAAGGCATCCCCGTCTCCCTGGGGACAGACATCTGGAGCATCGGGGTTCTGACATATGTCATGCTGAGTGGCGTCTCCCCCTTCTTGGATGAGAGCAAAGAGGAGACATGTATCAATGTATGCAGGGTGGATTTCAGCTTCCCCCATGAATACTTCTGTGGTGTGAGCAACGCTGCCAGAGATTTCATCAATGTGATCTTACAGGAGGACTTTCGGAGGCGGCCCACGGCAGCCACATGCTTACAGCATCCATGGCTGCAGCCCCATAATGGCAGCTACTCTAAGATCCCCCTGGACACCTCCCGCCTAGCATGCTTCATAGAACGCCGCAAACACCAGAATGATGTGCGGCCTATTCCCAATGTCAAGAGCTACATTGTCAACCGGGTGAACCAAGGGACGTAGCCATCTCCCAGCCCCTGTGGTTTCACATAGATGTGCAGTGTGAACCAAAGCAAGACTGAATGTGATTGTAAATAATTCTGTTCATCATTTCACTCCGTGCAGTTCTCTGAATTGAGAGATGTACCTCTTAAACCTCATCAGTGGTTATTCAGGGTCTGAGCAGCAGTAAAAGTCACCCTAAATCCAGGGGCTTTCCAGAAGGTCATTCTGAAGAAATAAAGAGGCAAAGAGTCACAGAAGTGTTCAGAAGAAGGACAAAGATGAGAACAATATTGGCTGTTATGAAATTTTAACTGTATCTTCCAAAATGAGTGGTTAACTGGGCAAACCGTAAGCTCACAAGAGTGTAAAAGTTCTCTGGCTTTGCTGAAATTTTAAGCAAAAAGTTCTATTTAATGGAGTTGTCATGTATATCAACTATTCTGGTTTAGATAACTTAGATATAGTTTCTTAATAGGATAGATATACACATACAGTATAATATATCCCATTCAGGTTTCAGAGTTTTCTAATATATAGAGAGATATATATTAAATCAAACACAAGTAACTTTGAGTGCTCCAGTTAAGACAGTAATTTATTTACCGAAGCATTACATTGTTTTGACTAAGCACAATTAGATGACAAGTTTTGTAGAGCATTTTATAAATCTTGTATAGAAATCTTTTACCAGAACCTGTGCATTAAGAGAAAGCAACATTGCCCTTTTGAATGAGATAATTTTTTCTGTCAATCACAGGTTATTTGATTAAGATAGGTTCTTTCTGTATATGAAATGCTACCCGCAAATTCGCTGGCAGCTCAGAGTTAATCTGGCAAGAAAGCCTGCCAGGAAATAAGTTCAAATACACTATGAGCTGTGGGGGTATTTTTGTGTCTACACCAGGTTTGAAATAAATAAACAAATATAAGAAGTTCATACAAAAGGGCAAATGAAAACCTTTCCTACAGTTCCTATGAACAACGTACCAACACTTTCTGATTTCTTCTACGGCTGTAGAATACCATCTTTCAGAAAGTTGGCTGACTTTATTTCTAACTCCTTATTGAAGCTAAGGGGTGCTTACTAAAAGGAGGCAGCCATATAGGCCTTTTAAAGGCCTGGTCCTAAGTCCTTTTTAAAGCCATGGAACAAAACCTGATACACCACCCTAACAGAGCATTAAGTTGTAACTGAGATTGCAATACCTGTCACCACTCAGCCGCTGATAGTTCTCTGAACCAAAAGGACTAATTGTGCTTTGAGGCCAATCCTGCTTTCTGGTGTATATTCTCCATACAAGATTATTAACAACTTCTCTTTTTCCCTCTGGTGGAAAAAAAAATTAAACCTGGGTATTTCATGGGTTTTCTTTCTTTATTGTTGTTCGTTTGTTTTGGAGGGAGGGAGTTTGTTTTTTGTGTTTGTACATGATCCACCCTTAGTTTTCTAGAATATGTGTTGAAAATAGATATTATTATGCAAGTAAGATTTTAAAAATGTAACTCAAGTGTTTGTTCAAATCAGGTTTAACGGCGTTGCTTCTCTCCTATAATGGGATAGAGAGAATTAAAATCACACAGTACAGAAGTGCAAGAAGAGAATATATGAAGGATGAGTAGAACTACAAACCTATCTAAATGAAAAAGAAATAGTGGAAACTAAGCCTGAACTTTACATATAAAAAGCATTATTCCAACAGTGGAAATGTAAAATTAAAAATCATCATTTTTTTTCCATTGGTTTCAAAGACAACTTCCTCATTCACCCTCCACCTCATCCCATCCAAGATTACAGATTGATAAATTAATGGAAATTATAAGCAATAAGACTAGATAGCACTTAGTATTTTCGGGATTAACCAAATATGTGGAAACCGACTCCGACTGTATTTGTTTCCTCGTTTTCAAATGGCCCTGGGTCATTAAGCCTCACTCCCTCAGAGGTCTCTCTTGACTAACCCCTATAGTCTTCATTTGGACCTTTATGTATATGCAAATACTCTATGATACAATACATAAAAATTTAAAACATACATTAAACATGTTTACTAAAATTTTTTAAAATTTAAAA
Source organism: Chlorocebus sabaeus (assembly GCF_047675955.1). NCBI lineage: Eukaryota > Metazoa > Chordata > Mammalia > Primates > Cercopithecidae > Chlorocebus > Chlorocebus sabaeus. The sequence continues at coordinate 44,375,702 of NC_132925.1, forward strand.
CATATTTAGTAAAAAAAAATTAGTAAACATGTCTTCATTGTGTTTAAAAAATTTAAAACATATTTACTAAAAATCCTTTTGGTAAACATGTTTACTAAAACCCTTTCAGTAAACATGCCTTCATTATGGTATACAGCATAAAAGAGGAAAGCCTGAGCCGGGCACGGTGACTCATGCCTGTTAGCTGGGCGTGGTGGCAATCGCCTGTAATCCCAGCGATTTAGGAGGCTGAGGCAGGATAATCACTTGAAACCGGAAGGCGGAGGTTGCCGTGAGCCAAAATTGCGCCACTGCACTCTAGCCTGGGCAATAAGAGCAAAACTCGGTCTCAAAAAAAAAAAAAAAAAGAGAGGAAAGCCTGGCCCATAGTGTTTGTCAAACTGTAGGCTCTGAGGAGTCCCAATATCCATAAATTCCAGCTTGGCAAGTTCTGTTCTGTCCACTGTGGATGACCTGAATCAAGATCCCCCTGTTGAGCCATTCTGAGTTTTTATAACAAGTTGAGTTTCTTCTTGAGAAGGCCAGGGCCCAGGACAATGGTGAACAGACCACGGCAGGTGGGAGGCAAGGATGGTATTGTTGAAATTATGTTATGGGGGCAGTTGACAGAATGTTAGACCTCAAGCTTTCGTATCAGCTTTTACAACAGAGTTGGGAGGATCCAGATCCAGATGTGGGGTTACGTGGAATTCCCCCAAGTACACATATTTGGGAAGTGAGAAGACAGGAAAAGAGGGACCTGGGAAAAGTAGGATGGTTTTGTTAACTGGAGCCAAGGTACAATCGTTAGACTAGAATGAACTTAATAGAGGCCCCAAGAGAAAGGGGGTATATTTTATATAGTTTGATAATGGAGGGAAACTAACAGGGAGGCTCCCTGTCTGCAAAGCTCCTGGTCTCTCCCAACAGAGATAAGAGAGTAGTCTTGGTTCAAGAGTTCTCCATAGCAAGTTGGAAATAACAAGGAATCCCAGATGATGAGCCTGGGGAATGTACTTTAAGTTGCTCTGAGGGCAACTGTGGTTAGGGAAGAAGGATCAGGGGCCACTCTTGTTCCTGTTTTGGTGGAGAGATTTATTACTTGGTAGTAAAGAAGAGAGGAGAGAGGAGAAAATAGTCCACTTCTATCATAGTGATGGTAGTTCACAGTGGGAATGAACTTTCAGCTGAAATAGGAAAAACAAACAATGGTCAAGGTCACAAGTTTCTTGCTTGGCTTATATTCATTGCATAGGGTTTTGAGCTTTTTGTTTTGTTTTGTAAGGGTGGGATAAAGGATGAAAAGATCAGGGACAACCCATAATAACTTTTAAGAAGTATTAATGATTTCCTACATCTTTACATTTGTTTCAAATTAAATAGATATATATCCACTTATAGCTGAATGTGGTAAAATTTTTAAGAAAAAAATGGTAATGGGCCGGGCGCGGTGGCTCACGCCTGTAATCCCAGCACTTTGGGAGGCCGAGGCGGGCGGATCACAAGGTCAGGAGATCGAGACCACGGTGAAACCCCGTCTCTACTAAAAATACAAAAAATTAGCCGGGCGTGGTGGCGGGCGCCTGTAGTCCCAGCTACTCGGGAGGCTGAGCCAGGAGAATGGCGGGAACCCGGGAGGCGGAGCTTGCAGTGAGCCGAGATCGCGCCACTGCACTCCAGCCTGGGTGACAGAGCGAGACTCCGTCTCAAAAAAAAAAAAAAAAAAAAAAAAAAAAAATGGTAATGTTGGAGATATCCTTCAGGTCTCTCTCAGCCATAAACAGTGTAAGGGGGAGTACAGGAAGCAGAGGAGAAAGCTAGCTTCACTGCTTTGTGGTCCACAAAGCCTTTATAAATAGTAGTGCCTTTCAGAGGGGAGGATGGGAGATAAAGAAGTTCGTTGCATTTAGATTTACTGATATTGCAGCATTTTTTCTTTACTTCAAAATATCTTGTAAATGAAAACATCTGAATATAGGGGTGGGACCAGGAATGTTTGAGTTTCAATCTCAGCTATTCCTGATTCATCTTTTCTTACAGAAAGTCTTTGTTTTTTCTTCCCCAAATGTCCCCATTGGTAAAATGGGAGCTGGGGGATGGGGAAGGAGGGAGGACATTAATCTTACAGGAATGTTGAGAAATAACCTTGGTTGGGACATCTATAAAACACTTTGATTTTTTTTAAAGTGCTACACACTGCCAGTGCTAAGAATTTTATTGATAGTAACTTTGAACATTCCAGGTTTTCAATATTCACGTCTTTAGATACCATTTATAAACTCATGAGATTAAATTCTGTAAATTGCTTTCAGTTCGAAGTATCAGGTGCTCTTCGTCTAAATGTTATTTGGTCTTAGCCTATAATTTCGATCATTTAAGAGCTTGTCTACCGAAAAGGGTTCAGAGAGCTGATGAAGTCTTATGTCCATAAGCCGTTTTCTCCAGTATTTCTTATGGCAGTTGCGAAGAGTAAAAAGGCCTCGAAAGCAACTGCTACCTTCCTTCTCAAGCTTTACGCTCTGGAAAAATGGACAGAGAAGAACCCAACAACCACTTTCTTCACTTGGGAGAGCAGAAGTGAGAAGAAAACATCTTCTCATATCACAATTTATTTTTCACAGTCTCACAGGAATCTAAGAGGCAAATTAAATGCACAGGCAAATTAAATGCATAGAAATGAATTGGACTGTTCATTTTTGGAGAACAAACCTTGAATCTTTTTTTTTTTTTTTTTTTTAAGGTGGTTAGGTCTTTCAGGAGTTGCATATTTGCTATCCCATAACCTCCATGATTACAGCCCACGAGTCAGGCGTTACTTTTTTCTTGCCTCTGTGGAAGAGCATGGCAATTTAGATTTGTGAGAATACGAGGGAGCAAATATGATATAAACTAAATTTTGTATTAACTAAAACTTTGTCCCATGCATTTAATAGAGGAGGAAATAATTTGGTACATAAGAGGTCTTCGTAGTAGGGCAAAGTTCAAACTCACCATGTCCTTATTCAGTGTGGCCAACGAATTGTGCTGGATGAGTTTTGAGGAATGTAGACCTTCTTCCTTTCTCTCCTGGGTCGCACCTCTACGGAGTCTGGGTTAGACAAACGCAATATGTGACCTTTCAGTGAATTTATTTATGAAACTGCACCTTGATTTTTCTTCACTATTTAAAGCCTAGGGATGATTTGAGGATGAATGATTAAACCCAGGGTGGGCTTAGAGACGATAGAGCTCACACACGCTCCATCAAGAAAAGGAAAGCTACTATGTTAATATTTATTTTCTAAAAATAGCAAGGCTCTCAGTTGTTTCATTAATTCTAAAGGGTTAAAAAGGGCTGAAATTTGTTTATAGCACTAAATGTTTTTAGTAGGAAATTTACTCACATAAAAAATTTATGCAGCAGTAGTAGAACACAGATTATCGTAAGAACATATTTTCTATGAAAGGCATTTCTTCCTCATTTTCAATAAATATAAAGAAGTTAGAGGAGAGGAAAAGCAATCACTCAAAGACAACTTTTAATCTTTGAGGGACATTATGATAAGCCTGAAATTAATATGCACAGGCTATTGCATTTTTCTGTGAGAAATGTGCCCCTTTGCTGTGAGATTCTAAAATGTGTTCAGATTTAGTTTTTATTCAAATGATCAAGATAATGGATTAGTTAGATAACTGCTATTTCAGATAGTGGGGTTAGCTGAGAAAAGGGAGCATGGTAGAAGAAATGCAAATAACAATTCTTGGAATGCCAACCCCTGAGGCTTAGTTTAACCAAACTAATTTTTTGGCCCAGGGATGGCCAGCATAGGAGTTTCCATCAATACCTGACTTCCATCAAGAACTGAATCCATGTTCTGGAGTATTACAGAGACTGTTACTATGACCTCAAAGACTGTGGCTACGAATCTGAAGTTAACAAAACATACATCTTCTCTTACTAACTTAAGCCATATCCGTCATCACTCTGTTTGATTTTTCTGACCCTGGTGCTTTTACTTCTGTTTCTGCCAAACTTCAGCCTACTCTATGGGGAAGGTGAGTAAAACTATTAGTTAGAACAAATATGAAGACTGTGAAAAAAACTAAACATACTCTTCAGAATGAGATCCTGTTCAGAGAACAGTAGTGATCAAAGTGCAAACTGTTGGAAAATACGGATATATGTACATCTGTACATGTATATAGTGTATAATATGTATGTATATGTTATTGCTCATATGCAGAAATCTATCCATTTGCAGACAGCCCAGGTGGGTCAATTTTTCTATTGGAAAACCATTTAGGGCCATTCAAAACCATTAGGGCTAATTTGTGGAGATGAATTCTACTCATTCTGGAATTAATTTGCTGTCTTTTGACATCCACAAAGCCAAACTAACAAAGTGTGAAACATAAAGGGGCCATCATTTAGGTTATTCTATCTGGACTTATAACTACCTTTATATTTGAACTATTAATAGTCAATTTGCAAACCGTATTGGCATCTCTTGGTTTTGAGTGACCCCGGCCCCCCCAAGTCTTTTGCAAATTTGGAGTGGGCTTCACTGGCCATTCAGACAAAGGGCCTTATTCATAAGTGGACAGGTTTCCCCATAGGGACCATCACACATATACATATAAGTACATACTTCCATCAGGCTTGTAACAATTGGTTTAAAATCACTCCACAGTATTGATAAATAGCTCTATATTTTCAAGGTGCAGAAGAATTCCACAGCCTTAATTATTTCAGTGTCTTGCTGGTCTGCCTTAAGTGTATCTTCTGGGTTTTTGGTTGTTTATTATTTTTAAATTTTTCTGCTGTTGTTCATTTTGTATGCACACCATGTCGTTTTGTAAAGGTAGGTTGTAAATATTTTATTTGTAAGTCAAAATCACTCATGTGTAATGTTGTAAAGTGATGACCTGCTGTCTTGTTACTGCTACAGTAAATGTTATAAGTTATGGATGAAACTTCAAAATGTACATCTCACATGTTATGCATTCCTATAAATATACTATACTAAAGATACTATATGGTCGTCTCTTTTTTCCTAATTAAACCTTTGTTCAAAGAAAAGAGTAATTTTTTTTTCTTTCTCCAAATATACAAAAGACTTTGAAAAGGTAAAAATATCACATGATTATTACAACACTTTAGGCCCAAGATTTTAGAAAGAAAGCAACAATTTTGTGCCCTAGAGTATTCTAAAGCATTTACCCAAAAACGCCAAGGAAACCTCAGGGCCAGGTGCGGTGGCTAGCACCTGTAAATCCCAACACTTTGAAAGGCCGAAGTGGAAAGATCTCTTGAGCCCAGGAGTTCGACACCAGCCTGGACAAAATAAGGAGACACCCACCTCCCCTCAATCCCCGCATATTAAAAAAATTGTTTTAAAAAAATTAACTGAGTGTGTTGGTGCATACCCGTGGTCCTATCTACTTGGGAGGCTGAGGTGGAAGGATCATCTGAACCCGGGAGGTAGAAGCTACAATGAGCTGTGATTATGTTACCTCTTTCTAGCCTGGGCAACAAAGTGAGACCCTATCTCAAAAAAAAAAAAAAAAAAAAAAAGCCTCGGGTGGTTGTTAATTTCATACTGGTATTTCAGGTGATAATGTCAGAATGTTTGGAAGGTATTTTGGTCTGGATTTCACAAGTTTATACATTCTGGTGTGGACTCCAGCAATCTGGGTTAGCCTATGCAGATATGATCAGGCTTTGAAAGTTTAAACGTGCCACCCAAGTGCAAATGAAGCTGATTCATGGTATACTGTCAATTAGCCAGAGTATTAAAGTGTTTTGATTAGCTTACTTTGCCAAGAAAAACAAAAAAAAGTTTTAACATTTGTCTTCTATTTTCATCAAGATGCTATTGCATTTATTTGTAATGAGAAGCACTTGTCAAAAGCATGGTCTCTTCACATTGGCTCGTCAGCACAATCTCCTCAGAAAATATAGAAAATAAAGAATATTAGAAATGAAGTCAGAATCAGGTTTATGAATTAAAATCATAAGCCCCTTATGGGCTTTTTTTTTTTTTTAGATCTAGAATTTGTATGTATTTTAGCACCTATATAGCTTATGAAGCCCATTTGTAATTAATTTTTCATTTAATCCCAACAAATTCTTATGAAGTAACTTACTTGGATTAGAGACAACTGAGTCACAGAATCTAGGTGGTTGTTCAAGGTCACTGAGACGTTCACTGGAAGATAACTTTTTCTTTTTTTTTTTTTTTTTTGAGACAGGGTCTCACTCTGTCACTCAGGCTGGAGTGCAGTGGCATGATCACAGCTCACTGTAGCCTCAACCTCCCAGTCTCAAGTGATCCTCCTGCCTCAGCCTCCCCAGTAGGTGGGACTACAAGTGTGTGCCATGATGTCTGGCTAATTTGTTTTATTTTTTGAAAAGACAGAGTCTTGCCATGTTGCCCAGGCTGATCTCAAACTCCTGGGCTTCCCATCTCTGCCTCCCAAAGTGCTGGGATTGCAGACATGAGCCACTGACCTGGCCCTAGAAGATAACTTAAAATTAATGTATATGTGTGTGTTTCAGTGTATCTGAGTCTGTGTAGCGTAGGTCAAATGATAATAAATAATTAAGTAACAGTACCTCAGCCTGTATTTTTTTGAGGGGGAGTGGTTGAGAGGAATCACCAACGTAGTTAAGGAATATTAGCAAAAGCCCTAATACAAATGATAATCAGAACCCCACAAGCTCAGTCTAAAATAGATATCAGAGTAGAATATAGAAGGGATTCAGCAAGCAATATAGAGCTAGGTCCATGAAAATGCTCTAGATTGAACTATTGCCTGAAGTTTTACATTCATGGAAACTCTTAGGATAAATACCTAAAACAGTAAGACTAAATATTGGTTAAAGTCAAGATTCTTTACCCAGCCTAAGTAAATGAAATGGAGAACACAAAATGAATTGGTACAATCTATGTCCTCCTCTGTTTTTGTTTGTTTGTTTCTTTGTTGTTGTTGTTGAGACGGAGTCTCACTCTGTTGCCCAGGCTGGAGTGCAGTGGCATGATCTTGGCTCACTGCAACCCCGGGTTTAAGCAATTCTCCTGCCTCAGCCTCCCAAGTAGCTGGGACTACAGGCACGCGCTACTATGTCTGGCTAATTTTTGTATTTTTTGGTAGACACGAGGTTTCACCATGTTGACCGGGCTGGTCTCAAACTCCCGACCTCAGGTGATCCACTTTCCTCGGCCTCCCAAAGTACTGGGATTACAGGCATGAGCCACCATGCTCAGCCCCACCAACTTTTTATCAAGTGTTTTTTAGTGAACTATCTCATTGAATCTTAATAGTGATCTTTGGAGAAAGTTAATATATTATCTTCATTCTATTTTTTAGAAAATTGAGACTCATAACTCAAAATGCATTGCCAAAGATCACTCAGCCAGTAAGTAGAATGGGACTAAAATCCAAATGTTTTGGTTTGAAACTTCATGTTCTTTGTAGTGCACAATACCGCCATGCCTTATCTGTTCCTCTTTTTTAAAAAAGTATTTGTTATAGTTGACACATGATAATTATACACATTTATTGGGTACATAGTGCTATTTCAATAACACACTATGTACAGTGATCAAATCAGAGTAATTCATATATTCCTCACCTTAAATATTTATCATTTCTTTGCGTTGGGAACATTCAAACTCCCTCTTCTAGCTATTTGAAAATAAATAGTAAATTATTATTGACTACAGTGACCCTACAGTGCTATAGAACACTAGGACTTATCCCTCCTATCCAGCTGTAATTTGTATCCTTTAACCACCCCCTATCCTTCCCAGGCTCTAGTAATTACTATTCTACTCTCTACCTCCATGAGATGAACTTTTTTAGCTTCTGCATATGAGCGAGAACATTTGGTATTTATCTTTCTGTTCCTGGCTTGTTTCACATAACATAATGTCCTTCAGGTTCATTCACCTTGCCGCAAATGACAAGGTTTCAATCTTTATGTGAATTTAAGGGTTATTTTCCTTAAGCTAGAAGAAAATATTGCCTTATATGCACAATGGAGAAGAGATGTATTTGTAAAGATTATTTCTTAGATTTTTTTCCCTAAGGGATTTATTTGTAAAGACCAAATATGTTTGGATTTTCAGATTGTCTAGCAATATTATCCTCCTGGATAACCCTGATACCATCTTCTAACTCTCCTCCAATTCACCATCTTCTAACTCTCCTCCCTCCCTCCCTAACCTTTTCTACACCTATTACCTAAGCATTTGAGATATGCCAAAGGAAATAAAAAAGTACTCCTTCAGGAAGCAGAGTACAGACAAAAGAGGTAATGAATACTGTAATGATCTAAGTGCTATCACGTACTAGATGCTATGAAGTTAATAAAAGAATTGAGTAAAGGTCCCTGTCTTTGAGAACTTATATTCTATTTGGAGAAACATGGGGGGAAAATCGTGGCTAATAACTAGCAAATATAACATGCTAGGCCAAGGAGTAGAGATAAGTAAGAGAACTAGTCGAGAAGGCATTGGCTATTAAAAAATGGACAGGATTTATGAAAACTCTTATGAAAGGCTGGACTTCATGATCCTACAGTCAATCTAGCTGTTCTGGGCTTTGAACTCCGGCGACCCCATCCAGAAGAAACCAAGAGAAGCACAAACTGCCGCCAGATTCGCTACCACCCGCCCGACCCTTGAGCCCGGGGAAACCCAGCAGTGGGTGCAGCAAGCTCTGCAAGCTGCGGACGAGGCAGGCGGAAGAGGCGGGGCTTCGCGGGTTACGTCATCGGGGCGCCGGAGGCCCGCTGCGCCTGGGAGTTTGAAGCAAACAGGCAGCGCGCGACAATGGCGGCAGCTGGTGCAGCTTTGGGGCCATTGGTGACGGGTCTGTACGACGTGCAGGCTTTCAAGTTTGGGGACTTCGTGCTGAAGAGCGGACTCTCCTCCCCCATCTACATCGATCTGCGGGGCATCGTGTCTCGACCGCGTCTTCTGAGTCAGGTGCTAGCCCAGGAAGGGGAAGGACACGGTTTGGTGGCGGGAAAGAGGACCAGGAAATGGAAGAGGGTGACAGGAGTTGGGCCGTGAGTGAGAGCAAAAGAGCCAAGCAGGCAGTCCAACCCTACTCTTGGTCTGGGGAGTAAGCATGAGAAGCACAGAGGCTAGGGGTTGTTGGACTCTTTGAGAGTCGTCTGTTCTTTCACCCACAGGCTTAGACACGTGTTTTGCAAAAGTCGGGAAACCCAGTTTGGAACCCTGTCTGGCACTGAAGCACACGTGAATGAATTCTGTGTATTTAAGAAGATTAGACTTGAGGCCGGGCGTGGTGCCTCATGACTGTAATACCAGCATTTTGGGAGGCCTAAGTGGGCGGATCAGCTGAGCCCCAGGAGTTGGAGACCAGCCTGGGCCCCGGGAGTTGGAGACCCCGTCTCTACAAAAAATTAGCTGGGTGTGGTGGCGCACGCCTGGGACGCTGAGGTGGGAGGATCACCTGAGCCTGGGAGGTCAAGGTTGCAGTGAGCTGTCATTGTGCCACTGCACTCCAGCCTGGGCAACAGTGAGACCCTGCCTCAAAAAACAAACAGACGGGGAAAACGTGGGTAGGCAGATAATTCAGCAGCTGGGAAAATACTTGTGAGAAAAGAAAAATAGAACAACGTGAACCCTGTGATGTATACAAAATTTATCAGAGCCTAGAGGGACTTCAGCCATGCTCCCCCATGCAGCCCTGGGGACAATTATTTATTTATTTTTTAGAGGGGGTCTCTTATGTCACCATGGCTGGAGTGCAGCTCTGTGATCATAGCTCACTGCAGCCTGGAACTCCTGGGCTTAAGAGATCTTCCTGCCTCCGGTGAGCACAGGGGCTCATGCCTGTAGTCCTAACTCTTTGGGAGGCTGAGGGGGTGGATCACTTAAGGTCTGGAGTTTGAGACCAGCCTGGCCAACATGGTGAAACCCCGCCTCTACTGATAATGCAAAAATTAGCCGGGTGTGGTGGTGCGCACCTGTAATCCCAGCTACTCAGGAGGCTGAGGCAGGAGAATCAGGAGGTTGCAGTTAGCCGAGATTGAGCCACTGTACTCCAGCCTGGGCAACAGAGGGAGACTGTCTCAAAAAAAAAAAAAAAAAAAAAAAAAAGAGAGAGATCCTGTTACCTCAACCTCTGAGTAACTAGAACTAAAGGTGTGTGCCATCATGCCCACCAAATTTTTTAAATTTTTTTTGTAGAGGGGAGGTCTCACCATGCCCAGGCGTGCCTCGAACTCCTGGCCTCAAAAGATCCTCCCGCCTTGGCGGCCTCCCAAGTAGCTGGGACTACAAATGCCTGCTGCCGCCACTGGGCTACCTCATGTTATTTCAATGCAAATTCATGGTGAACATAGGAACTGCCCCTTCTTTTGTTTTAAAAATCCACTTGTAACTACTGTAATCGAAGCCTATAGTCAGGGCAACTTAAGTTTATGCTTCGGGTTGCACTCCTCGAACTTGGCACACGTTTGTGTTCTACTTGTATTAATTTTGCCTCAGCCTCTTCCTTTTAGGTCCACACTTGGAAGGGCTGTTTGGAAAGGGGAGTTGAATTTTGCACTGTGCGGCCAGAAGCAATAATTAAGACCAGAAGGTGGACATATTGGGAAAGCAGGTTTTTAGTCAACATAAGGAAAATTTTTATACAAATTAGAGGTTTCTAATACAGTGCTTCTAAATTTTGAGTATATATGAATTACCTGGGAATTTTGTTAAAATACAGAATCCAGTTCTGTAGCTCTGAGACTGGACCTGAGTTGTGCATTTCTAACAAGGTTCCAGCTGAAACTGCAGACCACACTGAGTAGAGGCCGTAAATATGTCTTCCAACAGAGTTTGCTACTAGCCACTAGTTACTATTGAGCATTATGAATTTTTAAGTTTAAATAGTCATATATGATCAGTGGCTATCATATTGGACTGCTCAGATAGAGGACATTTCCATCATTGCAGAAAGTTCTATCTAGAAGACATGTAAGTTTCCTCAGCCCACTTAAGGGTTTATGTTCACTAGGGACCACTTTGTGTGGTTATTGTAAAAAGTATTAGGGTAAGTTGGACTATTAAGGTTGTGGTACTTTGGACTATTAACTTCTCACCATCCAGAATCTTGCTATGGTGTATCTCAGCAGTGTGGAGAATTACTAAGGATTTTCTAGGGAAAAATTGATTTATTTTAATAAGCCAGCTGATAAATGACAGAATAAGTTTTTTGATAACTAGATCATGGTGTGTGTGTGTGTGTGTGTGTGTATTTTGGTGATTAATTGGTGAGGAGTTCAAAACATGGAGAGACTTGGGTATAACAAAACTCCTTTTCATATCTTATTTATGTGAATAGAATTTCTCAGTATTTACACCCCAAAAAGCAATATAATTTATGCTAAACTCTAACTTCCCTTAATAAGTGATATTTGACTATAGTACTATATATACATTAGTGTACATAAAGTAATTGGAGAGAAAAGGTAGCATTAACTCACTAAAAATGCATTTTCCAGATCTGTCTTTATCCCTCTGTCAAAATTTGCAAAACATGTTTTAATTAATCATATGCTTGTAATAATTTAATAAGAATTCTCTTCTTTAAAAAGTGCAATTTCCATTTTCTTTTCCTCAAGAGAATAATTTCTCTTCAGTCCTTAAGGATTCAGCTGCTTACATGGGCTTTGTTGGGGGTCATGAGGCAGCACCCACAGGTTTAAATCAGGGTCAGGTATTTGGTCCTTGTGGGATTCACAAGATGGATTACTACTGACTACTTTGCTGTGAATGGCACAACTCACACAGTAATGTAGCTTCGTATACAGTTTGGGAAGAACATAGGAGGCAAAGATGCTCACTGCAGAAATGTCACTGCTGCGGCCTCTACTGTGTTTTGCATGATGGGCTTCTGTTTTTTTTTGAGACGGAGTCTGGCTCTGTCGCCTAGGCTGGAGTGCAGTGGCCGGATCTCAGCTCACTGCAAGCTCCGTCTCCCGGGTTCACGCCGTTCTCCTGCCTCAGCCTACCGAGTAGCTGGGACTACAGGCGCCCGCCACCTCGCCCGGCTAGTTTTTTGTATTTTTTAGTAGAGATGGGGTTTCACCGTTAGCCAGGATGGTCTTGATCTTGTGACCTCGTGATCCGCCCGTCTTGGCCTCCCAAAGTGCTGGGATTACAGGCTTGAGCCACCACGCCCGGCCCATGATGGGCTTCTTAATAGTCTTTTCCTTGGGCATGTATCAGACATAGTACGTGCAACTACTGGCCACAGCCCTTTTTGGCACGATCATTGTTCCTTTCTTTTCTTTGTCATCTTGGAAGTAAGGACCTGAGAGAGCTACAGAAGAATTCTTGACACCTAGAGACTTATGGTCATGGGAAATTTTTTTAAATTACCATTTTAAATTTCAGTTTACATACATATAGACAAGTATGACAGAGGGATCAGTAAAAGCTTTTCAGGTATAATCATATATTGCTTTAGAATAAAATTCTCTGGACACAGTAGAGTGAAACTTTGAGTTGGAAAAAGATGTAAAAAATTTTAAACTTTTCATAGTCAGGAATTTCATGTTATTTTTTTTTTAAACGGAGATGGTGGGTATCCAGTCACTGTAGCATTTGTATTCCAAGTTTATTCCTTAAGAAGAGTGATAAAACAGTTCTGAGATAATATGTTAATATTTTTAGTACTGGAAATTACATTCTTTGCAACTTAAAATAGTCATAGATTGTGGGGAAAAGAAAGAGAGATCAGACTGTTACTGTGTCTGTATAGAAGGAAGTAGACATAAGAGACTCCATTTTGTTCTGTATTAGAGATGCTGTTAATCTGTGACCCTACCCCCAACCTTGTCCTTGCAAGAGATATGTGCTGTGGTGACTCAAGGTTTAACAGATTTTGGGCTGTGCAGGGTGTGCTTTGTTAAACAAGTGCCTGAAGGCAGTATGCTTGTGAAAAGTCATCACCATTCTTTTAATCTCAAGTACCCAGGGACACGTACACTGCCAAAGGTCGCAGGGACCTCTGCCTAGGAAAGCTAGGTATTGTCCAAGGTTTCTCCCCATGTGATAGTCTGAAATATGGCCTCGTGGGAAGGGAAAGACCTGATCGTCCCCAGCCTGACACCCGTGAAGGGTCTGTGCTGAGGAGGACTAGTATAAGAGGAAAGAAGGCCTCTTGGCAGTTGAGATAGAGAAAAGCATCTGTCTCCTACCCGTCCCTGGGCAATGGAACATTTACTGAGAAAGGAGAAAACCGCCTGAAGGTGGGACGTGCTAGCAGCAATGCTGTTCTTTATGCACTAAAAAGGTTTGTGGAGATGTTTGCATACGCATATCAAGGCACAGCACTTTTCCTTAAACTCATTCATGTCACAGAGATCTTTATTCATATGTCTTACTGCTGACCTTCTCCCTACGATGATCCTATTATCCTTCCACTTCCCTTTTTCTAAGATGGTAAAGATAATGATCAGTAAATACTGAGGGAACTCAGAGACCGGTGTGTGGGTCCTCTGTATGCTGAGCGCCGGTCCCCTGGGCCCACTGTTTCTTTCTCTATACTTTGTCTCTGTGTCTCATTTCTTTTCTCAAGTCTCTCGTTCCACCTAACACGAAACGCCCACAGGTATGAAGGGGCAGGCCACCCCTTCAATAGATTTTTTTTTTTTTTTACTCTTTAGAAGTACTGGAGTAAACCTATGATCTAGTTCACAAAGCAACTCAGTGATTGCTTGCTTTTCTTTTTTAAAAATGAGGTGGTCTTGGGTGGGAATATGTATTCTAACATTAAAATGTGATGATTTATGTGGAAAAGAAGATTATAAAATAGCAATTCACACAATAGTCTGTATTTATGAAACTTCTAATTGAAGGCTTCTTTCAGGAAATATAACTAAAAGATGATAGGTTTAGCTACTCAGAGTAATGGGTTACTGAGGGAAACCAGGGGGTCAGGGGACCATCCTTAGTCTTTGGAGTCAACATCATGAGCTTCCCCAGCACGTCTCAGGTTGCCTTCAGAACAGATTCTGAGTCTGGCTGAATAGATTCATTCTTGTGTTTTTAGATTTATGTTTGTATACTGGGTTTATGGAGAGGGTAATAAAAAGGCATTTTTTTTTCTCCAATCAGGTTTGAGACTTACCCCCACTAGTTTATTACTGTCTTTACTGTTATGTTGTTACATGTTTATACACTATTTAAAATAGTTACAATAAAACGTCTATGTGTTCATTTTCTTACAGGTTGCAGATGTTTTATTCCAAACTGCCCAAAATGCAGGGATCAGTTTTGACACCGTGTGTGGAGTGCCTTATACAGCTTTGCCATTGGCTACAGTTATCTGTTCAACCAATCAAATTCCAATGCTTATTAGAAGGAAAGAAACAAAGGATTATGGTAAAATAAAAGTAACATAAAGCATTAAATTAATTAATCTGTAACATCATACTGTTAGAATTTTTCAGCTTCTGTGCACTAATGTTTTACCAGAGTCATCTTGAGTCCCTTAAGTTGTTACTGCTTGTGGAATTTGTAATTGTTGCTATAAGTCACCTGCCTTTTTTTAGACTACGGGTGAGATGCTTTGCATTGATTAGGAAATGAAAAGTGCTTTTTTTGATACTGTATCTATGAAACCCCAACTTTTTTTTTTTTTTTTTTTTTTTTTACCAGCCCTTCTCTCATCAGCAAAATGTTGTAACAGCACATACTTTCCCAGTATGTTTGTATTTAAACTTCATGAAAAGTAATCCATGGATAAAATTACTCTCATAAAGTAGCATAAACACCTCAGAGAGATATTCGTATGGGTTCATGGCAATAGATTATCAGGTGACTTGCTTTAAAACCTGAAAATTTGTCCAGGCACCATGGCTCACACCTGTAATCCCAGCACTTTTGGAGGCTGAGGTGGGCGGATCACCTTGAGGTCAGGAGTTCGAGACCAGCCTGACCAACATGGTTAAACTCCGTCTCTACTAAAAATACAAAAATGAGCTGGGTGTGGTGGTGTGCACCTGTAGTCCTAGCTACTGGGGAGGCTGGGGCAGGAGACGTGCTTGAACCCAACAGGTAGAGGTTGCAATGAGCTGAGATTGTGTCTCTGTACTCCAGCCTGGGCGACAAAGTGAGACCCTATTTCAAACAAACAAAAAAAAACCCTGAAAATTGGCCAGGCACAGTGGCCAATTGTAATCCTAGCACTTTGGGAGGCCAAGGTGGGAGGATAGCTTGAGCCCAGGAGTTCGAGACCAGCTTTGGCAACATAGTGAGACTTTGTCTCTACAAAAATAAAAAAAGAATACACAATTAGCTGAGTGTCGCAGTTACATGGGAGGCTGAGGCAGGAGGATGGCTTGAGCCCAGGAGCTGAAGGTTGCAGTGAGCTATGATTGTGCCACTGCACTGCACCCTGAGTGACAGAGCAAGGCTATCAAAAAATAAATAAAACCTGAAAAGCAATCTTAATGATAGTAAGGAATTAATGGGCTTTTTTGTTTATGTTGGTGTATTAGTGTTTTGTTACTTTTTTTTTTTTTTTTTTTTTTGAGATGGAGTCTTGCTCTGTCACCCAGGCTGGAGTGCAGTGGCCGGATCTCAGCTCACTGCAAGCTCCGCTTCCCGGGTCTACGCCATTCTCCTGCCTCAGCCTCCCGAGTAGCTGGGACTACAGGCGCCCACCACCTCGCCCAGCTAGTTTTTTGTATTTTTTTAGTAGAGACGGGGTTTCACCGTGTTAGTCAGGCTGGTCTCGATCTCCTGACCTCGTGATCTGCCCGTCTCGGCCTCCCAAAGTGCTGGGATTATAGGCTTGAGCCACCGCACCCGGCCTGTTACTTTTTTTTAAACAAATCCTTCTGCAGATGTGTTCTAAAAATTTTTATGATAAAAAAAGAAACATCAGTTGAGTTTTTGCTGTGTAAGGGCAGTGTTAGTTTTTCTGTTTTTTGTTTTTTGTTTGAGACAATGTCTCATTCTGCAGCCCAGGCTGGTCTTGAACTCCTGGTCTCAATCCTCCTGCCTCATCCTCCCAAAGTGCTGGGATTACAGGTGTGAGCCACTGCATCCAGCTGAGATTTTCTGAGCTAAAAAAAAAAATCTATATGAATCCCTACCCATAAGAAAACTTTTATTTCTGTTTTTTTATTTTATGTTTTAAAAAAATGTTGCTGGAATGAAATTATGCATTTTTAAATATACTATAAATACTTGCAGTCTTGTGTTCTAGCTTAAGCTGATTCAGTTAAACTTGCCAATTGTTCAAGAGACAAAGGATTTGATGAGTCTGTGAAGTCCACAGCCCAAGTTACTTACATTTTGTAGATTATCTGAAAATAGTCTGTAGTGGAATTTAGGGTAGAGAAGTATATATTTAATCACGTTGCATTATATAATTCTTTAGATTGTAGTAATGGGTCTAAATGATTGCTGAATATTTTTCCTTCTGAATTTGTATCTTCAAAAAGCCAATTATTTGGCTGATCTTGAATAGTGAACTTATAATACTTTGATGGAAAAAGAAATTATTTCATTGATGATATTGGATTATTCTGTTTCATAACTTTCCTTGATCTTGGTGATCTTGCTGTAAGAAACTCTGTATTTAGGCTGGACGTGGTAGCTCACACTTATAATCCTAGCACTTTGGGAGGCTGAGGCGGGAGGATCACTTGAGCTCAGGAGTTTAAGACCAGCCTGGGCAACATAGTGAGACCTCATCTCTGTGATAAAACAAATTTTTTTAAATTAAAAAAAACCCTATATTTGAAAATTTGATCATAAAACACATTAAGCCATGTTTATAATGTAAAATAATTTACTTGATTTACTATAAATATACTGTATGTATAACTGGCAAGTTTGGTATACAGAGTTGGCTTTATCCATAAATATACTGTATGTGCAACTAGCAAGTTTGGTATACAGAGTTGGTATACACATATACTGTATGTATAACTGGCAAGTTTTGTGTGTGTATATATATATACACATATACCTACATATTTAAATTTGGAATCAGCGAAATTTTTTCTTTTCTAGGAACTAAGCGTCTTGTGGAAGGAACTATTAATCCAGGAGAAACCTGTTTAATCATTGAAGATGTTGTCACCAGTGGATCTAGTGTTTTGGAAACTGTTGAGGTTCTTCAGAAGGAGGGCTTGAAGGTCACTGATGCCATAGTGCTGTTGGACAGAGAGCAGGGAGGCAAGGACAAGTTGCAGGCGCACGGGATCCGCCTCCACTCAGTGTGTACGTTGTCCAAAATGCTGGAGATTCTCGAGCAGCAGAAAAAAATTGATGCTGAGACGGTTGGGAGAGTGAAGAGATTTATTCAGGAGAATGTCTTTGTGGCAGCGAATCATAATGGTTCTGCCCTTTCTATAAAGGAAACACCCAGAGAACTCAGCTTCGGTGCACGTGCAGAGCTGCCCAGGATCCACCCAGTTGCATCGAAGCTTCTCAGGCTTATGCAAAAGAAGGAGACCAATCTATGTCTATCTGCTGATGTTTCAGAGGCCAGAGAGCTGTTGCAGCTAGCAGATGCTTTAGGACCCAGTATCTGCATGCTCAAGACTCATGTAGATATTTTGAATGATTTTACGCTGGATGTGATGAAGGAGTTGATAACTCTGGCAAAATGCCATGAGTTCTTGATATTTGAAGACCGGAAGTTTGCAGATATAGGAAACACAGTGAAAAAGCAGTATGAAGGTAAGTGTATTATTCAGGAATCTGCAAGAATCAGAAATCCAGCTTAAATTGAAGAAAAAAAGGAAATGCTCATGTCATTGAAAGTCCATTCATAGAGCAGGCTGTCAAGCGTGGTTGGATCCAGGAGCTCAAGTGATATCTTCATGACTTGCTTTCTCTCCATCTCTCAGCTCTGCTTCTCTGTTGACTTCTTTCTCAGGTAGGCATACTCTACATGCTCACCGTAAACCAGTCACTCTAGCTTGGGATATAGAATACCTTCATTAACTAGCCTGGACAATCTGCTCTGCAACTGTAAGGTTGTTAACTCTGACCTTCTTGAAATAGGAACCAGGCAGGGATAATTTCCTTAAATAAAATGGGTGTGCTAGTACCAAAAGAAGGGTATGTGTCTGGTCTAGCAAATTCGACAGATGTCCTTAGCAGAATATGATGTTTTGAATGAAAATTCCACATAAAGGAAACAATGAAAAAGAAATATAAAATGGTAAGATTTATTTGTAGCAGAAAAAGTTCTATTGATAAACATTATTTAAAGATTTTTGTTTTATCAAATAGGGACTCAAAGTAGTGCATGTGTTGGTTGAGAAAAATGCTTAGTTCTACTGCCTATTCTATGCAAATTTCTGTCTACATTTTTACAACTGTGTGATCAGACTGTATATTTAATGCATTTTTCAGTTAACCTTGTAACAGATATTTGGTCGTGTTAGGTAACATTTTTTGTAGGTATCCTTGAGGTAACTTTTCTTTAATGTATGCATGTTCATAAGCTATTTGTTTAAAACAGATTTGTCTTTAAGTGACTTCTTCATGTGCTTAAGATGTCCTGCCCTCATCACATTGTCCAGCTTACTTTAGCTAATTGACTGATGTAAGAGTTTTATACAAACTTTCTTTAGCTCTGCATAGAGTTTTTTCGAAAATCAGGCTTCTTACTGTCCGCTTTTAAAAGGAATATAGTTGCCTATTGAAATTAGATAGCTAAGGAGATCTAAGGAACATGTAGAAATATTGAGCGATAGTAAAGCTGCTGAGAGACCCCTGCAGAGTGAAAACGTGTCATCTTCAAGAAGAATTTTATTTTTTTTATTATTATTTTTTTAGACAGGGTCTTGCTCTCTCGCCCAGGCTGGAGTGCAGTGGTATAATCTTGGCTCACTGCAACCTCCACCTCCTGGGCTCAAGTGATCCTCCCACCTCAGCCTCCCAAGTAGCTGGGACTACAGGCACATGCCACCACACCTGGCTAATTTTTTGTATTTTTGGTAGAGATGGAGTTTTGCCATGTTGCCCAGGCTGATCTTGAACTCCTAAACTCAAGCAATCTGCCCACCTCAGCCTCCCAAAGTATTGGGATTACAAGCATGAGCCACCATGCCCAGCTTCAAGAGGAATTTTTAAATGTTGTTATCCTTGACATCAATAAATGTTTGTCTTCACTGGAGTCCCTTTCTAACAGCATGAGTTTTATTTGTGGTCATGAGCTTCAGCCTGCAAGGAAAAACAGTCCTGTTAGCGTTCCTGATGAGCCAAGCACAGACCTTGGAAGTTTTTTTCTCATTGTGATCTCTTACCCAGCTACTTACCTAAATAACAGATACACTTTTCACAGATGGAACCATGGGTCTGCTGATAATCACTAAAGTTCCTGAAGAGTTTGGTTCTCTCATTAACATGTTACTGTGAGATTATTTCATATTGCAGTTGGTTGGACAAGAGGTTAGAGGTTTTTGTTTGAAAATCGGCAAATATCTTTTTTTCCCCTTCTTCTTAGGAGGTATCTTTAAAATAGCTTCCTGGGCAGATCTGGTAAATGCTCACGTGGTGCCAGGCTCAGGAGTTGTGAAAGGCCTGCAAGAAGTGGGCCTGCCTTTGCATCGGGGCTGCCTCCTTATTGCAGAAATGAGCTCCAGCGGCTCCCTGGCCACTGGGAACTACACTAGAGCAGCGGTAAGTTTTGGGGGGACTGGGTGAGAGGGGGCAGGGGCTGCTATGCTGCATGCTATAGGGCAAGAAGATATCTCCTAATCTGGCATCTCTGGAACCTCTGCCAAAAAAAAATCCAGCTCTTGTTAGTGTGACAGTATATTAATAGTAGTTGGATAGAATTCCTTGATAGTTAATAGCATTTTATATCATGTAGTGGACACTTCAGGAATTTGAATTACACTCCAGGAGAAACTTTGAGACCCAGATAGTTAGTCAAACAAACACTTACTAAATCTACCAAGACTTTAAGATCATTGTCTTTTTCGTCTTACCATGATTTGAGAGAAGATGAGAAGAGCTTCCCAGACACGCAGTTTCTCAGAATCTCCCAAGTCCTACAGAGATGCACGTTCCCGTGACAGCAGCCCACATGCAGTGGCTTTCTCTTATTCTTGTCAGATATTTTAGAATATTATATTACTTTTAAAAAATTGTCATCGGGGGTTGGGCACAGTTGCTCATACCTGTAATCCTAGTACTTTGGGAGGCCAAGGCGGGAGGATTGCTTGAGGCCAGGAGTTTGAGACTAGCTGGACGTCATAGTGAGATCTCCTCTCTACGAAAAAATGAAAAAGAAAATTAACCAGGCATGGTGGTACATGCCTATAGTCCCAGCTACTTGGGAGGCTGAGGTGGGAGGATCACTTGAGCTTAAAGATCAAGGCTGCAGGAAGCCATGATCATGCCACTGCACCTCAACCTGGGCAAGAGTAAGAGCCTATCAAAAAAAATAAAAAGCCCCAAGAAAATCCCCATGATTTTTTCCCCCCATGTGAAGAATCTAGAAGTAAAGGATTTCTATTTTTTCATATTATTTCAAAGACTATCTGGAGACAACTCATATGGCCCTACAGTCACGTTTTAACCCTATCCCTGAATTGACTATAAATGTCTGATTTCCCAAGTCTCATAAGCACGGTCAGTTTTAATATTTGGCATTCTGGGAGTCTGGGTCTGGCTCAAGGACAAGACATGACTTGTTTGTTGGCAGTAGTACTTGGTGGCAAGAATGTATCAATGTGTCTCAGGTCTCGAGGTACCGAAGCTAGAGTGCAGTGGTGGTACCCAGTCAGCTCTCTGGGAAGTATCAAATAAGAAGGGAAGTACAGCCGGGCGCGGTGGCTCAAGCCTGTAATCCCAGCACTTTGGGAGGCCGAGACGGGTGGATCACGAGGTCAGGAGATCGAGACCATCCTGGCTAACACAGTGAAACCCCGTCTCTACTAAAAACACAAAAAACTAGCCGGGCGAGGTGGCGGGCGCCTGTAGTCCCCGCTACTCGGGAGGCTGAGGCAGGAGAATGGCGTAAACCCGGGAGGCGGAGCTTGCAGTGAGCTGAGATCCGGCCACTGCACTCCAGCCCGGGTGACAGAGCAAGACTCCGTCTCAAAAAAAAAAAAAAAAAAAGAAGGGAAGTACAGAGTCATGTCTCCAGGAGGGGAAAGTACCAAATCAGAAAGCCAGGCAGACCTTCTAAAGATACTTTTATGAATGTGAGATAATAGTATAGAAACTGGGGAGACCAGTTGATGTTACAGAAGAGGGAAGTAGAGGTAAGATTTCTTTAGCTCTTGAAAGCATAGCTGTTCTTTACATGACAGCTGCCTTTGGATATGGAGTACCTCGTCTGTAGATAGTCAGTAAGCCTTAAATGTGGTTTTATACCATTATAATATGTTCTAGAGTACTCACCTCAAATCCTTTTTGGAACTAGGTGGGTCACCAAGCATTATTAGAAATAAGAAATTTTGCAGCATCTTGATTTTAGATGCACATAGTATAGGATTTCTGTTTTAAGTATGATTTATTGCAGGAAGGGAAGGGAAAGGAAAGGGTCATCTCAGAGTCTTAATGAATCAAATGTGTTTTATTATGGTTTCTATTTAAGATGACCTGTTCAGATATAGTAACTTTATATATATGGAATGAGAAAAGGCATCTATAATACAGCAAAGTTTCTAACTAGATAATAGAGCATAAGCCGGACATGTTGACTCACACCTGTAACCCCAGCACTTTGTTAGGCCAAGGTTGGAGGATCCCTCGAGCCCAGGAGTTCAAGATCAGCCAGGGCAATATAGGGAGACCCCATGTCTTCTTTTTTTTTTTTTTGTAAGTTTTTAAAAAATAGAGCATATTTTTACTTTTATTCTGTGTGATTAACTGTTTTCTTGTAATATGTTCTATTACATTCCATTTAGGTTAGAATGGCTGAGGAGCACTCTGAATTTGTTGTTGGTTTTATTTCTGGCTCCCGAGTGAGCATGAAACCAGAATTTCTTCACTTGACTCCAGGAGTTCAGTTGGAAGCAGGAGGTAAATCTGGTCACTGGTCATGGCTCTTCCAAAAATGCTTCTTTACCCATGGCAGGCAAAATAAAACTTTGCATATTATTAAACACTTGCTTAAGAGAAGCCTTCTTAGTCTAGAACAATAATGAATGAGGCCTTTGGTAACTATGTATCTTTGGACAAGTCAGTTTACTTCTTTTAGTCTGATTGTCTGTAAAATGGGGAGGATAACAGTATTGACCTCATAAGGTAATCAAGAGGCTTTAATGAGGTAACATGTAGAATATTTAACACAATGTCTTGGCACAGAGTAAACACTCTGTACTTGTAAGCCCTTATTCATAAGCCCTCATAATTCTTTGACTAGATACTATAGTTAGGGTCAAGGCTTTTAAGAATACTTAAAGTGTCTTGGATTTGGAAGATAATAAGCCATTTAACAGAATGCTTCTGGAACAGCAGAATTTAATAACACAAAAAAGCAAAATCTAAAGATTAGGGTTTATGGATAGTCTGTGTGACCACTTGATGAGGTTGTGATAGAAAGGTTCTTGTATATGGTAGTGGTCAGGTTAGACTTGCTCAACAGTGCCTTGTGGTGATGCCGAGATGTATGCTAAAATTTTCTTCAATTGTGAGGCCAATCTTTATTGTATTTTTTTGATATTGAACCTTTCTTGGTAATATATGAGTTTTACTTTTTTAAAAATATATATTGTTAAGCTTATAGATGATCTAAAATTTGACATTGAGAAAGTGTATATTTAGGGCAACTTGAATCTATGCTTCTGGAAAAAAATTACATGAAAAAAATAATGATAAAATAAATAAGGCTGGGTGCAGTAGCTCACGCTTATAATCCCAGCACCTTGTGAGGTCAAAGTGGGCAGATTACCTGAGGTCAGGAGTTCAAGACCAGCTTGGCCGACATAGCGAAACCCTGTCTCTACTCAAAATACAAAAATTAGCCAGGCATGGTGGTGCACGCTTGTAATCCCAGCTACTCAGGAGACTGAGGCAGCAGAATCGCTTGAATCCAGGAGGTGGAGATGGCCGTGAGCCAAGATTGCGCCATTGCACTCTAGCCTGGGTGACAGAGCAAGACTCTGTCTCAAAAAAATAAATAAATAAATAAAAATAAACTTTACCATTGAAAAGAATTGGTGAGCATCTTTCTCCATTTGATGTCTCTGGCCTACCCAGTGAGTCTCTTCAGCTCCTGTTTTTACCCGGTTGCTATACAAAAGGGGAACGAAAGTAGGGGCACATTTTTATTTAAAGCTGGTTAGATACTTTTTCTGAGAAGTCATGTGACAGGTTTTCTGATTTTTGTATTATGTGAAACTATAGTTTTTGTGTTTCTTGCAGGAGATAATCTTGGCCAACAGTACAATAGCCCACAAGAAGTTATTGGCAAACGAGGTTCCGATATCATCATTGTAGGCCGCGGCATAATCTCAGCAGCTGATCGTCTGGAAGCAGCGGAGATGTACAGAAAAGCTGCTTGGGAAGCATATTTGAGTAGACTTGGTGTTTGAATGCTTCAGATACATTTTTGTGAAGACATTGAAGATGTGACAGTCCCCTTGAAAGTCACTAGCTGGAAATAATCCAATTATTCCTGCTTAGATTCTTCCACAGGGCCTGTGTAAGAATAGGTTCTGGAGTTATCATGGACTTTAGGAAATATTGAGTAATTTGTAATCACTGCATTGATACTATAATAAGTTCATTCTCAAGCTTGCTTTTTTTGAGACTGGTGTTTTGTTAGACAGCCACAGTCCTGTCTGGGTTAGGGCCTTCCACATTTGAGGATCCTTCTTATCTCTGCATGGGACTAGACTGCGTTGTTATTCTTTTATTTAATTTTTTTTTTTTTTTTTTTTTGAGACGGGATCTCGCTCCATTTCCCAGGATGGAGTGCAGTGGTGAGATCACCGCTCACTGCAGCCTCGACCTCCCAGGTGATCCTCCCCGCTCAGCTTCCAGAGTAGCCGGTACTATAGGCGTGCACCACCATGTCCAGCTAAACTTCTTTATTATTTGTAGAGATGAGGTTTTGCTATGTTACCCCGGCTGGTGTCAACTCCTGGGCTCAAGCAATCCTTCTGCCTCAGTTTCAAAGTGCTGGGATTACAGGTGTGAGCCACTGTGCCCAGCCTAATTGCAGTAAGACAAAAATTCTAGAGTACCAATAGGCTAAAGTCAGCACAACTTTTCTTGTGTCCTGTATTCTCTGTCTAATGTGTTGCCCAAATAATATCTAATTGTTAGCCATTCTCCTCCATCTCCAGCCTAAAAGTGACAATCCAGGTGTCCACATGGGCTGGTTCCCAGAACTGCCATTGCTCACTCTCCAAAGAGGGGAAGGTGGGGAAGGGGAAGGTGACTGCAGCTCAGCTCCTGAGCTAGTATCTGGCTGTTATTTCTTTTTCTTTCTTTTTTTTTTTTTTTGAGACGGAGTCTCGCTCTGTGGCCCAGGCTGGAGTGCAGTGGCCGGATCTCAGCTCACTGCAAGCTCCGCCTCCCGGGTTTATGCCATTCTCCTGCCTCAGCCTCCCGAGTAGCTGGGACTACAGGCGCCCGCCACCTCGCCCGGCTAGTTTTTTGTATTTTTTAGTAGAGACAGGGTTTCATCGTGTTAGCCAGGATGGTCTCGATCTCTTGACCTTGTGATCCCCCCATCTCGGCCTCCCAAAGTGCTGGGATTACAGGCTTGAGCCACCACACCCGGCTCTGGCTGTTATTTCAACAACTGGAGTTGGAGTTTGGGCTCATTTTTTCCCTAGCCAGCAATTATGGACGAGTGGTAACACGAGTGACCGCTTCCTGTGACTGACTTCACAATTAGGAGGTCTAAGATTTCATTTGGGGATTTGTTTAAGGATCCCACATAATTGTCCCAACTATCATTAGTAGAGGGGAGGTCAGCCTTCATTAATAAAGAGACTCAAGTCCACATTCAAGGTGGTGTTTGAGCAGGGGCAGGGTGAGGGCTGTCCCGGTGCTGACTGCGCCAGCACACTCACATTCCTTCTCATTTGGGGCCCACCTGCAGGAAGTGGCACAGGATCAGCCATTCCCCCACCCTTGTCAGCTGATGGCCCACTCTTCTCTAATGACTCAGAGGAATGCCTAGTACTTTTTTTTTTTTTTTTTTTTTTTGGAGACAGTCTCACTCTGTCGCCCAGGCTGGAGTTCAGTGGCATGATCTCGGCTCACTGCAACTTCCACCTCTCTGGTTCAAGCAATTCTCCTGCCTCAGCCTTCCGAGTAGCTGGGACTACAAGCCTAGGATTTTTAACTCAGGTTTTTATTATGTTCCCTCCTGAAGTTTTTACTTCAACAGCTTCTGCTCTAAAGTCCAATTTGAGCTTCATGTCCCCAGTGCTGCATTTCCAGGGAAATTTGGTCTGTGGGAGAGAGACCAGCTATCAAGGAAGAAGTGACCAGAAGGAACAGGAAGGGAGTTGGCCCTCGGGGCTACTCTGGGGAAGCCAAAAGTCATGAAGGGGAGAAGAACTTTCTGAGAAAAAATTGCAGAAATCTCTTAGGTATCTTCAGTGTTGAGAGGCCTTTGGAGTGATGTGCTGAGGTCTCAGGTGCCCACCTCCGTGGCTGTCACTTCCATGTGTCAGTGGTTCTCCCACTTTAGCAGGTATCAGAGTCACCTGGAGTCTTGTCAAAACAGGTGCCCAGCCCCACCCCCGCGTTTCTGACTCTGGGCACCTCTGGGATGGGTCTTGAGAATTTGCATTTCCAAAAAGGTCCCAGGTGATGCTGCGGTTGCCTGCGCAGAGACTGGACTTTGAGAACCACTGCACTGGTTATTCACATTTCTGCCTCTGCAGTGAGACAGCCTGGAGGTCTGCCGCCTCCTGCTGAGAGTCACACGCTCCTGTCCTTCCTTTAGAAATGTGAGCTCCTGCCATCTCCAGGACACAGGCACTGTTCCTGTTGAGGAACCCTATTTTATAGGATCCCTGCTAAGATGACTTGAGGGGAAATGAGAGGAGGCTGGAATAATCACCAGCCACTGCCACTTACTGAAAGTGTAGGTCCTTGTGCCCCACACCGTCAGAGATTCTGCTTTAGCAGATTTGTGGTTTGCCCAGCAGCCTGGGCGTGTGCATTTCTAGTGGGTGCCTCAAGTGATCTTAAGATCAGCGGTTTCTTAAGAGTCAGCCCAGTACTGCAGGCCTCTTACCTAAGCAGAAGCCCAGTCTTTCATGAAAACTTTAGAAGACAAGTTGATTCAGGCAGCGAAGAACTCGGGCTATACAAGTGCTGTTCTTCAGCATTGAAGTATTTTGGAGGCATTAGATAATTTAACCCTTTCTTAGTCAAGGAATATTTACAGAACATGATCTCTGGGCATTGTAACTCCTGGTCTTAGTGGGAAATATAGGGACCCCATGTCTCCATGGGGTGCACAGAATATCTGTGAGACTGATGGAGTGGAGAACGCCACCCCCAGCCTCTCCAGCTACTGGAGGCATTCTGCAGAACATCAGCCCATAGATTGTGTGTGTGTGTGTGTGTGCACGCGCCCACACACGCTGGAGGAACCTAAGAAACTATTTGGTACACCTTCTCTTACTTTAGAATTCCCAAAGTGTAGCTCCAGAATCGTAAAGGGATCTGCTCAGTCTCACAGCCAGCCTGTGGATCTCAGTCCCAACGCTCACCCTTGTGCTACTGAGTCAGCTCTAGGAAAATCTGCCAAAAGTATGCCCAGGGCCGGTTTTTTGTTTTGTTTGTTTGTTTGTGACAGGGTCTTCACTCTGTTGCCCAGGCTGGAGTACATCACGGCTCACTACAGTCTTGACCTGGGCTCAAGCGATCCTCTTGAGAGCCTCTCGAGTGGCTGGAACTACAGGCGTGCACCGCCACGGCTGGCTAAGTTTTTAAAATTTTTTGTAGAAACGGTGGAGGGATTCTCACTGTGACTCTGTGTGTGCCCGACAGCAGAGCCCACAGCCACACCAGTTACAGTGGTTGCCATCTGGGTCATCAGACCTGGCTGGCAGGGGTGCAGCCACAGGAGAGCCAACTGCAGAGGGTGCTGGCGCCTGAGATAGCTGCTAATGCTGCCCTGGGTGCACTTCTCATCCAAAGTGCCCGGTGGATGGGAGTCACTCAGTACCAGTTCTGAGCCTGAGCCCAAACTCTTGTGTTTCTGCTAACCCCTCTCTGGCTTCTGCCACCAATGAGAAGAATACGCCCTGGTTAGCCCATGACCTCCGAAGAGCAAGAGAAAGTAGAGCAGAGCCTACTCCAGCCTCCCCCTGTCCAATGTACAAAGGCCCCGCTGATCTGTAAGCCTGGGAGCGTGATAAATGCTTAGTAGTGCATGCCATGGAGTTCCAGAGTGGTTTATTACACAACAATATCTAGCTAAATACTTTTAACATGTGCTGCAGCTCCCTGGATCCAGCCTGGTTACCGGGAAGACAAAAATTGGGCTCCACCAAGAACCAGTCTTCTGCCTTCCCAACCATCACCTCTGGCTGCATCAGTGATCTCTCCCAGCGAAATAGCCGCTTGGTCTTGTGTGAATCCTGTACTTGAACACAGTGGACCGAGTGTCAGTCATTGAAAATGACCATGAGTAACCCTATGGACTCTGCAGCTTGGTTCCTTTGCCCCTTAACAGGTGGGTATGAATTGTGTCTTCAGTGCCAGGGCTGAATGAGAAAGCGCATTCCTTTTTGAAGGAATCTAATATTAAACACAAAAAAAGCATGAGAAAAATCAGGGCTCATTGGAGTTATATCTTTAAAATATATTTTTTAACAGTTATAGATATTAGATATAATATATAATAGTATATATAAATAATATATGTTGCCCAGGCTGGTCTTGAACTGCTTAGCTCAAATGATGCTTTGGCTTCCCAAAGTGCTAGGGTTACAGGTGTGAGCCACTGCGCCTGGCCTGTTGGAGTTCTTTACATTTATTTTATAATCAATGCTGTTTCCTTAAATGCAGATTTTATTTTGGATTATAGGATGTAGAATGCCGTATTTTTCTTAGATCACAGGGCCTTTCACATTTGTAATTTGGCCTTGTATGACTTACCCTGCAATCCCTTTGTTTTCCCCATAACCCTTCCAAAGGAAGGCCACAATAGAAATACAAAGAGAAACAAAATAATTAGAATATTTTTTAACTTCTAAAGTTCAAGGTTTTGGCATAAGTCTGGTTTAGAAGAACATTTGCCTAGGCCTCTCCTTCCCACCAAGGGGGAAAGTCTTCCTCTAGACAAGAGGCGGAGGGCTCCTCAGAGTCAGATCCTGGTGTGGGCTCTCGTGTGTTGCGGCTGAATCCCAGGGAAGGAGGGAGGAAGGGCAGTCGACACCCAAAATAAGGGTGGGGAACTGTCAGCAGAGGAGGTCTGTGTCATGATTTTCAGCGCTGGGGTTGCGGGGAGCCCAGGAGAGCAGTGAAGGTCCAGAGATCCCTCGCCCCAGCTCAGCGCAGGGCAGTAGACTCAGGCCGTGTGTGTGTGGGGCAGAGCCTGAGGTGACCTGAGCTTCCTGTGGCTCCAGAGTAACATTATAGAGAAGCTAAATTCTATTTTTCTGAAAAGGGCATGGGAGTTAACTGAGAAGTAAACCTGGTGGGCCTGAGAGTCTCAATCGTCACGTAAGGACAGTCAGTGGGAAGTGGACGGGCCGTACAACCAAAGTTCTCATGAGGACAACCATGTCTTCGTAGGTGCCCTTTTGCACAGACAGCTCCACAGCCCTGCCTCCAACGTCCCAGCACTGCGTTGTCTCCCTGTACTTAGCAGCCCTGCAGGGTGAGAGGTGGGGAGGATCCCGAAATCATGATTGTGTGTAACAAGGCATGCTGTCCTTGTTTACCTGGAACCTAGTAATGTTGTTTTCTGCCACCATTTGAAGAGACACTTGAAGTAGAGATGATGTTGAGTTAAAAAAAATACATAAAAATATGGGTTCTTTTCAAACTGTATAGATGGCCTAAAAATTCACATTTGCTCAAGGAAAACCAGTGTAGGTAGTCTTTGACCTCCTTTCCTCCCTTATCCTTTCTTCTGCCTTCTGAGGACTAAACTGATTTTTTTTTTATCTTGCCCAAATTCCTATCTAAGAGGTCTGGGGAGTCATGCCCTACAAGTCATACATTTTTATCAGATGGGTTTTATTTAACCCTATATATCATGACTTATTTTCCAACCTGACTCTGGTATAACCTTACGAGACAAGGAAGAAAATCAAAATATTTTACCCCCAAACATGTTTATTTGCCGTATTTTGAAATGGCCCTGCAAAGCTGTTCTTTGTGGGGGGAAGTTAGCATCTGTAAAGAATCTCTATTAATATAGCTGGATCTTCTTCTTCCAGACTCTCCCAATCCTAGAGAGATTAAGATCTGAATAGGAAACATTTGTCATCTGTTGTCTCTCAGGGCAGCCACTTATAAGACTTCAAAGAACTTTTGTCTCCACAGTCTTAACCTGAACATTCCCTTTCTATCAATCCCAGGTCTTTAGACAAACTCAACCAATTGTCAACCAGAAAATGTTTGAATTGACCTATAGCCTGGAAGCCCCTCCACCCCGCCACACCACCCCTGGCTTTGAGCTGTCCTGCCTTTCTGGACCAAACCAATGCATTTCTTAAATGCATTTGATTGATGTCTCATGCCTCTCTAAAATGTATAAAACCAAGCTGCACCCTGACCACCTTGGGCACATGTTCTTGGGACCTCCTGAGGGCTGTGTCATGGGCCATGGTCACTCATATTTGGCTCAGAATTAATCCCCCTTCAAATATTTTACAGAGTTCCACTATTTTTGTTGACACTTCCCTCACCCCACCATCTTGCTGCCCTCTGACTTCCCGAAGCCCCTGTGCTCTCTTCTCGGGCTATAGCATTACCTCTTCCTCACTTCTATTGCCTTCTTCCCCTCTTCAACTCCATTGCCATCCAATGGGGGATGTCTCCCAACTGAAATCAAGCCTACAATCCTTATGGCTTGAGCTGAAAAGAGACCCTAAGAAAAGGTGCTGAGTGGGAGGGAAACCCAAGCTTCCCATCCCCCTGGGTCCTTAAGGTGCAGCTCATCACCCACGTGGAGATGCTCACACAAGGTGTGACCCCCACAGCCCTCAGGTGATCATGTGTTTTGTTCAGTGTATGTTTTCTAAAAAATTGTTTTATGATCATGTGTCAGGACATGAGTGCCAACCAGCACATGTCAGCTCATACCTGGGGTCTCCCTGATATGAAACCCTGCCAGGCCAACCTGTGTGTCTCCCTAATGAAAAGGAGTCTTTGAAGGATTGAACTTCTGTGCCAGGAAACATGACATTTGTGTCAGTTGTCATCTTCCTTCATTTAAAA
This sequence comes from Chlorocebus sabaeus, assembly GCF_047675955.1. NCBI lineage: Eukaryota > Metazoa > Chordata > Mammalia > Primates > Cercopithecidae > Chlorocebus > Chlorocebus sabaeus. The sequence goes on from NC_132925.1 coordinate 44,406,046, forward strand.
AAATAGAACAGTTCCTGGGGTCTTGGTTAACGTGTGTTGTTCTCCATTGGCAGGCCTATGCAAATCTATCCCTCAAAGTCTAAGGAAGCTGAGAGGTCAGAGAAAGAGGCTAACAAATCCAGTTTCTCAGAAAGAAATATTTAATGGGGACTTAAGAACAGAAGCTATGCCTGTGTCTTGGGCAGTGGTGAGACAAGTTGTTGGATCTCTGAGCCATCATCCCCTAAACCTAGGGCTACAGACCGCAGCGAAAGGATGGATGTGATTCAGAAGGGGTGTGTAGGACAATTGCTTAAGGGCAGAACTTGTGGTAAATACAATAACATCAAGGTTGTTTAGTTAGTACCTACTCTTACACAAGGAACAATAGATAAACTGGAAATCTTAGAGAGCTTTCCAGAACAGGAGTTAATCAGAAGTCAACATGGCAGATTCACTTCTAAGTTGGAGTTGCCTTGGCCTCCACATGTGTGTACCAGAGACTGCTCTTGTGATGAGGATGAAAGAGAAAGATTCAAGGAGGAAGGAGAGAGATTTTATAATGTGTCAGTCTGCTCTTAGAGCACTCATTTTAGTTCAGTAGAGATGTATGCCCCCAAGACGGAGACTCAGATGACTCCCCCATCATGTGGCAGAATTCTGGGATAAGAAGAGAGTCAGACTTTTTCCAGGAGCAGGTGCAGAGCAGAGGACTCTAGAGAAGGGATTCTTGAGCTTGGGTCTCACCAACCCTCACTCAAGGTGTGACTGTTCTCAATCTCCCCTTTTGTAAAATGGGAAAATACCTTCCCTGAATGTGGTATTTGTGGGTTAGTTGTGAGGATCAAATGAGGAGTTTGCTTTCAGTCACAGGGATCTGATATTCTATGTGGGTGGGACCAATGAAGCTTTCAATGATGTGTCTTCCAGGGAGGGTGGTTTTGAAATCAAACTGAAATGATAACCCTGAGAAATAGGCTTGGTCTTTTTAGCGTCTTCTTTATTACACATTTATAGGCGTTGTTCTGACAAGGGTGTCTGTAGCATTCACCAGAATGCCAAAGCAGCCCATGACCCAAAAGGGTCAAGAACTCCTACCCTAGAAGGTCAGTGAGGTGGCTGCCCCGATTGGTTGCTCCTTGCAGTTTAGAGCTTGCCTTTTTCCACCAAGAATTCGAGGCATCTTAAAGTGAAGACGTTATGCAGCCAGGTATCTATCAGAAGGATCAGGACATGTGTAGAAGAGGAAGGTAGGAAGAGGATGGGGGTTGTCAATAGAGGGGACAGTGGAGTTGGGTTGAGAGGAAAAGGGGTGGCACTAAGAACCCGAGCCTCTTTTTCTCTTGTCCCCATGTTTTGAACAGTCTCTGGTCCACTAAATGCATTCGGTTCCCAGCTTCCTAACCATCAAGATACCGTACCGATTATACAGTCCCCATTGTGTGACAGAAGGAAGCATCAGTCATGGGGAGAGATGGACTTCCCGACATTCACATCCAAGAGAAAGAAATTGGATGTGAAGGTCTTCTCACTGACACATCACCCAACCCGTCTTGGAGGTGGCTCTGTCAGATGGGGCTGGCCAGGCAGCAACTGTCCTTCCCTGCTTCCCATGGGTCCCTCCCAAAGCAGCAACTGAGCAGGCGGGGCCTTTGGGGGCTGAGAAGAACTGTTCCTCAAGCACAGCCCCCTCACCAGCACGAGAGCCTGCTCAGCTGTCTCTCCTATTCTTCTCCCTCCAGCTCCATGTCTGCACCCCTGGAGGGTCTGAAGGCCTGAATAGGAGCTGGGTCCTGACTATGAAGCCTGGAGCCCTGGGGGAGAACAGGATGCCAGGTGGGAGAGACTTAACTAGGCCTTCTCAGCTGGGGGACCTCCAGAGGAGCCAGGAGAAAGGCCACAGCTGTCTGAGTGCTCACAGCCTCCATGCAGGCAGTGACCCAGCTCCAGGCATGTTCACATGCCATGCCCTGTCTGCATTTCCAGTGCCCACTGGACAAAACCCCAGCTTCCTCAGGCACCTCACACCCCACAGGCGCAACACCTCCTCTGGAGCCTCATCCCAGCACTGTCACTGTCGGCCTTTGCGTCTTTTACTTCTTCTCCCCGCCCCCTCTCTGCCAGTCTCAAAGCATGTTACTAGCTGTATTAGTCTGCTCAGGCTGCCGTAACAAAATACCACAGACTGGGTGGTTTCAACAACTGTAACTTTCTCATAGTTTTGGAGGCCGTGGAAGTTCAAGATCATGTGTCAGCAGAAATGGTTTCCCCTAAGGCCTCTCCTGTTGACTTGCAGGCAGCCGCCTTCTCGCTGTGTCTTCACACAGCCTTTCCTCTGTGCAGCCCTGGGGTCTCTACCTGGTCTTATAAAGACACCAGCTGCATTGAGTTAGGGTGCCACCCTATGACCTCATTTAATCGCAATTCATTCTTTAGACTCCATCATCTCCAAATACTATCACATTGGGGCTTTAGGGCTTACAACAAATGAATTTTTGCAGGGACACAATCCATTCCATAACCGTAGCTGAGTATACAAGGCTGTCCTCAGCAGCAGTAGGAACCATGGTATTGGACGCCCTCCAGGGAGGGGAGGAGCTAAAGGGCATACTCCTGCAGAGAAGGACCTTCTGTCCGCCCTGACAGTTTTTCCCCATCTGTTTGCTCTTACCTGAAATTCATCCCAAGAGTTTCATGATAATCACCTCAAGCTTTGATCCTGATTAAACAAATTTAAAAATCATATTTCTTCCCTGGAAGAGGTAGCTATTGGTCACTTTAGTTTCATAAAGTACTAGTCAATCAAGCTGTATGAGAATTCCCTTTTTTTTTCTTTTTTGTAGAGTCAGGGTCTCATTGTGTTGCCCAGGCTGGTCTCGAACTCCTGGGCTTAGGCAATCCTCCCACCTTGCTCTCCCAAAGTGTTGAGATTACAGGCGTGAGACACCGTGCCCAACCAAAGGCCCATTTTGATAAAAATATCTTAAAATTACAAAATGACCTATCTGGGGGTGGGTTGTGAAATGAAGCGTTTGGAATAGATTATCTTTGTTGTCACTGGCAGCTCGCTGGATAACCTTTAAATCATACATTGGGTCGGAATCTCAGGAGTCAGATCTCCAAACAGCTCATCCCAAGAGCTTCCAGCAGGGGGCAGCAAGGCACCGTGAGCGCGGGTTCCGTAACATCCCTCCGCGTCAGACTAAACACCCCCAGCTTCCACGTCAGGTGGAACTAGAACAAATCTTCCTTTGCTATCTGTGACTCAAGAATGTTGTGCCCAGGCCAGGCGCGGTGGCTCACGTCTGTAATCCCAACACTTTGGGAGGTCAAGGTGGGAGGATCGCTTGAGCTTGGGAGTTCTAGACCAACCAGCCTGGGCAACATAGTGAGACCTTGTCTCTGCAAAAAATAAAGTATTATCTGGGCGTGATGGTGCACACCTGTAGTCCCAGCTACTTAGGAGGCTGAGTTGGGAGGATCACGGGAGACCAGGAGGTTGAGGCTGCAGAGAACTGAGATCGCACCACTGCACTCCAGCCTGAGTGACCCAGTGAGACCCTCTAACAACAACAACAACAAAACCAGAATGGTGTGCCCTCATAGAAAATGAGATTCTGAGCCAGTTAATGATTTGTCTCCAGGAAACCCAAAATTAAACAGGAGAGAAACCCGAAGTTTCTTCCAAAATTACATTTATTTTTCTCAATTCAGAAAGTCTCAACGCCACAATTTATCTGTTTAATGTTTTCATTTACATTTGGCTTTATCCCAAAAAGGGTTTAAGGCAGTGTCACCAAGTTACCAGGTCTCTGTTCCATCCTATTTACACAAGATGGAGGAAACTCAGTCTGTTCGTATTTGCCCCAGGTGATAGGCTCTATGTAGTGACAGGCATTTGACTATTTGACTTGACTTAATGTTTGCCAAAATGAAGTAAGGGGAATTTGGTCCACAGCTGAGGATAGATCCACTTGGAATGAAAGCATAATAACCTTGAAGTTATTCCAGTGACAAAAAATGATCAGTGAAAGATTTTCTAAGAGCAAGCAGGAATGAGGAGGCTGGCCCTCTGGCCAGCCTGAGATGGGGTCTTAGGAACAGTTTGTCATTCAGCAACCTCCTAACACTGAATGGCAAGCCACTTCCCCTCTCTGAGAATCAGTTTCCTCTTCTGTACATAAGGGGAGAGGGTCAGACAACCATCTCAGATATGGGAACCTAAGAGGACTTCATGGCCCTGCAGGAAAAAAGCTCAAATGTATTTTTTGCACTGGGCCTGCATGGGACATAAGTGTTTTGGGAGTGAGGGGAGGCCTTGGAAGGGAACTGCTATTGCTAATGATGTTTAAGAGGTGACTTTGTGTGGGAACCACCGCTCAACCCTCGCTTGTCTGCACAATCTGTTTCCAGCCTCAGCTCCTTAGAACAAGGGAGGGAGACCAGGGGGTGGTTTTTATGGTGTCTAGCCTGGAACTCTGTCAGTAAAAGCTGGAAGGGGCCAAAGGCATCTGCTCAGTGCTCCCTTGCACAGCCCTGACTGCCCCAAGCACCTCATGCTTACTGATAAGTTGTAGTCTGGAGTATCAGACCAGCTTGTGTCCCACCCCTGAGGAAGTACACGGCCGCTTCAGTCCTCACTGGGGGCACCATTTTAAGTCCATTCAGAAAGAAACAAATACATAGAGTATCAGACAAACACAAATTCCTTTGGTTTTAATCTTTACTTTCAATCCCAAACAGTCTTGTTTCTTTTCATTACAAAAGTACTAAACAAACACGGACAGGAGAGGAAACTGACATTTGCAAACGATGGACCTTCAACAGGCATCTCAACAGCCCCATCACCAACACCTGTGTGCAAGGCATAGCCATCAGGCAGAAAAGTCTCCGGACTCAGAACTACACCATAAATGCAGGATCTTTTTATTTCATATAAAAATGATCAATGTGGAAAAAGCCAAACTGTATGCTGGTTTTACACACTCCGACCCTTCCTGACAGTCCTCCTGTCTGGCCAGGCTCAGGGCCCAGCACTCCTGGAAGGGAGAGACAGCCCAGCATCTCAGTATTTCACTGGGACAACAAGCTGGATGTGGCAGGGAAAGCTGAGAGCGCCAAGGTCCCCTTGCTTTATCCCAAGCTCGGAGAGATGCAGCCTGGCATGGCTCTGGCCTAGTAGCCAGGTGACATGGCCAGGCACCTTCCTGTGCAGGCCATGTGGGCGCCTGGCCCAGGCTCACTAGAAGGTCTTCTCTGTGGTGCCTACCTAGGGAGCTGTGATCAAGCCGAGCAGCCGTGCAAGGCGTTTCAGTCTGACCTTTTCATTAGTTTCCCGCTCCAGATGCTCGGAGAAGGAAACATCAGTCCACAGTGCCATTGTAGGATTTATTGAACTTGTTGAAGGTGAAGTCCACAGTGTGTGTGGAGATGGGCTTTCTGTACAATGGGTTTGAAGCCTACAGAACATGGCGGGGAAGAGGATGAGGACACATGTTAGCTCACACACTCAAACCAGCAGATGCCGCCCTAGGATCCCTTCCCAGGTCAGTCACCCACGACAGCAGCAGGCAGAGCACTCAGGAGGAGATGGCCATGTGCTCTAGGACAGCTCTGTGTTCCCCGGGAAAGCCCTCGCCTTCTCTGAGCTTGCACTATCCACCTCTGGAAGGAGGAGTTGGGTCAGAAGGTCTCTGAAGTCCCTTCCAGCTTTAACAGAAACTAAGCCCAGGTTCAGCAGGCACTGACTCTGCGCTCAGTCCTTTGGGCGTTTGCAGTCCGCCTGGGCTGACCAGACTGCAGGTGTGAGTGTTGTAATGGACCATAAGAAACTGAGCTTTCCTGTGGGTTTGTGGTCTCTCTCAGACTGATCAGACTCTTCCTGAGGCACGCCCAGCGCCTCTGCCCCCATGACCCTCCTGATCTGGGTTTGGAACAGGGATCTGTGCAGGTCACTCTGCACTGGGGTTGTGCAATTCTCTCCGTTCAGAACTGGGCACAGTCTTTCTGGTGTTCTTTGTTTTTAATGCCAAAGACATTAGTGAGCCTCTATTGCTAACGTACCACTGAACTCAACCACGCCTCTGAGCTTGAAGTCTCTGCTTCCCATTTCCCACATGCTTACCATTTCATAGCGGGCCCTGGATCGCTCGCTCTGGAACTTTGCAAACTCCCTCCGGTCGTGGATGGTGACGAGCAGCTTCCAGATAGCCAGGAGTGCGAGCCCAACCAGGAGGATGCTGCCAACCACAGCCAGGAGGATGGTCATGGCGTTGGGGGTGTTTCCACACTCTGGGGGGACCAGAAACATGGTAAGCAAAGCCACTAGCATCACCATGTCCCTCCCACCCCCCAGCTGCAGGCATTTCCGAGATGAAAGTTGCACCCCTCCCAAAGGCCTTCTCCTTGGCTCTCCCTTAGATCCTCAGGAAGGTTTCCCCAATATACAAAAAATGAAAGATTCAAAAGGGCCAGTGGCTGTTCCAAAGTCACACAGCAAGTGTGGCAAAGTCTAGATGAGAGCCCTGGGGCATAGCTGCCTTTCCCCTCATGAGCAGCACCCATGCCCTGCCTGGCCCTGGTCTCCATTGTGGGATGCTGGACCCGCTCAGCTTTCATGTACATGGTTTCAGGAGCAGACTGGCAGGCAGGAGGTACCATGAAGCCACTTCCACAAGGTCTGGGCTGGGGGCCAACATTTGTAAGCCTTTAGTGTGGAATTCCTTGGAGTAAATGTACTTATTTTCAAAGAACCGCAGAGACAGCACTGGAAACAAAGCTTCATTCTTACAGGCGTGTGTACTAGGCTGGTACCACACTTCTCTCTGCCTCTGGCCTCAGGAAGGCACATTATGTGGTTGGGCCCAATTTGGAAAAATAGTTTGCAGTGCTGTCAACTGAAGAGAGCAAATCTTTTTCTGCTCCACCCCTGCCTCCTCACCCCCAAGAAGAATGTAAGGGGTGATATCAGAAATTCCAATTACTCCAAGGCAAAGGCTATTGGCCCCTGAGTCCAAGCAGAGGCAGAATTTTGGTATTTGGATTACAGCTTGACCTCTTCAGTGGTTCTGGAAGCTGAGCATGGGAGCAGCAGGAATGTTGAACCCAGCGCTCCGTTGTCCTTGGAATCCACGCTGGGAAGAGGAGCGGCCCTGCCCGGGCTGTGTGTGAAGCTGGATGCTCCCTGACTTGAGTGATACCCTGCCCAGCCCAGGTGGTCCAGATGCCCTGCACCCTCCCTGCAGAACACAGCAGCTCCTTGCTGCCTTTGGCTGTGCAGGGTAGGTATGTTCTGTGGTTACTTTCACCTCTGAGCTCCTCCAAGAGAAGATTCTCCCAGGGACAGGGCCCTATCCTTCTATAACTCCCATTGCCCTGACTCACGCCCCCCTAGAGCTTTGCCCCAAGAATGGGCCCCCAGCTGCACACTCATCTTTCTTCTAAACTCTAGGAGTGGAGAAGCAGTGACCTTAGATCTGATCTTCATGAGAAATTGTACTGGTTAGGTGCAGTGGCTCAAACCTATAATCTTAGCACTTTGTGAGGCCAAGGCAGGTGGATCGCTTGAGCCCAGGAGTTCAAGGCCAGCCTGGGCAACGTGGTGAAAACCTGTCTCTACCAAAAAAAAAAAATTAGCCCAGTGTGGTGGTGCATGCCTGTAGTGCCAACTGCTCGGGAGGCTGAGGTGGGAGGATCACCTGAACCCGAGGAGGTCAAGGCTGCAGTGAGCCATGATGGCACCACCGCACTCTAGCCTGGGGGACACAGTGATGGCCTGTCTAAAAAAGAAAAAAAGAAATAAACGAAAAATAAGAAATTGTATCCCTCCTCTCCCTGGAGTTTGGAAAGGCCAGTGAGGAGAAAAAGGGCAGTGGTCCCAGAGAAGGGAATGGCATCAGAAACCAGAACTGAGGGCTGGCTGAGTGGGCCGATCCCCTCGCAGCCCTCACCTACCTGGCTCCCTGAGGACGGTCAGGTTGGATTTCCCACTGGGGAGCTCCGCGTAGGTGAACATCATGACACAGTCCTTGGCGGTTTTGTAGAAACAAAGCACAGCCTCCTGGTCATCTTTCACTGGAAGAAAACCAAGTGGGGATGGCCTGAGTCTCTCTGAGCAGCCCACAGCCGCTGATGGTCGGGGCAGGGAGCCGAACGCCTTGAAGAAGGAAAGGGCATGGTGGGTGTGGGCAGAAAGTCTTAAGAGGAGGCTGGGCCTTTGAAGATGAGTTCAGGTTTCTCACACCAAGAACGCAGGCCCAGGGCTGAATTTAGATGGCTTTGGGGACACGTGGAACACATTAGAGGATCTCCAAGCCTCTGAAGTGTTAGTCAGGGGTGATGTGAAATAAGAGGTTTTAATGGTATCGGGGTGGGGATGGGTGAATGGATTGGCCACGGAAATTAAAGGGATAAAGAAAGAAAGAAAGAGCCATCCCAGCCCCCTTTGAGGCTTGAGTGGGGCTTTATATTTGAGAAACAGCCCAGGCCACTTGGGGCTGAGAGCTGGCCACAGTGGCCAAGAGGCAGCAACTCCTTCCTGGGATGTAAAATCAAAAAGAACCACAGGACAATGAGGACATTGGATGAGAGGCTGGTACCCACCTTGGTGCCCATGCCTGGAGATAAAGTGAGACAGCGTGGAGCTCAGGCTGTCCCCAGCCCAGCCCTGCACGCTGCCCGGCCTCTCTCCTCCATATTAAGAAGCCCCTTCCTCAAGCTGCCTCAGCAACTCCCTCCCCGCTTGCTACCGTTCCCCAAGGTGGAGGCATCCCTGTCCAGGCATTATCTACATTCCAAGGCTTCCCCGGGAGAGGGTTAGCAGGCTGTTTTTTAGGAGGGAAAGGAACTAGGGGAAGTGCAAAGAGAGGTGAGGGGTGAGGAAATGCGGCGGCGATGGCAGTGGGTCCTGGGGAGGAACAGAAGGTGAACATCAGGGCGGGAAACGCTTTCCAGCTCTTGCCTTTTTAACCTTTTTAACCTTGCTGCTAGACGGAGCTGTAACCTGGAAGCAGATGAATTTGTGTGGTTATCAGACATGAAAGCCTGGACTTTCTGTCTCAGCTCCCTTCCGGGCTGGGTGAATGTGAGTGAGCATGTGAGTGTGTGCGTATGAAAAAAGCCTGGAAGAAGGAAGAAGAAGGGTAAATGATGGATTGGAACGTAAGCTTTCTCTGCTGCTCTATCTCAGAGGACTGGGTTGGGAAGCAGCTGTGCATGAACGGCTGTCACTGCTATGAACCAAGCGAACCAGTCCTCGGGCCACAGGAAGGCATTGTTTCCTTCTCTAACCATGTGTACCTGGTTAGGGGCAACCAGCCCAGGTCTGCAGGCAGAACCTGAGGTCAGCCAGGCTGAGCCGCAAGACAGAAGCAGGGGCAAGAAGACAGGCATGTGAGGAACCAGACTGTGGTCTACTCCCCACAGCCTCCTAAGGAGATAGACAGCACCTGGCACACAGTAGGCGCCCAGTGAATATGTGCTGGATGCATACATAGCTCAAATACTAAGAAGTAGCTGGGCATGGTGGCATGTAATGGCACCTGTAATGGCAACACTTTAGGAGGCTGAGGCAGGTGGATTGCTTGACCCCAGGAGTTTGAGACCAGCCTGGGCAACATGGTGAAACCCCGTCTCTACAAAAAATACAAAAATTTGCCAGGCGTGGTGGCATGGTGGCACATGCCTGTAGGTCCCAGCTACTTGGGAGGCTGAGGCAAGAGGTTTGCCTGAGCCCAGGAGGTCGAGACTTTAGTGAGCTATGATGGTGCTACTGCGCTCCAGCCTGAGTGACAGAGACCATGTCTGGAAGACAAAAATCCCTCCAAAGCCATGACTGAAGGGAGTCAAAATAGGGAGGTGGGAACAAGGAAGTCTACAAAAGATGTAAGTTAGGACCAAGACAGACAGGCAGCTGGGGGCCAGGAGTTTGCAGAAGTCAGAGGTGAAGATAGGGGGGAAGCCTGCCAGTGAGGGGAGCCTGAGGTGCAGATTCCCTTTCAAGGTGCATAATTCCACCCCCCCAACCATTTAAACCATTTTAAAGTGTACAATCAGTCGTTTTACTGAACTCACAATGTTGTGTAACCATTCCCACTAATTCTGAATATTTCCATCACCCTAGAAAGAAATCCACACCTGTTAGCAGTCAATGCCAATTTTCCCTTCTCCCTAGCATCAGGCCACCACTAATCTACTTTCTGTCTCCATGGCTTTTCCTATGTTAGACATTTCATATGAACAGAACCATATAATACATGGCTTCTTTCACTCCGCACTGTGGTCAGGCCTCACTGTGCCGTAGTGTGTGTCAGTACTTCATGCCTCTTAGTGGCTCAATAGTGTCTACTGTATAGATAGACCACACTTAGTTTTCTTTTCTGTTCATCCATTGATGGACATTAGTTCGTTTCCACCTTTGGCTATCGTGAATAATGCTGCTGTGAACATTTTTGTACACATTTTTATATGGACATATGGACCTAATTCTCTAGGCTGTATAACTGGGAGTGGAATTGGTACATTGTATTCTGTGTTCGACTTTTTAGGAAACTGCCAAGCTGCTTTCCAAAGTCTGTACCATTCTACATTCCCATCAGCCGTGGATGACGGTTCCAGCACCGGGTCCTCATGGGGAGCCCACAGTTATGCCCAGGAAGCCTGGGCTGTGCCTCCTGACTCAAGGCTAAAACCACCCTCCTCCCCAGGGAGGAGAGAAACCGTGGCTGCCCAGGCGGCGGCGGCGGCACACTCACCGATGGTGTCCACCCATGTGATCACCTCGTCCCTGCACAGGCTATGGCAGGTCTGGTTGTCAGGTTTCCCGGAGTGGAGCAGCAGGCACTCGACGCAATCTCTTTGGAAAAGAGGAAATAAAGGTGGGTGTCAGACAATGTAGAACAGTCCCACACCTGTCCCTGAGCTCCCGACAGTGCAGGACCTGGGAAGGCTTTCATTTCTTTCTAGCCGCAGATGTTCAGCCTCAGGGAATGTGTCTGCTCTGCCTTTCTTGTTGCTATGCGAGGAATCCCAAGGGTTCTTGGAGGAACCTGTGTGAGTTTAATGGCATGTCTTGTCTACACGTCAAGTTGCAGACCTTTCAAATTCTGACACCAGGAGCCAAATCCATCTGCACTCTGGTCCGTCTAATGCCTGGTGAGGCGTCTGCTCCAAGCCAGGGGTTTCTGGCTGATAAAACAGTATTCCTGGCCTCCCAGAGATCCTCACACTCCCATGGCCAGAGCTCAATGCCCCCACATTGTCCCAGTTCCCCACATCCTGCCCTGGTCATCACCCAGGGCAGGGATCTCAACCCTCCCACACGTTCAACTCTCCAGGGAGCTTTCAAGAGAAACTCCCAGTACCTGAGCCCAACCACACCCCCAGGGCCAGGCTTCCTGGGCAATTCTGATGCGTGTGGAGGGCTGAGATCCACTGTCCTGGAGAATCTCGGGCTCCAGCCCCCTTCTCCCTCTCAGACAGAGTCCACCTGCCAGGTCCCCCAGGCCTGCTGTCCTCTTACCCACGAATCAGTCTACACCAGGCTCTGGCACAGGCTCTAGGATGATGGCTCCCTCCCAGGGAACCCTTGTTCTTTAACAGGGGCCTCCTCTAGAAAATGGATGAGCAGCCAAAAAGTGACAGCTTGAGCCTCTCTCCTCCCACCTCAGGCTAACGGCGGGTGCTGGCTCAATCAGATAGTGGGTGAAAATGCTTGACTACAAAGTTCAATTAAATGGTCATTATTATACTTTATATCATCAAAACCAAGTTCCAGACATTCTTTCTCTGTCTTAGGAGACATCTGGGAGAACGGGATTCCTGAGGTCACAGGGCAGGGAGCTACGCTCTGGCTGCAGGGCTATAAAGCTGATGTTCAAGGGGAGAGGTCCCAGGCTCCGCTGGTGGCTGGGAGATGGTGAGCACAAAGCTCCAGGGAGGAGACGGCTGGGGCGTGTCGTTCTCAGGGACTTTGTGATGCCGTGCTTCCTGGTGGCCTTTGAGGAGAGTGAGACCCCAGGAGAGTCGCCTGGGAAACCGGGTCAGGACTCAAGAGCCAGGTGTGCTGGGGAGGCCACCAGAGTGCAGGGGGTGACCTCCTCAGAACCTCAACTACACGAGGGACAGCTGCTGTGCCGCCACAGGCCTGTGGGGACCAAAGGGACTGTGTGTCCAGAAAGCTCTCTGCCAAAAATACAGAGGGATGTGCAACTGCAATGTGGTGCCTTTATCATCATCTGTTTCCTAACACCTTGGGATTAAGAGGCCAGCTACTAAAACATTTCCAGCACAGCAACTGCAAAGTGGAGGAGCAGAACTGGCCGGGAGCTCTGAGACCATTTCACCAAGTCCTCTTTATTTTATGGAGGAGGACTTGAGGTTCTGCAGCCAGGTGCCCCACCTGTCAGACTAGGCCTCCTAAGAGGTTCTGATATGCTTAGGAGCTCAACCATCCCTGAATTGGCCACAAAATCCCGCTCTCCTGGGACTGACTTTATGGAAACATTCTGAAGTTAGAAACAAGATGGTAACTCTCCCAACAGTCACAGCCCCGGAAGGCGGGCAGCTGAGACCTGGCTGGGGGCCAGGAAGGGGTGGCTCCAGCTTCAATCATTCCTGCTGACCCAGCTGCCCCCAACCCACCCCTCCCGCCATCAGCCTCCCAGATCAGCACAGGGCTAAGAAGAGGGCTGCTTTCGCTCCGGGCCAGGATTCTCTGTCTGATTCTCTGTTGTTAAACCACAGCTCCAGGCCGCTTCCAGGAAACACTCCCTAAGTATCCATGTGGACATATCAGTCTAACTCCTATGCCCCATGTACTGGTTGAAACTTGTAATATATTGTAGTCATGTACTAAAATAAGTCTGCCCCTTAAAAAAAATTAAGTTGTTTAGAGAGACTTTGCGCTGAGAGCCTGTTAATTGAAATCAGCTGGGGTTGAGTGTGAACTCACCCGAAGTGAAGAGTGTGGTTGGTTAGATCCAGAAAATGAAGACTGGCTGCTCTGAAACCCCCAGAAAAAAAAGGACGTAGGACATTCAAAACCTGGTGCCTCTTAACAAGCAGCAAGTAGAAAAAACAGACTGATATAAGTCACCATCAAAAGGACTTCATTAAAAAAAAAGTTTCAACTAGGCTGTGAAAGAGGCAGAGAGGGTCAGTGTGGCCCAGGGACAAATAAGAAGGAATAGTGGGCTGGGTGCAATGGCTCATGCCTCCTGTAATCCCAACACTTTGGGAGGCTGAAGTGGGAGGATTGCTTGAGTTTAGAAGTTTGAAACCAGCCTGGTCAATATAGCAAGACCCTGTCTCTATAAAAAATAAAAATTAGCCAGCTGTGGTGGTGCAAGTCTATAGTCCTAGCTACCTGGGAGGCTGAGGCAGGAGGATCGCTTGAGCCCAGGAGTTCAAGGCTGCAGTGAGCTGTGATGATGCCACTGCATTCCAATCTGGGTGACAGAGCGAGACCCTGTCTCAAAAAAAAAAAAAAAAAAAAAGAAGAAGAAAGAATCATGATATTCCCTTATGGCGTCTCTTTGCTCTCCTTGCTCCCTTCATATTGTGTAATGAATAATAAATTGTTAAGTCTATGTCTTCTAGGAAATCAGTGCTTTAAACATTTAAAGCTAGAGCTGTTTTCCCCTGGGCTTTCGACTTAAGGCCAATCCTCCATTGCCTGCTGTGCTGTAGGAAGGCAAGACTCGTTTGATTGGCTCCATGTGTATTGTCCTAGCTTGACCCCCACTCCCCATTAACCTAGTGTGCCCCAAGGACTAGGAGCATAGACTCAAAAAGGTTCTGCTGCTGGGAGCTGGAGGTGGGGGCACCTCCCTCGGGTACAAAACGTGGATAATGGCTGACTCCATGCTGGGATGGCCACAGCTATCTGGGCTCCAGATCCAGGATCCTAACCTTCCCCAGGCTGTTTCTACTTGGATCTGTTTTTTCTCTGCTCTTAGCAGATCTAAAGAAGATCTGTTTTTCTTCTTCCTTACTCTCCCCCATCCCCTCCAATTAAACACATTAAAACCCAGTCCTGTCTATCTTGTCTCTCCATCTGCAGCCAGCTTTCAATTACCCACGCCTGGGTTATTTATGGCAAATGTCCAACCAGGGGTTCTGCCACCCAGAATGTTTCTGAGCACAGACTGACCAGCAGCCACTGCAGGCGCAGGGAGCATGAACTCATTTCATTATCAGCCTGAGCCAGACATTTGGAAGGGGAAATCTGCCAAGAGAAAATCACAGATGCGTTCCTCAGCCAAAGAGAAGCGACGTTTGTATTATGATTTGTTTCTTATCCTCTGTGTCCCTGCCTCCTTAGCATGGATAATGATGACACAGCTGTTTCTCCAGCAAACTCCAAGAGCAAATGCCACTCCTGCTTTCCAGGGGCATCATTCTGTAATTCCCTCTCATTTGCGCTCTGGTGGAGCGTGTGGGGCTGAGCAGAAGGAGGTCAGCACGGCTACGGGAGGCCGTGGCCGAGTCAGCGAAGGCTGGGGCCCAGGTCTAGACAATCTCTGCGTTCAGCAGCAGCGCAGAGCCCGCGTTCTATTATCTGTATAAATGGAGCAGAAAATTCAAAAGCCATTGCAGTGGTTTCTGGCATACCTTATTTAGGTCGGGTGCCTTTATCTCCAGTTTACCCTTTTTGAGACAGAGTCTCACTCTGTTGCCCAGGCGGGGGTGCAGTGGCACGATCTTGCAATGTCCCCCTCCCAGGTTCAAGCCATTTTCCTGCCTCAGCCTCCAGACCAGCTGAGATTACAGGCATGCGCCACCACGCCCAGCTAATTTTTGTATTTTTAGTAGAGACAGGGTTTCACCATGTTGGCCAGGCTGGTCTCAAACTCCTGATCTTAAGTGATCCACCTGTCTCAGCCTCCCAAAGTGCTGGGATTACAGGTGTGAGCCACCGCGCCCAGCCTCTTTCCAATTTACCTTCTGGTGATGTTTGTCAGCATTTCCCATAGGGGTTCTGTGAAACACTGCTTGGGAGATATCAGTGTGGAGGATTAAATTCATTTGAAAAAAGATGCACGCTGTATTCTCCTGTGAAAGCACACAATAGTACACTCAAGGCTCTGAGAAGGTGCTATTTTTGGTACCAACACCAGTTTAATTTCACTTAAATCTGTGATCTTGTAATTTCTAAATGTGTTTAGGAACAGAGTAGCAGTTTTGTATTTCTTGTTGTGTTTTTGTTTTCTTACAAAACCCTTATGGAACCAGTGTTTGAAAGCCACAGTTTCAGTTACTGTTGGTAAGGGTGCGGCTCCCCAGTGAGGCTGGCCGGGTGGGAGATGTGGGAGGTGGGGAGTGGAGGCTGGCCGGCCCTGAGGGCTGCCCGGCTGGACCACAGGCCTGGCCTGGGTGAGAAGTAAGGTGGGGCTGTCAGTGGAACCAGTACCTCTTGGTGCTGCACGCATCCGGGCAGGTGGGGCACTTCTCACACATCTCCCCAAAGGCCCCCGGCTCCGTGCATTGGCACTGCCCACAGAGACAGTGCCCGCGCTCGCTGCAGATCTGGCCATCTTTGCCCTGGCATGTGCTGATGTCTGTCGAGCAGTTACAGTTGTCCCCGATGTAACCTGCATGGCACTTGCATTCCCCGCAGTGACACTCACCATGGCCTAAAAGGATACATGTGGCATATCAGCACCTGCTCACCTTTATGCACGAGCGCAGAACCATCTGGTGCCCCACATGCCAGGACTGGGATTCAGCAGAGAATGGAACACCAGCTCTGCCCTCAGAGCCTATTTGGGGAGATAGAGGGCCTAGAGCCAGCATGAAGGGACAGCAGGGGACCCTGGCAGCTGGTGTGGCCAGGCTGGGTCTAGACTAGTGCTCCAGGTTGGTCCAGAACTTGGCCAAGTTGGGCCACAGGGCCAGGACCCAGGGAAGCTTCCTCCTGCCTCAGTTGTATGAATACTGGCCCCCAAATATGTTCCCACTCCAATCCCCAGAGTATCAAATGTTACCTTCTACAGCAAAAGAGCTTTCACAGATGAGATTAAGCTAAGGATTTTGAGATGAGGGATTCTCCTGGATTATCTCTGTGGGCCCCAAATGTAATCACTAAGGTTCTTCTGAGAAGGAGTGAGAGAGACTGGACTACACAGGAAGGTGGCAGTGGGACAACAGAAGCAGGATGCTGGCTGCTGGTCTGAAGATGGGGAGGATGCCAAGAGCCAAGGAATGCAAGGAATGTGGCTGTGGAGGCTGGAAAGGCCAGGAAGCCGATGCTCCCTGGGAGCCTCGGAGGGAGTGCAGCCCTGCTGACACCTCCGCGTTAGCCCAGTGAAAATGATTTCAGGCTTCTGACCTCCAGAACTGTAAGAAAATAAGGCCGTGTTGCTTTATGTCACTAAATCTGCAGTCATCTGTTACAGCCACAGCAGAAAACACAGTTGTTCTCCCTGAGTCCTGGTTAGAAGCTGAATTCCTGCCCAGGGACCCAAAGCCCAGAAATGGATGATTTAGAAGCAGATGCTGAGAACAGCAGCAGCAGCAGCTAACACTCACCAGGGCTTCCTATATGAGCACCTTACACGTAGAAACGTGATGAATCCGCACAGCGACTTATGGGGCAGGCATTATTGTCCTTGTTATATGAGGGGTGAAACCAAGACCCAGAAAGATGAAGCAATGGTTGATGGTCACACAGCTGGTGGCAGCAGAGCCAGGACTCAAACCCAGAGAGTCTGGCTCCAGAGTCCATGATCTCAATGCCAGGGTCTACTGCCTCCTATGAGCACACCCAGCCAGGGCGAGAACCTGCGGAGGGATGCCCTGGCCCTTCCTTGCAGGGGGTCCTCTCCATAGCCTGCAAGGGTGGAGAGGCGGGCGCTGCCCCACTCAGCAGGTGTGAAGGCAGGAGTATCACTCAGCTCAGAGGAATGTGTGTGTGTGTGTGAGAAAGCAAGTGTGTGTATGAGTGTGTTTGAGTACAAGTGTGTTTAAGTATTTAAGTGTGTGTGTGTGAGAGTGTGGGTGCAAGTGTGCATGAGTGTGAGTGTGCTAAGGTGTTTGAGTGTATGAGTGTGTTGGAGTGCAAGTGTGTGTAAGGGAAGGTGTGTGTGTCTGAGTGTGAGAGTCTATGTGTGTTGGAGTGTGAGTGTATGTTTGTTTTGGAGTGTGAGCATGCTGGACTGTGAAAAGACTAGACAGCGCCATCTTCCAAGGGACCAAGGGCCTGACAGTGGATTCTCCATTTTCTACACAATCAGAGGCAGAATGCGCTGCTATAATTGGTACTTTTTAAAAAATCGACTTTGTATTATTTTTTCCCTAATGCCATTATGTGAAGGCTGATATTAATACAACCAAGAGTTTCATTTGCTGAGCACCACCCACAAACTAGTGGGTGACTGGAGAGGCGGAGTGGGGAGTCCTTTCATTTTACTTCCACATCGGAGTCAGTTACCTGGCTTGTTAACTGGATCCCAGCACCTTCCCTGGGACCACCAATGTGTGTGGCCCACAACATAACATAGGTCAGGACTCAACTCCAGAAAGCCTCTTCACCAGCCACTTAACTTCCTGCCCCTGCTTCCCCGGGCTCCGTCCACTCTCTGGTGCCCAGAACCTGTAGGCGGCAGGGAGACCATCTGGACAGCCAAGCCTCCCAACCCTCCTGTGCTCAGACAGCCTCTCTGCTTACTCAGGGGGCTCAGAGCCACAGCAAATGTGTGCTGAGGGGGTGCCCTCCCATGTCACAGGCAGCACTGAGGCAGATGGCAAGCCCTCCAGGAGAGGCGAGGAAAGCCAGACTCGGGCCCGGAGTCCGCTGTGGAATGCAGTCTTAACTGTGTAGATGCGGGCATGTGAGGGGTAAGCCACTGGGAAGGGCAGTGCCCCGCCACTCAAGGATTCCATAGTGGAGGCTGGGGGAATGGGCAGCACGAGCTCAACCTCGGGAGGCAGAGGGCGGCCCTGCCCCTCCTCTCCACTAGTCTGGGACCAGCGCCACTTTTGAGCCTTGGCAGCAGGAACTCCCCATGGGGAGCCTTCACAGGTGAAATGGATCCAATCCACACCGCTCCCTCACTCTCTGGCCTCAGGGACCACATTGGTCAAGAGCCTGGTTTCAATTACAATGGCTCACTGTCGGGGGATTATTCCCTGCACCCCAACATTCTGTTAGGAAAAGTTCCAAATCTGCAGCAAAGTTGAAAGGATTGTGCAGTGCACACATACATATCCTCCCCAGGCAGATCCTACCTTCGCATATGACCTGCTGCTTGACTGCACACCTATCCAGCTGTCTGCCCTTCCATCAATCTGTATTTTTAAACATGCATTACAAAGTGAGTTGCAGACACTGGTGTACTCTAAGGGCAGACTTAATATGGCTCAGGCACTCTCCGATGGCTTGTACATCACGCCATCCCCAAAACACTAACATACAAAGAGTAAAAGGCATGCTCAGTGCTAAGCAACAAAGATGGCACAGAGACCAGGTGGGTATTGTTTTCTTTCCTCCTCTAATTGTTGTTGGCAGCACCATAAAATTATCCAAATACAATGTGGCACAATGTGTCAAAGTGTCAAAGGTTTGGAGGTAGCCTATTCTTTTGCTGAAGGGCCTGGGCTTGGGGTGAGGCATTTGTGTTGAGGAAACTGGCCTTCCATGTGAAAAGGCCTGCTTATCACAGAGAGGCAGCGAGTCAGGCAGGGTGCCTGCTGCTCTTCACTTCCCCCTGGGATGGCTGGCGGGCGGGGAAGCCTAGCTGCTTTGGGTATGTCTGATACCTTGCAGGCCCGAGAGTTCCACAGCCCAGCCCAAGGTCAAGGCGGCTGAGTGTGCCCCTGACCTAGGGTTTGAGAAGAGTTAGGAGTCAAGGGTAGGAGAGGGTGGGAGCTGGTGGCTCACCAGAGGTCACCACCATTCCTTGGAGAGGGACAGGACTCATGGCCAGAGCTGCTGGCCATTCCTAAAAGCTTCCTACCACCCTTGAGCCCAGCCAGGAGCTGCCAGGAAAGCAGTGGTGTGTGGAGCCCAGCCCGCTTCTGGGGATGAGTCAGTGGGAGCCGCGGAGGGGCTGTGGGGCATCAGAAAACCTTCATCTACATGACTTTTTGGCCTCCAATATTTGATGACTCCAAAGCAAAGCCCTAGCTGGCCAAACCAGAAAATAAGCCCCAGGCTTCATGCTTGATGAAATCTCTGAAGCCACCAGAATGCTTGTCCTCTGTGACTCTGATAATAGTCCCAGTTGAGTTTACCTTGTGTAGTTCCCTGCCTTTCAGAGTCCATCGTAGCCTAAAGCAGCGATGGCAGACGTTGCACATCTCCTTCTCCACACTTGTGGCAGACATCGCTGTATCCTCACAGGACATAGGCCCCTTCTTCTCCAAGGGGCCTGGGCTTGCCCTCAGCATCCTCAATGCAGTCCTCCAAGTAGGTTCTACCAAGTGGTGGGAGCTGGCACACAAGTCACAACTACCTGCCACCTTGGTTGAAACCAAGACGTCCAAGACTCCACGACCCAACAGACAGTCAAAAGCTACATAGGCCTGGTCACACTGTATCCCAATTCACATGTCTCAGCTCCTGCCATTGAGCCTGAACCTGCCTTTTCCTCAGCCTGCATGCTCAGAGATTGCCAGCATCTTTTGGTCAGCCCCGGACCCTCCTAATGTCCTAGGAGGAACACGTGTCATTAAAAGGACCAGAGTCCTTTGGCCTGTCCTAAGGAGCAATAACCTATCAATCACCATCATGGGGATTGGGAACAACATCCCAACTGGCTGACAGTGCTCAGAGGACCTAAGTCAGGACTCTTCATCAAAACAAAGCTAACGTCTAATGCTACCTCGGCAAAGGGAATTGAATTTAATGATGCCCACAGAAAAAATATTTTCATTACACATAGATAGGGATATTGAAGGACATGCAAAATCCCTGTGCAAGCCGTGAATTGCTACACATGCGGGTTATTATTAGTACCTTTGTTACAATGATTGATAGCCAAATGGACAGGAAGTTGTAAATGTGTCTATTTATACAGATTTTCAGCTTTATAGAATTCAACAGCTTTCCATCAGCAGAACAGTGCTTGTGCGCGCTATGGGCCAAGACACAGCCTCTTGCCTCCTCTTATAAAATGGAATGCTGGCTATTCAGAGGAAGGGGCAGGCTGGGAGGTAGGAGGGGAGCCAGTGGCCCTGTAAACCCAGGGAGACATGAGAGGAAGCCCCAGCATCAACGCTCTGTGGACATCCAGGAAGGCAAATCCTAAAGCAGCTACCAGGCTGCACCACAAACCAGCGAGGACAGAATCCAGCCTGCAGGGCGTGAGGAGGTGGTGACAGTGAGCGTAGGGAACTCCCACAGGTAATTCCCACAGGTGGGGGGAGATGGAGGACAAGGAGGATGGGGGATTTTGCAGATGGGATAGATTTGAACATTCTTCAGATTAAAGAGAAAGTCCGGGCGGGGCGGGGAAATGAAGGAATCAAGGGAATGGCAAACTGAAGAGATCACAGTAGAGACAGAGTGGGAGAAAGGAGAGGCTGGGCTGAGGGCAAGGGTGTGGCCATGGGGAGATGCTGAAGCCTTAAGTTCCAACAGCAGGGGAGTTCAGGGAAACAGGGTGACCAGCTGCGTGACAAGCTGAGGGCATGGGCTGGAGCTCAGTTCAGATCCCTGTGTCACCTTGGGCAGGTCCCTAAGCTTCTCTGATGATCCATTTCCTCCTGTGTCGATGGGGATGATGCCTCCCTTGCAGGAATGCTGTCAGAAATATCAGCGCTATTCCAAGTGATCTCTGACACATGGGGCATCAGGACATGGGAGCTGGCATTGCTGTGGGTGCCACTGGAACTGACACTCTAGGAACTCAGAGACCCACGTGTAGTACAGCTTGTCCACAGGGAAAGGCAAGGCACCCAGAACAGCAGGACTTGGGGCAGAGGGCGAGAGTGTGAGGCAGGATCAAGGTCTTTAGGGAATGTAGGGGTTGACCAGGAGGTACATGACAGGAAAAGTGGAGGGATGGCACACTCTCAAAAGAGGAGAGGGAGCAAAGGGGATGGAAGGCAATGAGCCAAAGGTACTACTAGGCGGCGAGAAACGTGTGACCTGGGTGTGAGAGGCCCCCCATCACCAGCCTCCCCAACCTCCCACTACCCTGTGGTCTCAGGGACCAACAGAACCAGGAGAAGGAGCGGGTGGTAAGTTGTGCATAAGGCTGAGGCTGAAGAGGAGCCTGTTCACCATGAAACATGGGCAGTGGAGAACAGAGCTGGGCTATGAAGAACCACCTGGAAAAGGCGGCAGTGGAGTGCAGCAGTTAACGCATGGATTCTGGAATCAGGCTTCCCAGGCTGGTCTCCTGAATCTGCTATTCACCAGCAATGGCTGCCATTTCACCCCTTTGTATATTGGTTTCCTCACTTTTAAATGGGGCCAGTAAAAATGCCTTGCGGGTAGGGTTGTTGTATGAGTTAGCTCGCTTAACCTCTGTAAACCACTTAGAACAGTGTTGGCTCATTAAACATCACTGCCTTATCATGGCGGGGTGTTGGGGAAGCTTGGCACAGGTCTTTTTGGAGGATGTGCAGGGGTACCCTTTTTGTCAGCTTGAAGCACAGACTTCCACAGCTAAAGGACCCCATGAGGTTACCTAGACCATGCCCAGTTGGAGGCAAGAACAGCCAGGACTGAGAACACCCAGGGCCTGAGGGAGCTGCTTGGCCAGTCTGAGCCTTCACAGGGAGGCTCACACCACAGAGGCCCCCTTCGGCCCTGCGTGGGGAGCTCCCTGAGGCATGCCAGAGCAGGGCACAGTGGCCCTCAGCAGGGCCTCTGAGGCAGGGCAGCAAGACCCTCAGGGAGGCCTCTGAGGCAGGGCACGGGGACCCTCAGGGGGCCTCTGAGGCAGGGCACGGGGACCCTCAGTGGGGCCTCTGAGGCAGGGCACGGGGACCCTCAGCGGGGCCTCTGAGGCAGGGCATGGGGACCCTCAACTCTGGCCCAGGAACAAAGCCACTGCTCCATTTACCCCCAAACGCCACTCTGGGTCTGCAGAGGCACAAGGCAGCCGTGGGTGACTGCAGAGGACTAGCAGGAACGCAGTGGGGCTGCAGGAAGGAAAGAGCCAGCTTGGGATAAGGCAGAAATGAGGAGGGGTTCTCTTCTTCCCATCCTCACCTAGTTCAGTGTTATAACCAGGCAGACATCAGGCCCTCAGGGTACAAACCATCTCTCCATAGCTGGCTCAAAAATAGTTTCCACTAGCTCTGGAATGCACTGTGGCTTCCCTGGCTTTCCTCAGCACAGCTCCATCCCCTCCGGGAGTCCATTCTGGCTCACAGAAGGCTGAAGAGGGAGGACTGGGCTCAGTGCCTGAAACAGGAGGGCCGTCCCCTTTCTCTCTTCTCACAGCCCTGTCCCCCTCCCCCATTCCCCCAGTGGGTGTGTCCTGCACACACACTCACTTCCTCCTGCTTCCTCTCATCCTCTCCTCTCAGTTTCTGCCTTAGTTCCCCCCCCGCCCCCATGTTTCCCCACTCTCCTCACATCCCCCAGGAACCCTTCCCTCTCTCCAACAGTGTTGCCTCCTCCTCCCTCTTCCCCTCTCCTCTGAACAGGTGGCCATGTAAACAGGAAGTGGTTCAAAGACAGAGGGAGTGTGGCTGGAAGCCTTTACCCCTGGGAGGTAATTTCCCCATCACCCAAAGTCAGATTTCATGTGTGTTCTAGACAGCTCTGTGTGAGACTCTGGGCCCAGCTTCTGGAACTCTCCATCAACTTTCACAGGCAGAGCAGGAAGCCAAGTCAGCAGCTGTGTGCTTCAGGTCGCTGGTGTCTGTGTGACTAGGGCCGTGTGACACTGTCGAGCCAGGGCAGCTGGGATGAGATTACAAAGCTCGGAATGCGCAGTGGCTGGGGAGAGCTGGGCGCTGGAGAGAGCTCAGTGATGGACCTGCTTGGCACTCACATGCTAGGCCAACCACCGTCCTCTCTGGAGCACCAGAGCCAGAGCCGGGATGGGCTGTCTGTAGCCAAACACATACATAAGCTTGCGAGGACTGCGGCCTCTGTCTGGGGCTTTGAAGATTTCCTGGGGGGAAATCCCTCCTAAGAAGCACTATTCCTGGCTCTGCTGACAAGCAGGTTGGGATTACGTAACACACCCCTTGTCCTCCCATGCCCTTATGGGAGGGCATGTGCTGTCCCCACCTGGCCTGTGCTGCCTCGTGTTCTCGGGGTGTCTCCAAGCCTGGTCCCCACGGCAATGTGCCCATCCCACTATTTTCCCTCTCCCCTCCATGCGCTGGTGTTGATTCTACAAAAAGTAAAGAACAGAGATTTCTAAAATGCACAGGACGTGTTCCCAGCTCCCTCACAAGCGATCTCAGCTTGGGTCCAGGCACCTCAGTAGCAACTAAATAAACCTCCAAGGGCAAGAGAGAAGTTGCTCTTGAAAAGTTTTGTTCTCACCATGGGTTTCCTGCACTTGTAAACAGCATTACCATGCCCGGGGGCAGTTACGGATTGGAGAACTTGCCAACTAAGGGCTGTTTCTTTCGCAAAGAAAGCACATCTGTCCCTTGCTTAGCACCATCCCTAGAACTCAGCTTTGGGGGAACGTCTCCCCTGCTCTCCTTGGTCCTGCCCCTAACCCTCCACTGTGCAACTCCTCAAACCTGCTGGGGAAGTCCTCTCTGAGCAGTGCTGCCATGCAACCTCACCTACCTACCTGCTGGCTGTGGGCAGCGGTACAGGTTCCTCACTAATAAGAGAGAAATAGTGCCTTGTCTTTCTTATAGGATCAGGCATATTCTTAGTCAATGTGCAATAGAGAAATGTATGTTTTACTTCAATGTTTACTGCCTTCCGGGAAGTTGTAATTCCACTGAGATAACAAGCCATTCAAATCTCTTAATAATAGTAAAACTTTATGGAATTCTTACAATAGGCTAGGCATGGTTCTAAGCATTTTGCATGGATTATCTCATTCATTAGCCCTCCCAATAATAACCCTATGTTGTGATACAATTATTACTCTAATTTTTACAGATGTGGAAATGAGGCGTAGAGAAGCCAAGTAACTGATCCAAAACCACACAGCAGGCAGGTGGCAGGGCTGGAATTTGACCTACATCTGTTTGACCAGAAGTCCATACTCCTAACCACTATGGGAAGAGAGCACTTCGAGGAGGGCATGGTCAACAGAGTCCACTACAGCTGAGAAGTCAAGTACGATGAGGGCTGAGAGCCCATGAGATTTATCAAGACAAGGTCACTGGGGACCTGGGAAGACCTATTTTAGTGGAGTCACGGGACTGAATCCAAATTAGACTGAGTTAAGGACTGAGGGGGGGCAGTGAAGGAAGGCAGCAAGTGTAGACAACTGTTTTAAGGATGTGGTTGTGGACTGGGCGTGGTGGCTCACGGCTGTAATCCCAGCACTTTGGGAGGCCAAGGTGGGTGGATCACCTGAGGTCAGGAGTTTGAGACCAGCCTGACCAACATGGTAAAACCCCGTCTCTACTAAAAATACAAAAATTAGCTGGGTGTGGTGGCGGATGCCTGTAATCCCAGCTAGTCAGGAGGCTGAGGGCAGGAGAATTGCTTGAAACCAGGAGGCGGAGGAGGTTGCGGTGAGCTGAGATTGCGCCACTGCACTCTAGTCTGGGCGACAAGAGTGAAACTCAGTCTCACAAAAAAGAAAAAATATAAAAAAGAAGACTGTGATCATGAATACGGAGGAAAGAGGAGCTCACAGTGAGCGTGGCGCAGGCTCATGGCAGGGTTTTTATTGTCTGTTCTTTTATTTTCCTTTTTATTTTATTTTGTAAATACTTTAAGATTAAACAGGCTGGGCGTGGTGGCTCACGCCTGTAATCCTGGCACTCTGAGAGGTTGAGGTGGGTGAATCACTTGAGGTCAGGAGTTCGAGACAAACCTGGGCAACATGACAAAACCCTGTCTCTACTGAAAATACAAAAATTAGCCTGGCGTGGTGGTGGGTGCCTGTAATCCCAGCTACTCCAGAGGCTGAGACATGATAATTGCTTGAACCCCGGAGGTGGAGGTTGCAATGGGCCAAGATTGCACCACAGCACTCCACCCTGGGCAACAGAGTGAGACTCCGTCTCAAAAAAAAAAAAAAAAAAAAAGAGAGAGAGAGAGATTAAACAGACCTGAGCATGTTCAAAAGCTGACCAGAAGACTTAGTTAAGAGACGTAGGTACAGAATCACTTAGCATACTGATGGACTTGTTTGTTTGCTGGTCTGCCTCATCTCATTAGCCTACAAACCCACACACAATCAAAGCCTGTGTTTTATGTTTCTGTGCCCCACCCCTAGCATGGTGTCAGGCGTGTAGAAGATGCTCAGAACATGCTGTTGGTTGGCTGTGGTTGACAACATCACCAGGACAAACCTCAAACCCTGGGGGAAGACATCCAATGCTGGACATAAGAAAAGGAACAGAAGTATTATTGATACCTGAAGAACTTAAATGTGATCCTTGAGATATTTCAGATTCTTAACAAATATCCAAGAAACCCAGAGACTTCAGAGTAACATGAGAAGAAGACGATTAAGAATTCTCTTTCCTCTGGCAGAACATGGTTGTGGTCACACTGAAATCGCAGCCTTGAATCTCCCACTGTTCTTGCACATTGTTTGGATTTCGCCAGCAAAAGGCTCTTTAGAGATACAAACAATGACGCATCCTTAGTCTCACGGACAGCTGCTCCTCTGTCCATGGCATATTGTTAACAAACCAGCCCCATCAGTCAGCTGATGGTCTTTCCCCACAGGCAGTGCCCTGACAAGCCCCTCACCCTTTGTCCTTCATCGACTAGACCACGTGGGGCATTCTGTATCTGAGTAGCAAAATACCACTACTATAAAAAAAATAAGGTGATGGTGCTTTAAACCAAGGTTCTCCAAACCTCAACATTAACTTTCTGAGATGATGGAACTGGCTGGAAAGCTAAGACTCCACTGTAAAAAGCAACAGAACCATCTCAAAGGCTATCTTTGCCTTTCTGGTCTTAGCCACCTGATTTCTCAATGCTGATGCCAGCTGGGTACAGTGGCTTACACCTGTAATCCCAGCAGTTTGGGAGGCTGACGTGGGAGGATCCCTTGAGTCAGGAGTTGTAGACCAGCCTGGGCAACATAGTGAGATCCCATCTCTACAAAAAAATTAAAAATTAGCCAGGCATGGTGGCACATGCCTGTAGTCCCAGCTACTTGGAAGGCTGAGGTGGGAAGATTGCTTGAGCCCAGGAGTTCAAGCCTGCAATGAGCTGTGATTCACATGCCAGTCTAGGAGAGAGAGTGAGATCCTATCTCAAACAACAACAACAACAACAACAACAAAAACAAAATCAATGCGGATGCCCAGCTGCCATGTCACAGGGAGATTAAGGCAGTGGAGGGAAGATGGAAAAATCCTGTGTTCTTTAGTGAACTCACCTTTCCAGTTTCAAAGAAGTCTAAAACCAGCTGAGTGAAATCAACCATAGTCCTCTTCTAGGACCCCGAGAATGCTGATTCAGAAAGAAAAACAGAAGGCTGTAGCCAAAAGAAACAGAGGTACTTCAGGTCAACACCTTGGGTTTGGCTTAACCTGCCCAATCCGCCTGGCAGGCACTTCTGGGGAAATGCCAAGCACATCTGGAAAGTGTGAACTCGCCACCCTCTTGGTCACTGCAACAGGATGCGAGGGTTACTATTTTCAAACTGGAAACTGTCATGGTGTTGTGGTTGGTTAACAGTTCCCATATTCCACCCCAGGCTGGCCACTGTTCAGAGACTAACTGCATTCTCAAAGGACGGAGGTGGTTTGGAACGTCCCATGTGCAGGCCACACTGAAGCCTGGCTGCCGGGACCCCAGTCAAGCCATGAGACGGCAGGGAAGCAGCTGCTCGGCAGAAGAGCAGCCCCCTAGGGTTAGGGGAGGTAGACTTGTGTTTTTTTGTTTGTTTGTTTGGGTCAAGACTTTTGGCCCAAAATTTCAGTGGGGAGTGTGGCCCACATGCCAGTCTTCTCAGCCTTAGTCTCCCACATGGGCAGGGTGAGTGACAGCACACCAATCTCCTGGCACAGTAATAACAAGTACATGAGATCATTCATGTCAAGGGCGTTTTATAAATTAGAAGAAACTGACAAAGGTGCACTTGTAGGTTCAGCATCATCAATAACAACAGCCAGATACCCACTGAATACTAAGAGGAGTTCTGTGTCTTTCATCAAATTATAGTCACGAAACGATGAGCACCTCAGCCAGTTGCTTGGTCCACGTGTATCTTTCAGGCCTGGTTCACTGTGTCTGACATATCCTTACATAATGCAGAGAAACTCACTTAGGGAAACAGGGGCTAAATATTGCCTAAAATTTTGACAGAAATAAAGAATGCTTATAAGGTAGGACTTGGAAAATGTAGGCTAACTGCCAGGGTGGTGGGAAGGGTCTTAAGCTAATCAAAAAAAGTAAATTTAGGTAGAAATGAGCTAATTGTTTACCTGCAAAAGGCAGTGCAAGGTTTTCCCTGTCTGACTCTATAATCAAAAATCACAAGGAGCCCTAGTCCAGGTTCTGGGCCTCAATTTTCCCCAATGTAAACGGTGGAAGCAGGCATGAAGCAGGCAATGCACTGTAGACACACCATGTGTGACAGGCTCTGCTAGGAAAGGCATGAGATGAAAAAAAAAAAAAAATCCTCCTAGTTAGGGCTTGCTCATGATGAGTGCAAAATACTAATAAATGAGCCTGTTTGTTTCCAAGGAAATGATCTCAATATAGTGAAAAGGCCATTAAAATACATTCTCAGTTGGGTGCGGTGGCTCACATCTGTAATCCCAACACTTTGGAAGGCTGAGAAGGGAGGACTGCTTCAGCCCAGGAGTTAGAGGCTGCAGTGGGCTATTCAGTGTACCACTGCACTCCAGTCTAGTCAACAGGGCAAGACCCTGTCTCTTTAAAAAAAGAAAAACAAAATTATTCTTGTGTTTTTATAGTTTTGCCTATTGCTAAAGGCCAACTTCACGACGTCAAATAACATACCAACCTGGGTTTCATATTTCTTTAGCTTAGGGACATCTGGACTCACCTGATAGACTTTGGGGGTGGTAGCTATGGGGTGGAGTGACAGCAGCTTCCCTCCTCTGGGTCAGAGAGCAACAGTCAGAGCCCAGGAAGGTGCCCTGGAAAGAGGAAGAAAACCTTCGAGCAGATCAGACTCGGAACAACTTCCAGACTCAAGGGAGCTTTTGGATCTGGGTGGAGCTCTTAGGTCAGTGTTCTGAGCATGACAGACACTCCCCAAAGATCAACATAGCTCCATCCAGACCTGCCCCACCTCACCAGAGGCACTGAGCAGCAGAAGCCAATAAATAACCAACTATGTTGAAGTATCTAAAACCAAGACCAAACTCAAAGTGTCAGCTCAATCCCTAAGAAATGGAACAAAAGGATCCTTAAGAATAACCATTTCAGCCACCAGAGGTCTCTCACCATTTTAAATTTAAACATGGAAAAATTTCCAACATGTTATCCTATAATATCAAAAGGCTAATACCCACACCTCAAGCCTACATGACTAAGATCTTATCTTTGGCATTCTTACGTCTTCCTAGTATTTTCCTTTGATTTTTAAATGTCATTATTTCCTTCACAACCAAAACCTCATGACCTTAAGCACCAGGACTGAAGTTCAAAGGCACACACAGAATCCTTGCCACAGAGTTCTGTTTGCAAACTTTTCTTCCTAAGTAGAGGGAGGTGGACAGTGAGGGGAGGCCCAATGCTTAGATTTTCAGAATCACAGGTGAATTGTTGCTTAAGATGTTTCTAGACACAGGATCTGAGCGGTAAGCAAAAGCAGTGAAAAAACTCCATTTACTGAGCTAAGCTCAGAGCACCGAGAAGGCAGGTTCTTAAAATGCTTCCCAACACTCTGTTTTTTGTCTTTCAAGATCTCAAACAAGTCTGAATGGTAAAGGTAGAAGCATAAGATGATTCATGTTCCCATTCTTCATTTCCAGAAAGTTTCAAGAGAAGAAGCGGAAAATTCCAGGGGCAATAAAAATTTAGAAATTAATTCAAGACTGAAACTCCAGCTGTATATCCCTGGCAGCCAGTACAACACTTGGCTTATGAAGAATGCTCAATGAACTTTTGTTGAATGAGATGAATGCGGCAACCTGCCTAACACAAAATGACCTTCAATGAGAGATTGTTGTTTCTATATTTGTAGCTGCATTGTCTCAGACCAGATACTTATTAAGCTCTGGTTTTTCCAAAGCTCTGGTTTCTCCAACCACAAGCTGCAAGAGGCTGGCTGACTCCAGAGATGAGCAGCCCAGATGGCTCATGTGACTAGTTTAAAAGATGCATTATTTCATTATAAGATCACAAACCCTACATTTTGGTACCTTTTTGCCTTTCAACTTGAGTAGTGGCTAGAAACAGATGGAATTCTTTTTTCTTTTCTTTTTTTTTTTTTTGAGATAGGATCTCACTCTGTTGCCCAAGCTGGAGTGCAGTGGCGTGATCTCTGCTCACTACAACCTCCTCCACCTGCTGGGCTCCAGCGATCCTCCTACCTCAGCCTTCCAAGTAGCTGAGACCACAGGCACACGCCTGGATAATTTTTTGTAGAGACAGGGTCTTGCTATGTTACCCAGGCTGGTCTTGAATTCCTGAGCTGAAGCAATCCACCCACCACCTTGGCCTCCCAAAGTGCCAGGGTTACAGGTGTGAGCCACTGCATCCAGCCCCCGGGGAGAAAAATGTACTCAGTGCCCCTGGTGGTAGGGCCCCTGCAAGGAGCTTTATAGACACTGTCCTGTTGGTTCCTCACAACTCCCTTCTGGGGTAGGTTTTTCCTCCTTATTTGAGAAATAAAAAAATCTAGGTTTGCCGCATTCCCGCATTCCAAAGCCATTTCCTTTCCATTATATAAGGAGGCCTCCAAAGGCTTTTGAAGTATTCCTGGGCAGGGGACAAGGAGAAACATCTCTATGCTGGTTCCTGACATGGTTTCTGGCAGCTCTGCCTGTGTTATAATTGCCTAAGGAACATGCATTGTCCTTAGCCACCCTGTATGTAGTATCCTGCAGAAGTATTACTACCACTCACAGATGTCTCATTCCTTATGATGACAGTTATTGAAGAATCCTGTAACAAATTCTGTTCTCAGAGCCACCTGTTCCAAAATGGAACGGGACTCTCCTGGCCCTTACTGTCATGTACATATTTAGGATTTTTATGATATTAGGTGAGAGAAATTGCTATACTGGTTTCTGAAGCTCTGCCTGGGGGCTTCCTTTGGGAGAGAGGGGTCCTTTCTCTGGAAGATACATTTTGCATCCTTGTATTTGCTAGAAGCATCTGGGTAAACATCAAACTGAGCAGAGATTAATGTATGTGGAAAAACCTGAAGAACTTCTAGGTGCTCCTACCAGGGGCACACAGTGGTGGTGATCCTGCCAAGAGGTCCCTTTCCTGGAGATTAAATATGTCCAATCTAGGTTCATTCAAAAGGTACTTTTAGCTCAGGCCTGTAATTCCAGCACTTTGGGATGCTTAGGTGGGAGGATCCCTTGAGCCCAGGAGTTCGAGACCAGCCTGGGCAACATAGGGAGACCCTGTCTCTACTGTAAAACAAATAAACAAACAAAAGGTACTTTTGGAGACTTCTGTCTTAGAGGTCACCTTCAAGACAGTCCTGTAACAAGTCATTTGTGAAATATGCCAATTGCAATGACAGAGATATAGCAGTAACCTGAGCCCCCAGGACAGCTGCCAGGCTACTGATTCTGAGTGTGAAAATTATATTACTAAAGAAAACAATATAAATATGGGGAGAAACACTTTTAAAACTGTATCTGGATAACTGTTGCCATGGCAGGTGTTTTGTTTGGCAAGAGTCAAGAAGCCTAGGATGTGGCCTTAATCTCAGGAGTGGCTCTAACTAGACAGGGTTAACAGAACTATCTTTAACTAGATAGGGTTAACAGAACTGCCTTTAACTAGACACAGGTTAACAGAATAGCCTTTAACTAGACAGGGTTAACAGAACTTTGCTAAATCGGCCGGGAACTGTTAGCCTAGACCCAGAACCCATGCTTGGATGCTGGTCCCGACCTACTAGGAATGATGCTACTAGTACCATGCTTCTTCTTCTTCTTCTTCTTCTTCTTCTTTTTTAACATTTGGGAGAGAACAGAGGATGCCCCTTGACTTCTAGTTGTCTGCCACATAACAATAAAAGATTCTTGCTCAAACTTTGGGTAAAATAAAGGTGAGATGTATACATGAGACCTTACTCAAGGGGCTTTTGAGATCTTAAAGCCACAAGACCAAAAGGGCTCTGTTCAAAATTCTACACCCTATTTGATTTAAATTTCCTCATTATGTGGAACCCAAGAAGGAGGCTGACCATTAGCTAATGATTCAGTGTACTCCAGTGTAGTCATTTTAAGCGTAGAGAAGGCTGAAAGCATCTGGGTTGAAACTGACCTCCGGCAGTGTACCGCAAGGGAGTAGCTCAAATCCCAGAAAATACACTGTTTGGACACAGAAACCAACAAAGAAACTGAAAGTTTGAGCAAGAGTCTTTTATTACACGAAAAACAACTGAACAGAACATGTCCTGCTTCTCATATTCTATGGGTCAATACTTTACGAGACTCAAAAGAAAACAAATCCTCAAGATGGTCCCAGGAAGCTCCCCTCAAACACACAAAAACAGTTTGTGGACAGAACCATTCTCTAAGTCAAGCTGCCTCCAGAAACCAAGACATAAGAGCCCCAAGCTCACACACATTCCCATGACAATGTGTCACAAAAGTAATAACAGAGTTGTTCAATTGCTTCCAGACCTTAGTCGGATTTGTTCACTGCTCATTTTGATGACGGGTAACATATTGCAAACCTGGAATCTCTTGCACTTTCCCCCCAGCCCTGTCTTGGTAGGGGCAAGGGCTGTAAGCCTCCTATTGATAAGAGAGTCCAGTGAAGTGGAAGGAGTTTCTCTGGGGTGACCCTACCTACTCTGGTCCTGGCTCTGCCTCAGCCACTTCTTCAAGTGCACCCCTCAACCCCACTCTGAAGACAGACCACAACCACACGATTTCCTTCCAAGACAGGCTGCAGGGAAGAGGGGGTGTAAAACTGTGAGAGAATGCTGAAGTCAGCTGCTTGGGAGTCTCTGAGTCAGCACCTTCAAGAGCAGAGTGGTGGCTGGGAAACAGGCTTCTCCGCCACAACAACTCCAGATGCAGCCGTGACCCAAGAGCTCAAAACCAACGCACGCAGTTCTGGAGTGTGAGCCTCATGCTGACCACAGGTGCCAAGGACCCAGGGACTGGAATTCCTTACCCATCCATTCACAGCCCCTCCTGAGCTATATGGTTTGAGAGACAAGAACTGGTGCTATAACACTGTGCAAGAAGCCGCTGCATGCACATATGTTATCAAGTCGTGCCTGGAGCTGGACTCAGTCTAAGTCTTTCCCAAATTGTCAAACAACAATGACCTCACTCCAGAAACTATTTTCTCCGGAAAGACTTGGATAGCATCACATTTCAACTAGTTGTTGCTTTCAAAGTGAAGAGGTGGAGGAGGCTAGTTGGGGTTGCAATGGAAAGACACTCAAAATGTTCTCATCAACGATTTACTAAAGTAATTTAAATTCAAGTGCTCCTTAGGATATAATATTATAGGGAAAAAAGCATGATACAAAATTGTATGCGGCCATAAACACACATACACTAACTTAGAAGTAAGTTTAGAAGGAAATAAACTAATCTCTTAAAATAAGAGTGATGAAATTGTGGATGATTTTAAAATTTCTTACTACTGCTCAGAATATTCTTGACCTAAGGCTAATCCCCCAACTCTCTGGCAAGGTCTTGACTAAGCATACAGCCTCAGAAGTGATGCACACAAAACAGCCTGGGTGAAAAGAGGTCTGGTTTCCCAGATGGTCCAAATTACTCCTGGTCATCAAGAAGATGGACAGCACCAACTGGCCACACATCCATCAACTTCCCTGTATTTTTCAAGTTTTCTTTAATGATTGTCTATGGCTTTTCCAGTGGGGAAGAAAAAAAGACATTCCATTCTGCGACCTCAGGGAAGTTAGTGACTTGAGGCATCGTTGATCTGGGAGCCTCAAGGGCTTGGCAAACCTCCGGTTTCTCTACCCCATGATGTGAACATTTCCCAATCCCGCAGGATTGTATGGGGTGAAGGGAAGAGAAAGAGGTAGAGCACCAGGGGTTTTTGGATATGAAGTCTGGCAGAATTCTGTAATGCAGGATTAACTCAGGACTGTGGGTTCTGATGATTGAGTAAAAAAAGCTGCATGTTCACTCAGCTGTGGAATATTCCTGTTTCCAAAATGACCAGTTTTCCCCCACTGAGGGCCTCTCCTACCTCATCTCCCACTTGCCCTGTCTCCCAGGCTGTGTACTCAGAGAACTGCCCAGTCTCAGTGAGACGGAGGAGGCATCTAACATCCGCTGGGTCCTGTTCCCTACTGAGCACCAGGCCAGGGCCTTCATCTCTGTCTTCTCCTTCAATTCTCAAAATAATGCAGAAACAAGTGGTGTTGGCCCATCTTAGCAGACAGGAAAAGCCAAAGTCCAAGACAACCAAGGCCACAGCCTGATGAACTGTGGAGACGAACCGTGCACACAGCATCTGACTCAGACGCCCTTGCTCTCAGGCTGCATGGACCATGCAGGCTTCTAGGGTGAACACATACCAGAGGGTTATTTCAGGCTCCTGAAGGGGAAGGAGGGACAGCTTCTGTCATGTTTGCTAATATTTCTTTAAAAGAAAAGCTGCTAAAAAGCCTGCCAGGCTGCTTAGAACTTTTACTGTGGCTACTAAGAGGAATAGAAACTCCATTCCACCACCCTGGAATTTTTTAGGCAAAGCCTGGGGACTGTCTGGGAGAAGGCAGGGCCCTCCTGCATACCGGGCAGCAGGTGTGGCCCCCCAGAGTGGTGTGGCACTGACTCATAGAGGAGCCGGCATTGGGTGTGTCTTCCTTTTGTGCCAGGCAACGTGCTGGGTGCTTCACACACATCTCTTATTCCTCCTAACAACTCTGTGCCCAAGTCACACCAGCAGATACAGTATGATGGGACTTAGGCCCAGGCCTCCCGCTATTGAGCCCAAACTTTTTTTCTTTTCTTTTTTTTTTTGAGATGGAGTCTCGCTCTCTTGCCCAGGCTGGAGTGCAGTGGCCGGATCTCAGCTCACTGCAAGCTCCGCCTCTCGGGTTCACGCCATTCTCCTGCCTCAGCCTCCCGAGTAGCTGGGACTACAGGCGCCCGCCACCTCACCCGGCTAGTTTTTTGTATTTTTAGTAGAGACGGGGTTTCACCGTGTTAGCCAGGATGGTCTTGATCTCCTGACCTCGTGATCTGCCCGTCTCAGCCTCCCAAAGTGCTGGGATTACAGGCTTGAGCCACTGCGCCCGGCCTAGCCCAAACTTTTTCTACGAACCAGATAGAACCATCCAGCTAAGACCAACCCATCATCACTCTGCTGGGGAAAGCGTTGATCCCTGTTGCATGTTTGGCATGTCGAATCCTGATTTTCCCACCTACTTTACTCTGCGATGACATTACTACGTCCTGCACTTTCCAGGGCAACTCAAGTTTTAGACATGCTGGTCCCATGACACCCATGGGTGTACTCACGCTTGTCTCATGGCAAAGTCTGCTCCAGGAAGCTTCCCTTGCTAACCCACGTCTGTGCAACCCTGTGTGGAGGTACAATTCCTCCTCCCATAGGATGGAGTATCTGCACGTTCCTGGTTTGCTTCAGATATACCTTGTGCTTTCTTTCCCAGCTGAACCCTTAGTTCCTTTCAAATCCACCCATCCCAATTGGAAGACCATTCTTAAGGAGGGAGCCCTAGAAACCACAGAATAAATGATGTATAGAAGAAACTACAGCCCTGCCTAAAACTGTTTTACTTACTACCTTTACAGGTCGCATGGTGTTGGATAAAATTTGAGATACAATTTTGAAGGATTTAATCAGAATGCAATACCAGAGTGGGAACTGCCAACTTGTCATTTTAACTGGAATCAATGTAAAGTCCTGTGTTTAGATTCAGAAAATTAAGAGCTCCAACACGACGCACTAAAAAGGTACCTCTCCTTCTGAACCACAGTTCTAAAGAATAAAATAAATAAAAAGCCTGAAACTTTTGGTAGTGAAGTTAAAAACCAGCTCAAGAGTGTATTGTGACTGTTTAACAGAAAGAAAAGGTGGCCCGGGCACAGTGGCTCATGCCTGTAATCCCAGCACATTGGGAGGCCGAGGCTGGTGGATCACCTGAGGTCAGGACTTCAAGACCAGCCTGGCCAACATGGCGAAACCCCATCTCTACCAAAAAAATATAAAAAAATAGCTGGGGTGGTGGTGGGTGCTTGTAATCCCAGCTACTCAGGAGGCTGAGATAGGAGAATTGCTTGAACCCAGGAGGCACAGGTTGCAGTGTGCTGAGATTGCGCCACTGCACTCTAGCCTGGGCGACAAAGCGAGACTTCATCTCAAAACAAAGAAAAAGGAAGAAAGGAAGGAAGGAAGGAAGGAAGGAAGGAAGGAAGGAAGGAAGGAAGAGGAAAAGGAAAAGGAAAGGTGAATGTATTGTCAGGGTGCATCCACGGAAGTGGAATGTCCAAATCACAGGAAACAAATGCTCTGCGGAACCCTGGACCAAGCCCTCATTATCCAACATGACCAGTAACGCGCTCGATTCTGTGAAGCATGCTTCACAAATGATAGCACCCTCAGACAAGGAAGAGACTTGCGGTGTCTAGCCTACATCAGAAGAGAGAACAGAGAACCATAAAGAAGCTTTTAGATGTTTGACAGCTTGTGACGTGGAAGAGGGACTCTAGAATGGTAACCATTGGGTGGAAGCTATTGAGAAACAAGTTTCTCTTCAATATAAAGAGGAATTCTGGGCCGGGCACAGTGGCTCACGCCTGTAATCCCAGCACTTTGGGAGGCTGAGGTGGGTGGATCACTTGAGGTCAGGAGTTCAAGACCAGCCTGGCCAACATGGTGAAACCCTGTCTCTACTAAAAATACAAAAATTAGCCGGGTGTGGTGGCGAGCACCTATAATCCCAGCTACTTGGGAGGCAGAGGTTGCAGTGAGTCGAGATTGTGCCACTGCACTCCAGCCCAGGCAACAGAGTGAGACTCCCTCTCAGAAACAAAAAAAAAAAAAGAGGATTTCTGACAGGAAAAATAAGAGCCCCAGAGATGTCCACATCCTAATCCCTGGACCCTGTGACTGTGTGGCCTTACATGGTGAAAGGGACAGTGCAAGTGTGAGTAAGCTGAGGACCTGGGGATAGGGAGACCTTCCAGGGTTCGACTGAGGGTTCCTTGTAACCACGAGGGTCCATAGGAGAGGGAGAAGGATGTGGCAACAGAAGCAGAGGTCAGAGTCAGAGAAATTTGAGGATGTTACTCTGCTGGTTTTGAAAATGGAAGAAGGAGCTGCAAGTCAAAGAATACAGGTGGCCTCTAGGAACTGGAAAAGGCTGGGACACAAACCTTCCCCTGGAGCTTCTAAGAGGTATGCAGCCCTGCTGGCACCTTGATTCTAGCCAAATAAGATCCATTTCAGACTTCTGGCCTCCAGAACTGTAATGGATTAAATGTGTATCATTTTAAGCCAGCAGGTTTGTGGTGAGCTGTGGGAGCAGCAATAAGATATGAATCCATTGGCTAAGGGGCAGATGGCCACTACCAGCCCCAGTGAGCTCCCCATCCGAGGAGGCAATCAAGAAGAGGCTGACCATCTCTACCTGTCAGGAATACTGTGCAGGCCAGTCCTGCATGAATTGGGAAGTAAGGTGGATGACCCACAGGCAGGCCCCTCGAACTCTGAGAGTCCGCAATTTATGGCAATGCCTTCTGCTTTTGTATTCTGCACACTGGTCCCCACCTCCTGCCTACGGGCAGCAAGGCTGGCCCACTGTCTTCTCCAAGGAGAGCCATGGTAGTGACACTTTCTACCACCACCGAATAAAAGGCAGGCTTTGGGAGGGTGTCCTAACAGCATCTGGGCCTGGCTCAGAGCTAAAGCGCTTGCTGGGGACACTTACCTGAGCAGAGGACTCCCTTGTTCCTGGCACAGGAGAAGTTGTCGCACTCACAGAAAGGCCCGTAGATCTTCCCGAACTCACTCTCGAAGCAGGAGCACTGGTTGCAGCTGCACTCCCCGCGCCCGCTGCACAGTGGCTTGCCCTCTGCCTCCCGGCACAGGTTCTGGTACACACTGTGGTTCTCCCCATCCTGGCACTCACACCTGGTGCCCAGGTAGCTGGGGCTGCACTCACACAGGCCGCAGACATAGGTCCCGCTCCCGCTGCACCTGGCGCTGTTGGGTTCCAGCCCCATGCTGCAGCCGCACGTGCAGTTGTAGGTGACCCCCACCTCCAGGCTGTCCCGGAATCCCACCGGCCGCAGGGCAAACACGTGCTCTGTGTGTCTGCTGGGGCAGCTTCGGGCCTCCACTGACACCTCAAAAGATGCCTGGGCAGAAGGAAGAGAGGGGACGTCATGGCTGTGGCAAGTCAGGGTCTCCCATCCACTCAGGGGCAGGGCCGTTGATGAAGAGCAGCTGCGAACTCCAGCCCTCTCCATGCACACAGGCAGAACCACCGAGGTGGCCTGAGTAGGAAGAGACCTCAGAACCAGCAAGCTCTCACAATTCCTGGAGAAGGGAATGTGCAGGTGGGCTCACATTTGACAGACGATTTTTTAAACATTCATTATCTCTTTGCATCCTCATGACCCTGAGGAAATGGACCTCTGCAGAAAGATACAGGGCTTCCTCGAGTTCACACAGTTCTTGTTCTCCCTTTCTTTTCTCTTTTATCCTATCCTCTTCCCAGCCCCACTGCAGATGCCTCTTCTCTGCTCATTTAAAAAGTCATTCAGTGGACAAATATTTCCCGGGCACTGCCTCTGTGCCAGGCACGATGCTAGATGCAGGAGCATGGCGGCACTCTCACAGGGTGCTGGGTGAAGGGGACCCACCTGGCCCACTGTAGAGAGGGCTCCGTGCCTGCTGGCAAAGGGTTCAGCTGACTCCAGAGCTTGTTCTTCAGACACCCCCGAGCCCCCCGTGCCCCAATTCCTCCTCTGTGAGTGCTTGTCATAGCTGCATCTTTCACAATCCCCCCATGCCGTGAGGTCCTAAAGACGAGTCGCCACTGATGAAATGCACTGTGCACATGGACAGACCTTTTCTTTTTAAACAGAATATATAAGGAAGTGTTTCTCATTCAGGAGCTTCTCACAGATTGCCTTGGAAACAGGCTCAAGGTGGGCCTGGTTGGGTGGCAGATGGTGCGGGAGGGATGCCTGTCAACTGCCCACAGGGCTGGGATGGAGGGAAAGCAAGGATGAGGCTTGGTCTGATTCAGGAACTAGAGCCTGACTCCCCCCACCCTCTCCTCCTCACCCCCCTGAGGAGAGCCATGTGAGGTTTGAATCACCTAGCAGGTCCCTCGGAGCAAGGCACTGTGGATTCTATGAAGACACACAGACAGGTGGCCTGTGCACCCTGATGAAATGCCGTTGTGAAGTTTTACTCAGGGTGGGTTCTCCCTTACTCCCTAAACAGACAGAGGCCTGGCCCATCCCACAAATGGACTCACTGGATCTGGGTCCAAATGTCTTTATTTTTCAAAAGGCTCCTCAGATCATTCTGAAGCTCAGAATAGGTTAGAAACCACTTTCAGCTATTACTATTCTTAATTCTATTATTTGGGTTGGAATAAAGCTTTTTTTTTTTTTTTTTTTTTTTTTGAGGTGGAGTCTCGCTCTATTGCCAGGCTGGAGTGCAATGACATGCTCTCAGCTCACCGCAATCTCTACCTCCTGGGTTCAAGTAATTCTCCTGCCTCAGCCTCCCGAGTAGCTGGGATTACGGGTGCGCGCCACAACACCCAGCTAATTTTTGTATTTTTAGTAGAGATGGGGTTTCACCATGTTGGCCAGGATCTCCTGACCTCGTGATCCGCCCACCTCGGCGTCCTAAAGCACTGGGGTTACAGGCATGAGCCACTGCACCCAGTCATTATAGCTAATTTTTAAAATGTCATCATTCACCTGATTTACTGGACAATCTTCAGGTAACAATGTTTTTGTTGTTGTTGTTGTTTTGAGACAGAGTCTCTCTCTGTCACCCAGGCTGGAGTGCTGTGGCACCATCTCGGCTCACTACAGCTTCTGCCTCCCAGGTGCAAGTGATTCTCCCACCTCAGCCTCCCAAATAGCTGGGATTACAGGTGTCTGCCACCATGCCTGGCTAATTTTTGTATCTTTGGTAGAGACATGGTTTCACTATGTTGGCCAGGCAGGTCAGCTCGAACTGTAGACCTCAAGTGATTCACCTGCGTCAGCTTCCCAAAGTGCTGAGATCACAGGCGTGAGCCACTGGGCCCAGCCCACGATGTTCGTTTTTTGAGAACATTATAAATACCTGTTTCTAAACATATAGATCCCTATTACTTTGAGATTTTTACTGGTTCTAAAAGGCCTCCCTTCAGATGCTGTGACATCTAAGGACACGGGGAGAGGGTAGAGGGTATGGGACTGAGCAGGAAGATAGATCCTGCTCTCTAAGTCCTGCAGAAAGTCCTGCATGGCAGCAAACTGCTGCTTCAAAGGCTTGACGACAGACACCCAGGACTCAGCATTAGCCAAGAGGTTCAACAGGAGAGGCTTTTGGATAGATGAGCTGAGGATAGCTAGGAGCGCAGGATCAGAAGACAATCGGGGGACCAGGCCAGCTGCACAGCTTGGGCTAGCTCCACCTCACCTTCCATCTCTGTGGGATAGGAA
The DNA here is from genome assembly GCF_047675955.1 of Chlorocebus sabaeus. Taxonomy (NCBI): domain Eukaryota; kingdom Metazoa; phylum Chordata; class Mammalia; order Primates; family Cercopithecidae; genus Chlorocebus; species Chlorocebus sabaeus. The sequence goes on from NC_132925.1 coordinate 44,445,901, forward strand.
GAGTAGGAGGAGGCAAAGGGGAAAGGTTGACAGAAACAGCTCCAAGGCTAAGTTCCAAGGTCTCGAGGTACAGGGAGTCTCTCAAGGTAAGTAAAGATTCAATCCACTTGGACAATGAAATTGGTTAAAGGATAACACGAATAGGACGGGCGTACTGGCTCACACCTGTAATTCCAGCCCTTTGGGAGGTCGAGGTGGGCAGACTGGGAGGATCACTTGAGGCCAGGAGTTTGAGACCAGCCTGGAGAACATGGAAAAACCCCATCTCTACCAAAAGTATGAAAAATTAGCCGGGTGTTTTGGCACATGCCAGTGGTCCCAGCTACTCAGAAGGCTGAGGTGGGAGGACTGCTTGAGCCCGGGAGCGGGAGGTTGCAGTGAGCCATGATCATGTCACTGCACTCCAGGCTGGATGACAGAGTGAGATCTTGTCTCAAAAAGAAAAAAACAAAACAAAACAAAACCACTAATAGTTATTAGTTGCCAAGTACCTACTATGTACCAGGCACTGTGCTGGACTTTTCCACAAGCATCTCTTTTAAATGCCCTAGAAGGAAGTGTCCTCATTTTACCAGAGAGAAAACAGGATTGGTGGATTTAATCATGGTCACACAGCTGATGAGGAGTGGGGCCGGGCCTAAAGCAGGGCCTGCGCTCTCCTTAGCGTATCACCTGCTAGAAGGGAGAATGAGGTCTACCTCATCGGGGTACAGAGGGAGAGCCAGCCTGGCTTACTAAAGGGACCCCTTGATGGTGATCCCCAAAGTGGTGACCAGAGGCATCTCCACATCTTTCTGCCATGGGCTGGGAATGATTTGAGCCTGCAGATGGGATGGGAGTGGGGACTATGCCTGCTCGAAGCCACCCATGGGGCCATCAAGAATGCAGAGGTGAATGGAGCTTTTGAGGAGCAGATGCCATCCCTCCCTTCTGAGGCCCAGAGAGAAACTTGCTTGCATCTCCTATTACTACTTGCTGGAAGCTCCCACTACAGTGACATGCTTGAAGCTACCTGTAGCTTGCTTCAAGTTACAGCTGAAACTCTGTACTCCTAGGGCTACAACTTGCTGGACCTGTTCAATGAAAAGCCTGTGCCCCGCAGAGGCATCTGCAGGTCAGAAATGGAATAAACTACACAGGAATGACCTGGACCAAGGGCCAAAGGCATTTAGTTATTGAAAGACTGTGGGGAGTGCACACCTGTGAGTAAAACCTTCTCCCATGGAAACTTGCCTATGGAGTTAAAGCAATGAAAGTGAGAGTTATGTCTCCAGAATCTTGCTGATGTGTCGAGGAGAAAGTGGGAGGTTAGGGCACCCCTAAAGTGCTGGTGCCCAATCACTAGCATGTAGAAACATTCAGGCACTGTCTGCCCAGCTGGGCAAACAAGGAGGGCCCAGCTTTCAAGCAGGTCCTGAGGCCTTCCCCAGCCAAGGCTTCGGTCCAAGTGAGGTGCTATCTGTCTGGCCCTGTGCAGCCTGGAGTGCAGCCAGACGCCTGATAACCAGAGAATGTTCTGTCTATTTCAGCCACTGGGTCTCAGCTCCTGCTGGGCACAGGAAGTGCTATAAAAAGAACTTCAGGACCAGCAAAGAAATCTGTTCACTTACCCCTCCTTTCAGAGGGTCCATTTTCCCTACTGGATTTGGAAAGAATCCAGAGAGGCTGGAAGGCAGCTGGAATGAGGCCTCTTCAAGTCCCTTCCCTGATTCCTGAGAACTTCAACTGATACTGAAGGCTCCCCAGTTCCTGCAGACTTTCCATTCACTAGCTCCGAGTTTCCAGAGGAAGGTCACAGACACAGCAGCCCTCCCGCCCAGTCTTGTTATTAGAACTTCATTGGGATTCTCCTAGTTCCCCTGTGGGGCTGCTGGCCTGATGTACCCTTTCAAAAGGGCTGCCCAGCCCCCATCCGAACCCACCAGATCCAGGGCTATCCAATGCAGATGCCAAATCTGCTCAGATCTCAACAAAAAAGGAGCTGGGATGGGCACAGGCTACAGGGTCCCAAGGAGTGGACAGGAGCAGGGAGGGGGTGCTGTGGGAAGTCCACGACGGGGTTCACTGGCTGCTTTGTGCTGGGCGTCCGTGCTAGCCTCACAGCCAGCCACTTGCATACTGATTTGCTGAAGCCAGTTCCTAAGTAAATTGACTTCTGATGGTTAGTGTAGGATAAAGGGAGGAAAATTAGGGAAACAATTGAAAACTGGGAAAGAGAATCTCATTGGATTTGGGGCTTTCAAGGTTTGATTTAAGCCTATTTCTCTTTGAGGACATCCCTGCTCCTCAGCCCTTGCACCTCTCCTGCTTCTTGCTAGACATCTGTCTTGACCCAGAGCACACAGGGTTGTCACAGAACCACAGCCTGCACCTCCTCCACCTCTGCAGGAAGCTGTGATAATGAGGAGGCGAGGTCCATCTGGCTGCCCCTCACACGGGCTGTGTCCTTGTCCACAGGCCAGACCCTGAGATCCCTGATGACAGCTGAACCCTGCCTGCTTTTCCTAATCCTTCTTCTCCAGGGGCATCCCCAGACCCTCCAGCTATGCTCGGTATTCTTGTCTACCCCCACCACCATTCCCTGACTTGCCCATAGCCCTCTCAACTCCTGCCACCAAAGAATGGAACCCACTTACCAAACAATGGCCAGACCCGTTAGGTTGGTGGGTATATTTCACCACTGTGGCCCAAGTCAGCCACTCTCCCCTCCCTCCTCAGCCCACTCCTCTTGCCTCCATGGCCATCACCATCAGCTGCTTTCCACTGGCCAAAGGATGATGCTCTTCACACCCTAGCAGACATATCTTGCCAATATGCACATGGCAGGCCCACTGATGGGACCAGCCCACCCCCGCTTTCTCTGTCTGGGAAACTCCTACTGGTGCTCTGAGCCTCAGCTCCAACAGCTCCCTCTGCAGTGCAGGGCCCTTCTTCCTTGGGTTCCTGCAGTGCCACACCTGGCTTTCCCACAGCACTTGTCACCCTCTACGGGGCTGACTCCTCTGCACATTATCTCCTCCACTAGATCCCTGATCTGTGGCCTCATCTGTCCATCCTGAGTGAGCATGGGATTTGGTACATAAACACTTACTGAGTACGAGTGGATGTCAGCACAGTCACTGGCAAGTTCTGAAATGTATGGCTTTGGGACACACGTCCAGAGGAATATACACACTCAGTAGCACCTCTGCTTGCCAAAGCCCAACTGTCAATGCTTTGGAGACAGTTCAGCCTGAGAGAAGGGATGGAAAGTTTGCCTTCTTGGGCCAGGGTTAAGAAAACCAGACTGGTCTCAGCTGTAAGTGCACCCCTTCTGTCTTGGGGATCAGAGGAATTGACAGACCCCTCTCCTTCATCGCAAAGGGAAAGCCCCTCAACTCCCCGTGCCAGGGCCAGCTCCCTGGCACATATATGCCTGTGCAGTCACAGGGTCCCCCCACTCAGAAGGGCCCATGCTTACTTTAATGCTCTGTGGTTGCTGTGCTGGAATTCTTAATGATTTTTGAACATGGACCCCATATTTTCATTTTGCACTGGGACCTACAAATGATGGAGCCAGTTCTGCCCCGATGGCCTTCAGCTCTCCTCAAGAGAGCTGCCTCTTCTGGCCTGCATGGCCTGGTGTGGCCCTTGTGAACAGAATCATGTCTGGCTCTGAAGAGCAGAGTGGCCACTGCCCTGTGCCAGCCTGTCTTCATCCACAGAAAACAAAAACCCCACAGCCCTCGCAGTGGAGCTGAGGCCATGTGACCGTGGCCCTTGGACAGCAAGACAACAACACTGGGACAGTGAGTAGAAACAAAGGGCCAGCTCGGGTCAGTCGCCTAGGGCCCCTGCGGTTCCCACAGGGCTGCGGCCCATCCAATCCCACAGGAAGAGCTGTCAAAGGTGCCGGCCTGAGCAGAAGTTCCCCTCTTCTTTAGTGTCACTTCAAATGCTCTAAAAACCACTTCAATACATCTGAGATTTTCAGAGCATTTGCAAAATCATGTAAAATCTTTTTCAAGTTCTGGACAATTTCCCCATTTTTCTGAGGTATCCCAGTAAAAATGAAAATCTATATGCTAGAGTGTCCATCCATAAGTGGCCATGACACCACTGTATGCTTCCTAGAAGCTGTTACTCCCAAAGTGTGTGAGGCATAGGGCAAACACATGCCCTGTGGCCTCAGAAGCAGCCCCCAACTTGGCTCCCGATGCTTGAGGCTTCTGGCACACTTCTGGCACACTTCTCAGGCCCCACTTTGAGTCTTAGTTTTTCATACATAAAATGGGGAAGGAAAAGCTCCCTTACAAAGCTGCTGTAAGAGGCAGACAGCAACAGTAATGCCCCCACCACAGTAAGGGGCACGTTGGATGTCCCCATTCCATGCAAAAAAATATAGTTTGCTCTGTAATGGGGAGACAGTGATGAGCGAGATGACCTGCTGTGGAGGGGGAACGACCTTGGTTTGGCTTGTGAGTTCACTGCCTCTTAGCTGGGGGAGCTGGGGCAGGTCACGCTGATCCTCAAATCCCACGCTGCCTGTCAGCAGTGCGCGAGCGCTGGGCTCCCCACTTGGTGCAGGGGGGCTCAGTCAGCAGCACTCTCCCGTGGAGGCTCCTGTTCCTCAGGATCGTACTTTGTGCTGGTAGAGTCCTTTGAAATAGGTTTCGTAGAATAGAATTGTGGGCACCAAAAAGCCGGATAAAGGTGGTGAGGGAGCTGGCTTCAGAACAGAAAGCCTGGCTTTGAATTTTCACATCGACACTTACAGGCTATGTACCTGTATGCTTCGTGCCTCAGTCTTCCCCATCCGTCAGCATGAATAACAACGCCTTCCTTCCAGAGAATTAGTGACCACAGACTGCTCATTATCTAGATTCTTTCTGGTCCTTCCCAAGACTAACTGTATTCCTGCTTTCCATGAGGAACCCCAATATATTTAGAATGACTTTCTCCTTTTCACTTTGGGCAGCATAAATTGGCTTCAGTTTTTTTTGCATCTGAAAAGAGTTCTGACTTTACAATCATACTATCAACAAACATTAGTTCCTTTGACCTTCCTAGCTTCTAAACAATACATCATGATAGTTGCTTGTCACTTTTCTTTTTCAAAAAGAACTGGGCTGGGCACAGTGGCTCATGCCTATAGTCCCAGTACTTTGGGAGGTCAAGGCAGGAGGATCACTTGAGGCCAGGAGTTCAAAACGATTCTGGGCAACATAGCGAGACTCTGTTTCTACAAAAACAGCAACAACAACAACAAACCCACATAGAAATTAGCTGGGCATGGTGGTGCAGCTCTGTGGCCCCAGCTACTTGGGAGGTTACAGTGCACTATGATCAAGCCACTGTACTGCAGCCTGGGAACCAGAGTAAGACCCTGTCTCTAAAGCTAAAAAAAATAAAAATAAAAATAAAAATAAAGAACTGAATATAGAACTCCAAGTGTGAGGTTTCAAAATATCTCTATTAAATACAGCTTCAACTGGCATTAGTTTTTATTTATCTTTTTTTTTTTTTTTTTTGAGAAGGAGTCTTGCTGGAGTGTGGTGGTGTGATCTGGGCTCACTGCAACCTCTGCCTCCCAGGTTCAAGCGATTCTCTTGCCTCAGCCTCCTGAGTAGCTGGGAGTACAGGCGCACATCACCACGCCCAGCTAATTTTTGTATTTTTAGTAGAGACAGGGTTTCACCATGTTGGCCAGGCTGGTCTCGAACTCCTGACCTCGGGTGATCTACCTGCCTCAGCCTCCAAAAGTGCTGGGATTACAGGCATGAGCCACTGTGCCCACCCTGCTATTTATTTATCTTTATTTATTTATTTGAGACAGGGTCTCACTCTGTCACCAAGGCTGGAGTGCAGTGTCCCAGTCATGGCTCACTGCAGCCTCAACTTCCCGTGCTCCAGCGATCCTCCCACCTTAGCTTTTCAAGTAGGTGGGACCACAGGTGCTCCCCACCATGCCCAGATGATTTTTGTATTGTGGGGAGAGACTGGGTTTTGCCATGTTGCCCAGGCTGGTCTCAAACTCCTGAGCTCAAGCAATCAACAAGCCTTGGCCTCCCAAAATGCTGGGATTATAGGAGTGAGCCACTGTGCCCAGCCATTACTTTTTTTTTTTTTTTAAGAGACGGGGTCTCACTCTGTTATCTATGCTAGAATACAGTGGTGTGATCACAGCTCACTGCTGCCTTGAACTCCTAGGCTTAAGCCATCCTCCTGCCTCAGCCTCCTGAGTAGCTGGGACCACAGGTGTGCACTACCATGCCTGGCTAGTTTATTTTCTGTAGAGATGGGGGTCTCATTTTATTGTCCAGGCTGGTTTTAAACTCCTGGCTTCAAGTGATCCTCCCACCTTGACCTCCCAAAGTATTGAGATTACAGGCATGAGTCACTGCGCCTGGCAGACTTTTTTTTTTTTTAATCACTGTTTATCTGCATTGAGCCTTTGAGCCATTATAATCGGCCAGATGTTTTTCTTTTACTATCAAACCAAGTTTCCTATATCCTAGTAATATTCTGAACTAAAATGTAAGACATTAATCTTCATGATTTCAATCCATCTCAATTTTGAAAAATATTTTTAAATCTTGGTTTTCCTGCTTTATAACATAAGCTGTTTTCTCCAGCTCTGTGGCCTTCCCACATTTGATAAGCATGTCTCCTATGAGTTCAACCCAAGCCAATGATAAACACAACAGACAGAAGACATTGGAACCTCAGTCAAGTCCTCCCAGTGGCTGCATTATCAACACTCTGAGACAGCATGTTCACCCAGCCACAAATCCGCATGACTGTGCTGTTGTCAACTCATACTATTAAATATTTGCCTTATTTATAAGGATGTCATTAGAAATTGTCAAGAGCCTTCCTGAAACCTGGTGTATGCTAGATTAGATAGTCCATCCCCCTCCCTTCTCTTTTCCATCATACCTATTTCTCCAAGTAAAGGGTTCCTTGTTTGGGTATATTTCCCACTTTATCCTTCAGTTTTCCTGACATGGTGCACCAAACATTCTACCCACAGATCTATAGAATTCACTTACATGTTGTTGGGGATTTTTGACTATTTCTGCCTCATTTCTTTTTTTTTTTTTTTTTTTTTTTGAGACGGAGTCTCGCCCTGTCACTGCAAGCTCCACCTTCAGGGTTCACGCCATTCTCCTGACTCAGCTTCCTGAGTAGCTGGGACTACAGGCGCCCGCCATCATGCCTGGCTAATTTTTTTTGTATTTTTTAGTAGAGACGGGGTTTCACCTTGTTAGCCAGTATGGTCTTGATCTCCTGACCTCATGATCTGCCCGCCTCAGCCTCCCGAAGTGCTGGGATTACAGGCGTGAGCCACCGCGCCCGGCCTCATTTCATTTTTTATAACTATCTCTTTAAACCCTGTCCTGTAACTGTAAAGCATTAGTGTTTTGTTTTGTTTTGTTTTTTTAATCATCTGGATTGAGTAATCATTATAATGCATGAAAATAACATAAATACATTGCAACTTCCTACAATTATTAAAAATAAACAGTAAAATGTTATTGGAAGAACCTCTTTAATGAGATAAGGCTTTCCCCCAGATGTAAAATAATATTAATTATTGCTAAACAAGACAGATTCACATCAATTATATTTCTGTTTTTCACTTGTAGAGATTTAAACACAAAAAAAGTTCACATTAATAGAAAGATGGGAACAGGAGTTTTTTAACAGCAATGTCACCTTGTTCTATGAATGTCTTCTGAGTTAAAAGCCATAAATAATCATTTGTGGGCAGGTGCGGTGGCTCACACCTGTAATGCCAGCACTTTGGGAGGCTGTGGTGGAAGGATCCCTTGAGTCCAGAAGTTCGAGACCAGACTGAGCAACACGGTGAAACTCCGTCTCTACTAAAAATACATAAATTAGCCAGGTGTGGTGGTGCATGCCTATAATCCCAGCTACTTGGGAGGCTGAGGCATGAGAATCATTTGAATCTGGAGGCGGAGGTTGCAGTGAGCTGAGATCATGCCACGGCACTCCAGCCTGGGTGACAGAGCAAGACTCTGTCTCCAAATCAATCAATCAATCAATCAATAATCATTTGTAATGACTTATCATCTGACAGCTTGATTAGGCCTTCTTTCAAGCTTGTTAAAAGCAAAATAAACTTGGAAACAACATGTCTTAGAAAAGGCCTTGCTAGCCAGTCATGAGAGGCTTTCATTTTCTCAACTTCCATATGATATTTTGAACTGTCCCTTTATTTGGGGGAGCGAGGCACTGCAGTAAGATTTGGGAAGGGTTAAGAGGTATGTTTGTGTGTCGTGAAGTGGGTGAGGGACAAGTGTGAAGACGGGGATGGGAGAGGATCTACAGTGGAATGTGGAGAAGCCCGAGGAGACCACTGCTACCAGCCATGAGACTGTCCCTGTCTCTGCAAGCTCTTTCCCTGAAGCCAGGGGATGAGTCAGCTTATATCCGCCTTGGCCGTCATGAGTGCTATGAATGCCAAGAGAATATAGCCATCTATTTGTAAGGTCTCTATAGTTTTTCTGTTTCTAACTAGATTCTTTTAAGTGTGGAAGAGAATTATCCCTCACTGGTCTTCTGTTTACTGAGCACTGGACCTATCAACAAAGCAAGTCAGGAATGGAGCTGATGACCTGCTTCCAGCAGCAGGACCTCCAGAAGATGTGTGGCTAGCTGTCCATCACCACTCACTGGCCTCTGTGCCCGTGTCCGTGTCTGTGTTCTTGTTGCCCACATGTCCTCCTCCCTGCTCCCTCACTCAAGTCCTTGGTTTAGTGCACAGGCATACATCTTCATACATCATTTGAATAAACTTAATCTGGACAAGGCACCCGTGTCCTCCATTCCTGTAGAGTCATCCATTCTATTTCACCAAACAGAATGGGGGGAGTAGCTTTCTTTACATTTCACAGAAAGGAAAAGTGACGGTCAGATTATCCAAGGAACACAGCTATTTGCAGAAGACTAGGAATGAAGGCCAGGTCTCCTGGATTCCCACCTGTACTCTTCCTCCTGATTACAACTGTGTCAAGCTAAGAGGATAATGGTTTAAAACACCAAAGTCACAATGCCAACCCGAGAAAGCCTCAGGTGGAAATGTGCTGAGGGCTGCGTATTGACTGGGCTCTTTAACAAGTTCACCTAAGACTCTGAACACATCATGCAAAACAGGCTTAGGAGACTCCTCTGGGATGCTGAATTGGAAAACAGAATATAAATTCTGAAAGGACTATAATAAGTCACAAAAGTTATTAGAACCCAAAGACTGATGACCAATGCTAATAAGAGTTCATACAAACTTGGGGTGAGACTTACCGTGTCCCCAATCTTCAGGCCCTCACACTTCCTCTGACCAGGGTAGGATACCCCATCTTGGCAGGTAGCAGTAAAGAAGAGATTAAGATCTTCAGGCTGATCCCAGACTGACAGCTCCACTTTAGACCGGATACTCTGAATGGAGAGAGAAAATGAAGCCCAACCATTTAATAAAGGCTGTGGCTGAGGTGCTCCCACACTGGTTTTCTGAGGCCCACGTGGTTTCCTCTAACTCAGGAATCCCCAGCCAAGGGAAGAGCCAGTGAGCTTGGTTCCCTGGCCCTCCCTCATGCTTTCCCTTCTCTCTGCACTCACACAACATCTTGCTAGACCCAGCCTGAGGTCTCCCTCTGTGAGTTTGGAGAAGTTGATAATGGTCGACCTGCCATATGATATTATCTGCTTCAAATGGGTTATGCCCCATCCCCTGCTTGCTTCTCCAGAGCCACCTCTCATCCCCACACTTGGCTTCAGACATGCAGTTCCTCAGTCTTGGAGTGTGCACTCCAGGCTTTGAGCCTTTCCGTGTACCCAGGGTAATGATCCTTTGCACAACGGCTCCTCTCCTTCCTCCTCCTGGCTGGCTCCTTATCATCCTTCAAATCAGCTCAGCAGGCACTTTCTCCAGGAATCCACCATATCATTCACATCCATACCTATCCCCATCAGATGAGGTCCATATGCCTGAGTTTGAAACTACATAATGAGAGAATCCAATCTTATGTGTGGATTACATCCTTAAGCCAGTGAATCAAACAAAAATCAAGTCAAAATTACCTATCAGAACAGAAAAAAATAAAGGCTAAGAACATCAAGTGTTGGAAAGGATGTAGAGCAACTGTGGCTCCCCAACCCTGCTGGTGGGAGTGAAAATTGGTGCAACCCTATAGAAAGCCATTGGGCTATATCTACTAAAGCTTAGGCCAACCTCAGACCTAGCATTCACCCAGGATTATACCCAACAGAAGTGTATGTGTCACCAAAAAGACACGGACAAGAATGTTTACAGCAATACTGTTGTAGTAGCTGGAATCTGGAAATTCCTCAGGTGCCTATCAATAGTAGAATGGATTTTTTAAAATTGTAGTATGTTTATACAGTGGAATAACATACAGTAATAAGAAATAACAAAATATGACTACATGTAATAATATGGATAAATCTGACAAATATAACATTACTAGAAAGAAGGCAGAGACAAAGGCATATATATCGTATAACTCTATTTATATGAAATTCAAAAACAGGCAAAATTAATGGTTGCCCTTGAGGGATTGTGATGGAAGAGGGCAGAATAGGGACTTCTAGGCCTCGCTAATGTTCTGTGTGTTTGACCTGGGTGCTGGATACTCAGGCTTATTTAATTTGTGAGAAGTTTGTGAAATTTTCCATATGTCTATTAGTTTAAAAACCTGTCCTTGTGACACATGCCTGTAGCTACTCAGGGGGCTGAGGCAGGAAGATTGCTTGAGCCCAGGAGTTCAAGGCCGCAATGAGCTATGATCATGCCAGTGCACTCCAGCCTGGGTGACAGAGTGAGACTGTTTCTTAAAAAAAAAAAAATAAAATAAAATAAAAAATAATAATAATAATAATAATTTCCTTGAAAATCTCTAAGGAAGATGCCACTTTGGAGACTGAGGCCAAATGAAGCAAGTACCTTTTATTCAGAGGTCATATTTTATCAGAAAATTTAAAACAACTGTCTGTTTATACACTCAACACACAGTACAGCAAGATGCACCCATATGAGAGACAAGGACCCCAACATCCGCAGACAGCCCTGCAGATTCCCTCTCCCTTCTCGGGTGCACTCTAGGGAGCGTGGCAGTTGGACAGAACAGCAGACAGACTTGCCTCTTGCTCTTGTGGGTTTTCTTTCTTACTCTTTTTTGCTGAGCATATAGTGCTAAAGTTGAATAAGTGAAATATGCAGTTTTCCAGCAAATCAACAGCTTGTTGAAAATACTTTCTGCAAAAAAAAAGTCTCTCCCTTTGCAACAAATTATCTAAGTGCTTCTACAACTCTAAAAATACGATCCGTCTTAAATCCACTTCCCTTTGCAACTTGCCAGCCTTAACTGGCCAAGGGTCACAAAAGCGCCACTCAATACACACCGCACTCAGCTGCTGCCTGTGATTAGTTATTTACAGATCTGTCTTCCCTACCATGTTGTGAAGTCCAAGGGCTGTATCATAGATCTCTCTGGGACTTAGTACAATCTGTTGTGGAATAAATAAACACATGGACGGGTAGACAGATGAATGTTTTAGCAGCTATGCTAAGGTCTCTGGCTAAGTAGATGAAAATATTTAAGACAAATATTAAAAAATAAATTTATAACTGTGAATAAGTATGCGGATGAGATAAAACAGTATCGTAAAAGAGCTGAAGAGTGAAGGCATGTAAAAAATTACTTGGGAACGATCACTTGAAATATGGGGGCCCTGTGGTTCACAAATAAAACTTTGGAAGGAAGCACCAGCGCTCCCCAGCAAGGTCTGCCCAAGCTGCCACTCAAAAGCCCCAAGGGAGGATCTGGGAGAGGATCTGGGAAAAAACAAGAGGGACTTGGACTCCTACTCTGTGAGTCAGCAACTAAGAATTAGATGGAAATGGACTCTTAGGTTCTACTCAGGCCATAGGTGTCATGTTCTGATGTGAAGTTTGTATTATTCCTGCTACCCCCAGAGTCTCTGGAATCAGAAACTCTTAAGACATTTCAGGCAGCAGGAGCCATGGAGATGACGGAGCCCAAACCTCTCGTGTATGGAAGCTGGAAGTCAGGGCAAGGAAAAGGTGGCCTGGGACGACTCTGCTGCACAGGACCGGGTGCAGGCCTTCTCCACCCACCCAGGGCTCTTTCTAATCCCCACACCTGATACGCACTTCTTTCTTTGGAAATTGGCTCTCTGTCCACAGAAAAGGTAAAAAACAAAAATAAAAAAATAAAAAGGAATTTGGCTCTGTGACTTTGGAAAGAGATTGTCAGGTTGTATCCCGGTTGTAAGGGTCTCTACCCCCAAAACTATGAGTGCTGAAGGGCAGGACTGTGTTTTGCTCACTATTTTATTTCTAAGGTGCAGCACTACACATTAGGCTGTTAGTATATATCTGTTGAATAAATGAACGAATGGAGTATAAAATATAGTAGAGGATCAAAGTGCAGTTCTTACGCATGAAGACTTTTATGTGTGACTCCTAAAATTTCATTAACTCCTACCAGATTCGCCCCTCAAGGTGCACTCCTTAGTTCTCCAGTAGGAAACAAGACGATGTTGGGAATGTCAGAAGTTTAAAGGCTATTAAATACTCAGTCAGGTTAGGTCACATCTGCAATTGCTTTAAGTCGGGCCAGCTGTGGAGTGGGTGGGAGCAGACTTTATGGCAACAACAAAAAGAGAAACATGTGCTCTGCTAGGAAAAAAATACACCACAGATTCTGATGTCACCGTCCACATGCAGCTCCAGTGCTTTCCAGCTCATTCTGCTCACTCCCACACTGAAGAGGCCTTCCTGGGTGCAACACGACGCCAGTCCCCTCTGCACGTGTGGACCCAGGGCTCCACGGCTGAGCTCTGGAAGGGATTCTCTCACCAGCACGTATTACAGAGCAAAGCACCACATTGCCAAACTCCCTTGGGAAGACCTCTCACAGTGAAGAATTTGGCACAGCAAGAAAAAATGCATAAATCCAAGTTGAAGATTTCACACTCCGAGAGATGTGTACACCAGAGTTGATTCTACAAGACATGAAATTAAACATACCCTTTCCATTCTGCTCCCTCCTCAGCCTGGCCAAATACCACAGCCATTGCATCTGTTACATATGTTCCAACCCAAATCTGCTCAGAATGTCCCCACAGATGGTCTGCCAGCACTCTAGGGGAGGTAAAAGCCAACACCCACACTTAGTCATGTGTTGCATGACTCATGAAATCCAACACAAACCACTCGGACGGTGAGGTGACAGAAACAGAAGCGGTCCAGAGAGAGCTATGACTGGATTCTGGCCGGGTGTCGAGCAGGTGAAAGGAGAGCAGAACTGACGAAAGCCTCTCCTGCTGCCCCGGCACACCCCACATGCACCAGGTCCCCCATGCTGGGGCTCAAAGCTGGGAAAAGTCCAAGTGCAAGGAGCTTGAATCCCAGCCCAGCCCTTCCCATTGGCCAGGACAGCAGCAAGTAAGATGAGTACTTGGAAGGAAAAACCCAAACTGTTCTTCCTACTCTACGCTCACACACCACTCAACACAACACTTCTGACACCAGATGTGAGGAGTTTCCCCCACACACCATGCAGTTCTCTACTGGACACCAGTTGGTTATCTTCTAATTCAGCACAATTCTGACACTATCCACCTGGACATAGTGTCAGGTCCTACAGGTGAAGGGCTCAGCCCACAAGACTGCCCCCACCGCAGATGCCAATCACAAGTACTAGGCTGTCACCTGTACCTCCAACGGATTGGCCGTACACTGAAATTCCCACGAACCCCTTCCTTTCTTCATCAGTTTGCTAGAACGGCTCACAGAACTCAGGGAAACACTGTTTACACTTACCCACGTATTAATAAGAGGTAAAGGCTGCAGATGAACAGTTAGATGAAGAGAAACAGGGCAAGGTGTGTGAGGAGGGTGCAGAACTTCCCTGTCCTCTCTGGTGCCACTCTCCAGGAACCTATCCCACAGCTTTCCCAAAGCCCTCCAAATCCAGGCCTTCTGGGTTTTCATGAAGGTATCGTTACATAGGCCTGACTGGTCACATCGCTGACTACTGGTGATCCACTCAACCTTCAGCCCCTCTCTACCTCCCCAGAGGTCATGGTGTGGGGCTGAAAGTTCCGACCCTCTAATCACATGTCTGGTTCCCCTGGCAACCAGCCCCCATCCTGAGGCTGTCCAGGAGCGCCCCCGAGAGTCACCTCATTAGAACAAAAGACGTTCTTATTACCCAGGAAATTACAATGGTCTTGGAAACTCTGTGTCAGGAACCAGCGTTAAAGACCAAATATTGTAACAAAAGATTCTCCTAGTGTCCTTATCTACAAAGGTTTTAGGGGCTTTATATTAGGAACTAGGGGTAGAGACCTGTATATATATCTTATTATACTACAGTATCACAGGTTCTAATCAACACAGAAGACCAAATACCCCTAACATGGCTTTGATCAACTGAACTTGCTTCAAATATCTTGTAGTTTCACGTTTCTATATTTAATAAATATATTTTAAATTTCACCTGAAGGAAGGGGTGGAAGAAGGGAATTATCAAGGGTCACTTTTTGGAGTAATGGACATGTTCAGTATCTTTATGGTGGCGACGGTTTCACAGGTATATACCTGTGTCAACACTCATATTATATACTTTAAATCAGTACCGTTTGCTGTATGTTAATTATATGTCAATAAGGCTTTACAATTCTTTTCCACGGGATTTAAATAGTTATTCTTGAGAGTATTCTAATAATCCCTACTTCTTTTTTTTTTTTTTTTTAAGAAAAGAGACAGAGTCTCACTCTGTTGTCCAGGCTGGAGCACAGTGATACGATCACAGCTCGCTGCAGCCTTGAACTCCTGGGCTCAAGCAATCCTCCTGCCCCAGCTTCCCAAGTAGCATGCCCAGCTAATTTTTACAAAATTTTTTGTAGAAACTAGGAGTCACTATGTTGACCAAGCTGGTTTCAAACTCCTGGCCTCAGGTGATCCTCCCAGCTTGGCCTCCCAAAGCACCGGAATTACAAGTGTGAGCCACCACGCCTGGTCATCATCACTCATTTTTAAAAGTGCTGAGTTTCAAAGTTCATTCATAAGTCATCAGCTTCATTTCACATGTTTGTTTACAGGAACCAGTTTAACTTGCAGAGTCAAGCAACAGAGCTAGGTTCCCACAGTTCCTCTGGGAATTCATTCCAGGTTCCAAAAGCAGCTCCAGCCCACAACAATTGTTCCCTGTACTCATCCCTGCTCCCCACTCCCCATCAGCAGGGAGGGGTCCCCACTCCTCTCCTGGCCTCTGCCTACCACACAGGGAATGCTTTCCCTTCTCACTCCTTGACCCTGAGCCCCTGGATTTCCACTAAGAAAATGAATGTAGATATATGAGAAATCCTGCTCAGGGCTAAGTACTTATGAGATCCCATGCAGGGAACCAATAAGAAAGCCTCCTGCTCCCTGGTTTTCAGTGGTCCCAGCAGGAGCACAGACACACAGAACTCACCAGTCACATAGAAGCTGGCTGAGCAGTGTGCCTTCCCTGCTGCTGCAAGGCTGCCCAGCCAGGTCTATGGAACTATGCGCCATGATGCCCTCCGATATCAAAGCTGCCAGGAGCAGGGGGCCTGGGCCTTCACCCGCCAATGATCTTGGGGAGCCCCAGAGCTCTGAATTCAGGAGGTGGCTGACAATGAAATGCTGACAAGCGGCCCCTCCTCAGAAGCCCTAAAGAGGGACCTCACCCCACTCCACAGAGCCCAGATGAGCTGCTCTTCAGCCATTTCTTCCCAAAGGCCCTGACTCCGCAGGAGGCAAGCGGTGGCCTCCCTGCCTGTGAAAGTGGGTCCAGCAGCAGTGCCCCTTCTGCCCCGTGGGGTCGCCCAGCTCTGGCATCCTCAGAGGGAAGGGGAGAGTGGCAGGGCAGGGGTTCTGGCTCTTGATTTGGTTCTCTTAGTTCAGTATCCAGAGTTTAAGACCCAAGCAGCTCACAGCTCACACCAGCTCACCCCAGGAAAGAGGGTGACATTCACAGGCCTGCCCCTCCTTCCCATGCAGGCTCACATCCCAAACCCTCTCTGGGTGTCACACTTCAACAGACCTATTGTGCCCACATAACCAGCTTACGTGTTCCCCCTTTTCCTGAAGTGTAAAGCAAATCACTCACCGTGGAATCTGAAAGTCACTACAGTGTAAAGTTCATTAGGAAACCCTCTCACTGCACTCTGGGTTCTGAAGTGCCTATGGGATCTGGTGAGGCTCTAAAGGCCAGAGAACAGAAAAGAGGATGTTAGTATGTGGGCAGTGGGGTAGAAGAGAAGGAAGTCTTCAGTTTCTCACAACAGGAAGTTCTGGGAGTATCTGAATCTGTGAGAGCAAGAGGACCCTTGGCTATAACAGGAGATAGCAGGGCAGGGGGAAGGGGGAAGGAAGGGAAGAAAAACAAGCCAAAAATCCTCACTGCTGCCCACCTGGCAGCCTTTAGGACACGTTGCCTTTAGGACACAAAGGCTCCAGGGAACTAAGCGCAGGGCTGGCCACACCCCCAAGCCCCAGCGTTCCCCCCATCTGAGCAGTATTTTGCAACTCAAAACAGGGCCACATCGGCAGGTGGACGAGGCCAACATTGGGAAAGGCTGAGCTCCAAATACTCATTTGTAACCAGTCACTGCTGGGAAGGCAAGATGACTTTTCTCGCAGATGCGTGACACCACACTGATTCCTTAGGTTCCCAGGTTAGCCAGAAAAACCTATTTTACCTAAGTTTAGGATTAATAATGTTACTTAAGCCACACTTAGTCTGTGTATAACTTAGTTTTAACAGGAAGAGGCGCTCTGAATGCCAATTTAGAAATTACCTGGCCCCTTGAGCAGGTGGGTAGGCACTGGATGCTACAACCATCTTGGGACCCACAAGGGAAGGGATAGCAGAGGGTACACACTTCCCAGCACAAGAGCTCTGCCTGCCATTTGCCTGAGAGAAGGTAGGTCTGAGTCAAATACTTCTGGGGTGTTACGAATTGAGGGGAAGGAGGGTAGGAAAGACAAAGGTTTGGGAGGTGAGTCTGTGGATGCGTGGCTTGGAATGTGAAAGTGATACCTAAACCACATCTATAAGAACTTGCACTTACTATATTAGGGCCAACTTCACATGATATGTTACAATAGCATAGAATTTAACAGCCCCATTGACAAACCCTCTGAAAGGACTTGATTACAATCACATCTTAAGTAGGTAGGCAAAACATTGACTCTTTGGCCAGGCTTGATGGCTCATGCCTGTAAAACCAGCACTTTGGGAAGCTGAGGTATGAGGACTGCTTCCAGGAGTTCAAGATCAGACTAACCAGGGCAACACAGTGAGACCCCAATCTCTCTCTCTATTTTTTTTAAATTAAAAACAAAAACAAAAAAAACGGACTGTCGATTCTCTCATGTTAGTCTGCAGCTCTACGCTGAGGTCCATGAGGCTGAGGGATTCCCATCCTGCCTCTGTGAGATGAGCTCAGTGTGCAAGCTTTGCACTTCTTGCAGTGTGGCTGGTGGACGCTCTGCTCCCTCATGCAGGGGATACAGTGGCAGGGTTAGCCTGGGCACTGGGTAGGTGGAGAATACCACTGCCTGCCTACGCGAGGTGTCAGAACCTAAGCACTTCCCAGGCCGCCAGCCTGAGTCTGAGCCACTCCTTGGCTCACTGAGATCTGCAGATGAGAGTCAAGATGGCAGAGGTGAGAGGCAGACTCATTGAGCAGGATGGGTTTCTCCACCCTGACCCCGAGTGAAGCAGGAAGAAGATACCAAACTCAAGGGAATGGGGGAGCAGAGCAGCATGGCGAACTGCCCACCTGAGCTTGTGGCAGCTGCAGGGCCTCAGTGGGAGGGGGTGGAAGGGAGGTGGCAGTGGGGGAAGAAACTGGTGACTTACGTTGTATGCATTAATAATCAGTTGAATAATATTTTTGGAGTCTCCATCTAAAATCTCCACTGTTGTTCCAGGTATCAGGGCTGTAAAATTCTTGGGAAAAAAAGTAAAGAGAAGAAATAAGTTAATTTTGCCCTGCCAACCATCAGAGTGAGCACTGCTACACTGAGCTAGAACAGTAAAGGCTCCTAGCACCATATCCTGCCACCTTCTCCCACCATGAACTAAAAAAGATCCCATAGGGAAAAGCAAGAAGAAATGGCACAGAGGAACAGTTGTTGCAGTAGGCCGTGGAATATCCAGCCCTATATACCCATAGCAAAGGGGCTTACAAGGTCTTTCCCTAAACGATAGTGTCTTGAGACCCCTCCCCTCCCACGGTGACAGACAGCTCTCTCAAGGCCTGTCTTCTAAGGTCACAGCTCCTGACAGTTTCTTGCCATCTCTCCCCCAGTCTCTGAGGTATTCACAGGTTCAGCTTTCAGGATCTGCTCAATCTGTTCAGAAGGAGTGAAAAGGGCAACTTTTCCAAGGGTCTCAAGTATAGACCTTTTCTTTAATAGGAAGCTGAGATATGAATGGCACCCTCCCAAGGACCTCTGAGGTCCTGTGGCAAAGGGGCAGCCTTGAAGTACCCACCTTTCCTCTTTCATCTGTACTAACTCCTGAGTCTGCCACTTCTAACAGTGACAGAGACATCCACCACCCTCTCCCTGCCTTGGGACTGGATGGGCTCCCTCCCCCAAGCAAGGTGTATTTAGCTCTGAGGAAGGATGCTTAAGCCAACGTGGACTTCTTCCCTCTGGAAATATCTGGAAACCCAATACAGTCTGTGCAACTGAGCCCTCTAAAAACATAAAACGTTATTTGTAAGTGAAAACTTTTCTTTCTTTATTTTTATTTATTTATTTTTTTTTTTGCGACAGAATCTCGCTCTGTCCCCCAGGCTGGAGTGCAGTTGCTAAATCTTGGCTCACTGCAACCTCTGCCTCCCGGGTTCAAGAGATTCTCCTGCCTCAGCCTCCTTGGTAGCTGGGATTGTAGGCACACACCATCATGCCCTGAATAGGCTTTATCCTGCTATCTTCCACTAAACAAAAAAAGAAAAACAATCCTTTTCCCTTGTTTCATCTTCTAACATTGATTTGGACTAAAGGAGGATAAAGAACTCAAGAAAATGTAAGTGGCATTTTATCAGTGATAATCTCAGGCAGGAGCAATAGAAAAACACAATCAGACAAAGGTTCTTTTGTGGACATTTAAGAGCGAGGAGAGGGAACTATGGCCAGCTGTTTGGGGGTGGAGGGTGGAGAGGGATTGCAGATTAAGTTCTCATTGCTTCACCATGTAAAAGAATCTCAGAGGCGAGTTTACACTTAGCTTACATGAGCACACCGAGGAGATCTGTAATTCAAATGTGGCTCATCTGTGACTGAGAAGGAGCACGTTCATGTGGGGAGTCTCTGAAGATGGTCTGGGGTAACCCAGGAACAGTTTCTTTAGACAGAACAGATCCGTACCCAGACTGCTCTATTCACTCAGGACATTTATTGGTCTCTTTGGGAATTCCTGTCCCAGACTAAATGGGGTAGTCCAGGGTGACCTGGGAACAGTTTCTTTAGATGGAACAGACCTGTACCCAGACTGCTGTATTCACTCAGGACATTTATTGGTTTCTTTGGGAATTCCTGTGCCAGACTGGCCCACTGGTCTCCTATAGTCTGCAGGCTCAGGCATAAAGCTCTGGAATATTGGGATTAGTGATGTAGCCTGATGAGATGCCTTACTTTTCTTTGGGTATATCTTCATTTTATATTTTCCTTCTGTAGTAGAGTGTGCCTCTCTCTGTTTCCAGTTCATCACCCCAAAAAATGGGAATTCGTGCTATTTTCAAAGTTTTTCTCAGAATCAAATTAGATACTATATGTTCAAATTTCTTGTAAGGTCTTCACTGCTATGTGAATGCTTAATTGTTTCATCCTATTATTTTCCATTAGATCAAGACTGGGCTATATTCCACCCCTCCTTTGAATTTCCCCCATATATATAGGCAGAGCTGTAAACACTCCTCACCACCCCCTCTACTCCACCCCACATTCTAATCTCCCAAACACCTTAGGGTCAGCCTGGCCCCTAGAATTAAATCACTAGCCTCCCTCCCTCCCAGCCTACCTTGTACAGCATATAATGGTTTTTCGTCACTGCAAAGATGAGGTTGATGTTGTTCTCTGCCAATTTCTCTCCAAGCAAGGCAAGAGATGGATAGTCCTAGGGCCAAGGCAAAAGTCAAGACTATGACATTCCTAACAGGTGCAGATACCAGCACCTGGCTCTAATGCACACTCAGCAGCCAGCATTTGCCAGGGAAGCACCTTTTCCTTAGGTGGCCCCTTAGAGTCCCTTAATAACTAAGCCTCCTTGGTAGCTCCTTAACGGAGGAACTGAGTAGAAGAGACCCTCAAGGAAGGACCCTGTGGCATCCGCCAAACTAGATTCACTCCTCTCACCCCAGAGTGGAGAGGTGATGAGTGGAGGTTTTCCATATCTGGTCTGTGTCTCCATCCTTTCAGCAGGGAGGGGGACAAATGGGGATGCCCTAGAGAATAGCCACCACATTCCACCCTCTGTCATCAGCGTTTCTTACCTTTCCTCTCTCCTCTAAGACTTTTCCTCCCTACCTCCTTGCATTATTTTCCTTCTCCTATGCCTAACGGTTAGGCCTGCCAACATCCCCCACAGGTCCTGCTTCATCCTGCTGTGGCTCAGATGAGCAGAGGAGGGTGCCGAGCTCTGGACTAAAAGTTGGGCCATGGGGCAGGGGTGCAGAGAGAGGAGGAAGAGAGGAAGCTGAGAGGCAGTTTAACAGTGTCCTGAGGGATTCTGAGGACTAATGATGGGTACAGGGGTCCGCATCTGGTGAGGTCCTACAGTTATAGTCCTTTATTCAGATTCCATTATTATTAGACAAGATGGAAGGCTTGGGCACCGACTACCTCTTGAAAATGGAGAAAATGGGCTTCTCTAGGGAAGAAAATTGGGAAGAATTCCTCTTTGGCCACCAGAATGGATTTGAGAAAGAAAAGGGTGGAGATTTTGGGGGGAAAATTGCATAGTGAGTATGCGAGATCTTGATCATTGTCGGGTCTGGGTGATGGGCACGTAGGGTTCATTTTACTGGTCTATTATTATATATGCTTGAAATTGTGCACAAATTCTTTTAAACTGCATAATTGTGGTTCTCATTCCGTGCAGAACACCTCTGCCCACCACTGACACTGACAGGCAACTCACCACCTCTGGGAGTCCATGTCTAGAAGTCAGGAAGTCCTGCCCTATAACTTCTATACCAGTTATGACCTCTGCAGGCATAGCACCCACCCTCCTTTAAGATCCCCTCCCCACTATGAGATCTATCCTGTTTCCCCTGGGCCATCTGTATCCCAACCAAACACTCTCCATTTAGATGCACATTGGCAGAAAGATGAACCAGCTACAGAAATCCCTGAGAAATGTTGTAAGTCAATTAGGAGTTCCGGAAACCCAGTTGGAGAAGATGGAGTAATGAAACCCAACACCAAGAATGGATCAGAAAGCCAGTGAATCCTGAGGGCCAGATAAAGGTTTCAAGGCTGGGCAAGTACTCAGACCACAGGCAGGGTCACAGGAGAGGCATCGGGGAATGGGGGTTTGGTCCCCAGCACTCACCATCTGGTTGGATGCAGTGTACTCGTTGGCCTCGTTCAGGTGGCACTGGCCATCATGTGGCTGCACCAGGCCTCCCAATTTTCCATCCAATGCGATGTGGGGCACATCATCCGTTGTGAACACCAGCAAATGCAGTGCATCCTTTCGCCAGCCAATCTTCTCCTGAAGGACAGAAGGTGGATGGGTACACCAGTCTTTCTGCCCACTCCTGCCCTGGTCATGCAGGGCACTGGTCCGTCTCCGGAGTCATGGCCTGAAGTAGAGGCATTCCCTTTGCCATGTGTACCTGGGGCACACTCACAAAACCATTCCACACTGCTCTGAAGAGACACAGCCTGGACTGGGGAAGCCCAGATGCACACAGACAAATGTCCAAGGCTTTGCCCACTTCGGCCCATGCACCTGGAACCCCCTCCCTCCAGCCCATCATACTCTTCTCTGCTCCTTTCAATGATGTCCCCTGAGGGCTGATCCTCCTGGACGCTTCCCCTTTTGGCCTCAGCAACTCTTCCTTCCCCAGAACAACCTTTAACCTTCCCCCCACCAGCTCCCCCATCAACATCCCCTGTTTGGCTGGGCTAGTCTAAGATGATAGTTAAGTGAACATGTCAGTCCCCCGATTAGACCTGAGTCAATCAGAACAGAGCACTCAAATGACCAATAGGTGGGTTTGTCTTTTGAGGGTTTGAAAAACCTGCCATCTATTCTGGTAGATATAAACCACTCCAATCGTTACTTGAGCCACATTGGTGTTTAAAGTCAATCAGATCCTTTTCTCCCTTTACTGCTCCACTATCTGAAATGTATCCAGTCTTCAGACTGAGGCACAGCTGAATACAGTCTGTATTACAAAGGAAGGACTCTGCATTTTTCATATTCAGCCACTGTGGTGCCAACCCTACACAAAAACACTCCCAGTCATCATTTTTACGAGCAGCTAGACCTTGATACAGAGTAACAAACACTGGGATATGGTCGCCTTCTTAGTAATGGTGAATCCCAAAATGTGTTGGATTTTGCAGTGTGAATATATGAAGGATTTAAACACTGCTGAGAGTCTTCTATACTGCACACTTGCTATTGAAATAGGAGGACTGGATTCACAGACCTTACAGGTTAAAAGCTATTGCTCTCTTACAACAGATGAAGAGTAGAGGGTATCATCCTCTCTTACTTATCATCATAATGGTGGATAAAACAGCCAAAAGAGCTATGATATTTTCTCTCTTGCTCCAGAGGCAGCATGGAAATACAAAATAAATAAATCTCAAAAGAGTCCATCCACATGAGGTGGAAAAGAAGTTTGAAAATAAGCCAGTGAGGACTGACAGCCAGGAGACCTATTGTGAACAAAGCGATTAGCCTTTTGGGGAATCAGTTTCCTAGACACTCAACATTCATCCAGCATTCAATCACTGACTTCTTACTGCATGCCAGGCCCCATAGAAGGCACTGGGTCCACAGAAGAGCTAGTTCCAGACCTCAAAGAGCTTACAGTCAAATGGAAACAACAACTTCAATACACCATGACAAGAGTGTTAATGAAGGGAAGTCCAATGCTAATGGAAGCCAGGGAGAGGAGGAGGAGGGAGAGGCTTCCCAGCACAGATGATGAAAGTTAAACTGAGCTGGAAAAAATGAGGAGGACACTTCAAAGAAGCTGAAAGAGGGTGGGGTGGCTCACACCTAGAATCCCAACACTTTGGGAGGCTGGGGCAAGAGGATGGCGTGAGGCCAGGAGTTCAAGACCAGCCTAGGCAACATAGGGAGACCCCATCTCTACAAAAAATACAAAAAAAATTAGCCAGCCATGGAGACACAGACCTGTCATCCTAACTATTCAGGTGGCTGAGGCAGGAGGATCACTTGAGCCCAGGAGTATGAGACTGCAGTGAGCTATGATCATGCCACTGTACTCCAGCCTAGGCAACAGAGCAAGATGCTGTCTGTAAAAAAATAAATAAATAAAAATAAAAAAAACCAATTTTTTAAAAATTTAAAGGAAGCTGAAAGAAGGAATAGGAAAGGAGAAGGCAGAAGAGGAAGTGGGCATTCTAGGCGCTAACAGAAGCTCAGAAGGCAAAGGAGCACAGTGAGGAGGCCAGACACATTTTAGGAACCTGGAGTGAGAAGCCTAGAAGGTCCCTTACTGTAATGAAATGCTAAGCCATAACAAAATCACTTATAGGTAGGAGTTGGCATAGTGGTTCCCCTTGCTGTCAGGATTGGAAGAGGTCACAAAGAGGCTTCCAGGGTGCTGGGGATGTTCTGTTTCTTGACCTTGTGAGCATTTATCGAGATGTATAGTATAAACTATACATAACTATATATAAAATATATATATATATAACTATATATAGTTTTCTGTGTATATATTTTGATAAAGAGTTAAAAACTATTAAATAAATTAGGCAATGCATTCTAAGCCATGGAGTGTGGAAAAGAGGGAGCCAGATGCCTGGGAAATAAAACACAATCGACAGAAAGTGTAAACTAGTAGAGTTTTTTGCAGGAAATATGTGATCTGTTATCCACAA
Source organism: Chlorocebus sabaeus (assembly GCF_047675955.1). NCBI lineage: Eukaryota > Metazoa > Chordata > Mammalia > Primates > Cercopithecidae > Chlorocebus > Chlorocebus sabaeus. Next base: position 44,470,082 of record NC_132925.1, read on the forward strand.
GGGCACAGCCATGTGCTCAACACCCTAGTAAGGAAGCAGAAAACCAACTTTTAATTTGACAAATTGTATTAAGAACCTTGAGGAAAATCAGAGACCTAAATAAATGGACAGAGATATCATTTCAGGATTGGAAGAGCCAATGGTGTTGAGACGCCATCTCTCTGCAAATTGGTTTATAGATTTGACACAATCACAGTCAAAAGCCTAGAAGGCCTTTTTGAGAAAATGACAAGCTGATTATAATATTTATATGAAATTGTAAGCAATGGAAACTAGCCAAACGATTTTGAAGAAGAAGAACAAAGTTGGAGGACTTATTATCTTAGGTCAAGACTTATTACAAAGCTACAGTCATCAAGGCTATGGTAATGACAAAATCTATGCAATGACAGAATGTATAGATCAGTGGGGAATGGGATAGATAGAGCAAAAATAGATCTACAAATGTCTAGTCAATTTAGCAGAGAATACTGGAACTGGACATTCATATGCAAGAAAAATGAAGTTCAACCCATACGTCTCCCACACACAAAAATTAACTCAAAGTGGATCACTGACCTAAACGTAGACCTAAAGCTATAAAACTTCTGAAGGAAACCTAGGAGAAAATCTGTGTGACTGTGACATAGGCAAAGATTTCTTAGATAAGATGATTCCTAGGATACAAAGTTGATGAACTGGGCTTCATCAAAACAAAAACTTACTTGCTCAAAAGCTTCTTTGAAAAATACTGTTAAGAAAATGAAATGACAAGGCACAGACTGGGAGAAAATATTTGAAAAAAATAAAATATGAAAAAGGATTTGTTTACAGAATATATAAAGAGCTCTCATTAGTCACTAAGAAAATAACAACTGAATTTAAAAAGTGGTCAAAAGATTTGTACAGACAATTCACCAAAGAAGAGCTACGGGTGGAAACAAGCACAGGAAAGGGTCCTCAACATCATTATTCATTAAGGAAATGCAAATCTGAACCACAGCGAGATAGCCATTAGATCCCTATTTGAATAGCAAATGAACAAACAAACCCTCACAGTATCAAGTGCTGATAAAAACATGGAACAATTAGAACTCTCATAATTGCCTATGAGAATACAAAATGTTTCACCAACTTTGGAAGATGGTTTGACAGATTCTTACAAAGTTAAATATACATTTACTATCAATCCAGCAATTCCACTCTTTGGTATTTACCCAAGAGAAATTAAACTTTATGCTCAAATAAAAACCTATATGCAAATATTTATAAAAATGTTATTCACAATCGTCATAAACTAGAAACAATCCAAGTATCCATCAGTAGTGAATAGACACATTATAATACATCCATACAATTAAATACTACACTGCCATAGAAAGGAACAAACTACTGATAACACACCACAACATGGATGAATCTCAAAGCATTATGTTAAGGGCAGAAAGCCCGACTCAAAAGGCTAATTCCATTCATATGGTATCCAGAAAAAGAAAAAAATACAGGGACAGAAAACAGATCAGTAGTTGCCAAAGTGGCTTAGGGTCATGGGAGGAGATGGATGACAAAGCATGCTGGGAAACTTCCCGGGGTGATGGAAATAATCCATATCTCAATTGTGGGGGTGGCTATAAGACTTTATACCTAAAAAGGGTCAATTTTACTCTGTGTAAATTATCCTTGACTCAGTGATTCTACTTCAGGGCAATCTATCCACAAGAAGTATTCTGAAATACATGCAACAGTATTTTTATTAATAGTGAGAAAAAGGGAAAGGCATGAATATCCCACTGTGCCGGAAAAGGTAAATAAACTCAGATATCTCCTCTACACCCATCAGAAATTATTCATAGAAAGTATAAAATTATGTGTAAATATCCATAATATAAGCTGAAAACAAAGAAGTTAGCACTATAGTTGTAGTGTGATTACAAACTACTTAAGAAACAAGCATAACTCTCCATTAAGAGAACAAAATATCCCATAATGTGGTTGTGGTTGGGACTGGAGTTAAGGTCATACACAATTTTTGTTTTCCCATTATTTTCCAAGCTGTCTTTAATAGGCGGGCACAACTTCTGCAAAACTGGGGTCTGGATGTGGCTCTATCATTTAACTTCTTCAGTCTCCAGTTCCTGCACGCCAGCTTCTTGAGGGTCTTGTGGGGACACAAAGCGGGGTGGGAGTGAGAAGACACAACAGTGTGGAATTTGAGTGCCTTCTGATAAGCATGTGAATTTTCTTGCTGCCCCTAGTTACCTGTGCAGTTTCAGCCGAACTATTCAACACCTCAAAATCTTTTTTCTTACCAGTAAAACAGTAATAATAATACAAAACATGTATTGTGTACTTCCATTATTCCACTTAATCTTCACTACAACCTTTGTGACATAGGTAATATATTGAGATCTCTTAGGTAAGGAAACTGGTGTTCAGAGAGATGAAGTGACCATCCCATCAACTAGCAAGGGCCAGAGAAGCCAGATTCAGATGACCAAACTCTTGCCCACATTCATGTACAGAGAGGAACTGTGCATGTAATAAATGGGATAATTCATAAACGTGCCTGGTTCATGATAGGCTCTCAACTTGTGGCTGCTGGATCCAAAATAAATGTTTGTTGAATGGAAGGTTGCATCTAAAATGGAAATAGCTCCACAAGTGAAGGATGGCTCAGCATAAGAATAATAATTCTGTTTTCTGTGAAGTGGGCTCTTGTTATGAAAATGGTGTTAACAAACTTGGCCCAGAGGTTGGGCTGCTGTGAATGAGTCAGGACATGCTTGTTCATCACCCAGGCTTTCAGGCTTGGAGGCTTTACAAGTGGTGACTCCACAGAGTATTTACATTAAAAATAATTTCCCTTATTGTTGGATTGGCTGGCAGAGCTAGCTGTTTTGAAGGCTTGAGTTCTGTATTCCACATTTGGGGAAGGAAGCAATAGTGGGAAAGTGGATTGAAAAAAAAAGGAAAACAATGAACTACAAATGGAATATAGCATGAGGGCCAGAGTACATCAGCTTTGGAACAGATTCTAAGGTCAAATCTTTGCCCTATTCTAACTGTGGGCCCCCCTGAGTCAGTCACTTCACCTCTCAGCCTCAGTTCTTCTTCTGTAAAATGGAAATAAGCCTGCTTTGCAGAGCTGTTGCTAGGTTTAGACAGAATGTATTAAAAAGCATTATAGTTAACACATAAAAGGGAGTATATAAAGGGAACTTGTAGTTACTATTCTAGGACCAGTAATAATTTTTATGTTTCCTCTCTTCTCCTTTTACTAATTGATATGTGACGCTATATGACTGTTACAGGAAGTATCAATTATTGCATGCTAAACAATTTAAAAGCCTTGTATTAATTCAAAACTACAATAAGATCCTACCACATGCTTTTAAAGTGTCTAAAATTTAAGACTGACCACATCAAATGTTGATAAAGATACGTAGAGACTGGAACCCTCACGCCCTGCTGGTAGGAATGTAAAATGATAAATGTTCTTTGTAAAACAGTTGGGCAGTTTCTTAAAAAGTTAAACACCTACCATATGACCCAACCATCCCACTCCTGGGTATTGACCCAAGGGAAATGAAAGCATACGTCCACACAAAGACATGAACATGAACATTTACAGCAGCTCTCTCATAACAGGCAAAAACTAACGTCCATCAATAGATGAATGGATACATAAACTGTTGTGTATCCATGTGATGGAATACTACTCAGCAACAAAAGAATGAATGGATAGACTAACAGCATGAATGAATCTCAACTGCTAAGGGAAATAAGGCAGGCAAAAAGAGAGTGTATACTAGACATACGAAATTTGAGTAAATGCAGTCTAGTGTGCAGTGACAGAAACCAAATTCATTGCCTGGGGTAAGGGAGGCAGGAGGGAGAAGAGGAAGAAATGATGACAAAGGGGCATAAATACACTTTTGGGGGTGAAGGATATATTTGTTACTTTGATCGCAGAGTTGCTTTCGTGAGTGTACATAAATATCAAAATTTGTTAAACTGTACACTTTCAATATGTATAGCTCATTGTACATCAATTACACTTCAATGTTCAGGCTGGTCTTGAACTCCTAGGCTCAAGCCATCGCCGCGTTGGCCTCCCAAAATGCTGAGATTACAGGCATGCACCATCACGCTGGGCCCAAATACTTTTTTATTTAATAGCAGTATCCACACAGAATTTATGTGCACGGTCTCAGGTATCTGGCTAATCTGAGTTCGGTCCCATGTCTCCCTTACCTTGTTTTTGTGATCTTAGACAAGTTACTTCATCTTTCCCTATCTCAGCTTCCTTTTTTATAAGAGGGAGACAATAATAGTATTGATAAAATAGGGTTGTTGAGAGAACTGAAGAAGATGATACACATTGAGCACCCCCCTCAGTACCTGGTATGGGATAAATGGCGATTAATAATTATCATCATAGTATTTCCATGGAGTTGAAAAACTGTCACTCATGTCTATAACTCAGAAGCACATCATCTTATCTTTAGATTATATTGATAGAATTATGGGTGATGCTTATTTCCCTTCTGCTTATCTACATTTTCTAATTTTTTATGTTGAATAAACTCTTTTTATAAAAAATAGTTTTTAAAAGAAAGAGAAGACCTGTTTATGTAGCTGAACTTTTCTCTATGTCTCTGAGTAAAGTCAAAATGTAAACAAAACCAATTTCACTAAACGTGACAGAGGCCAGCCTCAGATGAAAGCGTCAGGAGTGCGTGGGGCAGAAATGCACTGGATGCAGATGCATGAAACCAGGCATTCTGTCAGGGCTGCAAGTCTTCACTTCTCTGTGTTCACTGGTCAAATTCACCATGAGGTCTATTTACAACTCCCACTTTCACACTCACTCGAGGGAATGACCTCACCTGTTTCGTTACCCACAGAGATAGGTAAAAGGACTTCTCTCTTCACCTGTTCCCAGGATCTCACAGTTCTGCTCCTAGGCCCTAGGATGCCTTTCACCCAGCGCTCTCCACTCCGTCCTAAACAAACTGGTGTGTCCTCCCAGCCTCGCTCTGATCTCACCATCCCAAGGGAAGAAGTGCTCCTCCCTCCTTGAGGAAACGCAGCCCTGCAAACCCCACCCTCTTTGGAGAATTTATTCCTTCGTCACTCTGTCCTCTGGTCCCTTCCATGTGCCTACAAATATGCTCATGGCCCACTAATAACAAGCCTTCTCTTCACCCTGCTATGCCACTAAACTCTCATCACTCATCTCTCTCTCTTTTTTAAGACTAGCAGACCTATTCCATTTCCTCCTCTCAGTTCCTTAAAGTCTGACTTCACTCTCAGTCATCCATGAAAAGGGGAAGCAGGAATGAGATGGAAGACCAGCCCTTCCCAGTCACTGAGAAAATTAACAAAAATGGACTCCTCCCAGGAGTGAAGACAGACTCGCTGGCTTGTTCACTTCCAGCATCTGGCCCCAGAGAACATAGGGACTGGCAGAGACAGAAACAAATGGTTAGGGAGTAAAGGACCTGGTTTCACTAGTTTGAGGACACAAGCTTCCAGCCTGTGGGACAATTTGGCTTCTTAAGGCTGAAAGAAGTCACTCTCTGTGGCTATAGGTCTGACAAAAAAGGAAGCTCACGCAGAGAACCAAGAATAGCTTCCATCCTTCTCTGCCCCACCCTCCACAGTTTGTCCCTGGTCTCTGTCCCACCTGACTTTCACCCACATGGTAAAGTGGCTCCATGGGAAGCCAACAGGAGCCAGGAAGAAGTCAGCTCAAAGTCAGCTGTGCTTGGCAAATAAAATGAGCGTGTATAGCAGAGTTCATGGTCACTGTAGCCAAATACAGGGGCAGCTTAGAGGGTGCACTGCTGAGAACTAGAGAAGACAGGCTCCAAGGGGCTACAACAGGACAAAAGCACCAATGGATGACTGGGTAGAAAAACAGAGAAAACATGTAGCACCTGAAGCCTGGAAGGAACCTCAGAGGTTCTTGTACAGCCTCCCATCCAGTGCAGGGATCTTTCCTCCAGCACCTGCCACCTGGGTGTGGGGCCCACACACATACTCACTGCCACACTGCTGAACAGCTCTCCTTGACAGAAAATTCTTCCATGGCCGGGCGCAGTGGCTCACACCTATAATCCTAGCCCTTTGGGAGGCCGAGGCAGGTGCATTACCTGAGGTCAGGAGTTCGAGACCAGCCTGGCCAACATGGTGAAATCCCGTCTCTATTAAAAACACAAAAATTAGCCGGGCGTGGTAGCACGTGCCTGTAATCCTAGCTACTTGGGAGGTTGAGGCGGGAGAATTGCTTGAACCCAGGAGGCGGAGGTCGCAGTGAGCTGAAATCACACCACTGAATTCCAGCCTGGGTGACAGAGTGCAACTCCATCTCAAACAACAACAACAACAACAAAACAAGAAAATTCTTCGTTATGTTGGACTCCAACCTGCTTTCCTGTGGCTACCCTAGTATATGCCCTGGAATAGCCAAAAGGGTCTATTCCCTCTTTTATAATGATATCTGAAGTCAGTTACCATGCTACTTCCCATGGTGTCTCTCCTCTGAGGATGTGGTTGGTTCCCATGCCTGGCACCACCCACTTATCCCCTCTGCTCTCTCGCTGTCAACATCTGTCTTAAACACAGCTCCCAGAGGCAGGTCAGGCATGGTTCCCTGGGTGTGGTCTGACCTGCACAGAGGAACTAGGCTGAAAAAGTGGCCTGTAGACTCTGAATTGGACCTGGAGCACATGGCCTGTATTTGGCAGCTGAATCTTCCTACTGGCTCATGTTAAGCCTTGGGATCCCCAGGCCCATTTCATAGTAACTTATTTACACAAATGGACAATGGCAGAGCATGACAAGTGAGACAGGCAGATTCAAGGATGCCCCGTGGGAAAGTGCAGGGGAAAGCCTGGACCACCAATTCCTGGGAATCTGAGGAAAGCCAACATCCCACTCAGCTGTCAGAAAACACAAGTGGGGCCTGCCTGAACATGGGCTGGCTCACTGTCCTTTGCTTGCTAGTTCAAACACAAGGGAGTCTTGGAATAAAGATGCCATCCCAGAGACTGTAGCTTTAAATTTCTAGGTTCTCTGATCCCGAGGTCAATCTGCCTAATTAAAATTAACAATTGTCCAAATGAAGAGGCCCTCAAGACTGTTATCAACGCAGCCCATGGGCCCCAGTTGTCACAAAAGAGTCGCCAGGCACATGTACTCTCTCTGCTGGGAAAGATCTACCAAGTGAAAAGCAGCATTGTGTCTCAGTGCCATCTGAGAAAACCCGAGGGAGCAGAGGCAATAGGTCTGAGACGCCCTCCAAATTAGGAATGAGAAGGCAGATATCAGAGTTTCCATTTTACAGACAAGGAAGTCAGGGGCAAAGATAAGCATTTCACATATCCATCAGCATGCTAACTTGCGACAGCACCAGTGGCCCCCCTGGAAAATCCTGAGGGTTGATAGAGTCACATGATAACTGTTACTGATAGAGAGGAAACTCTTAGCTCCAGAAAAAAGTGGCACATGCAACTGTCTTCCCCTGGGACTGTTTCAGTACCATTCTACAGTTGGCAAACTGGGTCATGTGGGTAACTGTGACGGTTCCTTAGACTGGGACTGTGCTCTCTTTGGAAGCACACCCTTCCCGCTTCTCTGTGCCGGTGTGACTTCAAAAGATGGCAGATACTCTAATGTCAAGGTTAAGCCATACCAGCAGGTGGATATGGTTTCCAACTCTAGTGCAGCCTTTTGTGGCTGTAAGACTTTGGAGAAGTTACTCCACCTTTCTAGGCTTGTTTCCTCATCAAAGGAGACAGTAAAGCTACCTTCAAAGGAGTATGTGAAAGAAACCTTGTTAAATGCCTGGTACAGAACCTGGCTCTCAAAAGCACTCAGCCAGTGGTGATCAACAGCATCATTAGCACCAGTGCATCACCGGGAAGCAAGAGACCAGGATGACCCACTGAGAGAGAAAAATGCTATAATTGAACCACGGATCCGAAGGAGCCAGTCCTTCCAGAGTCTGTGCTCTGGCTGTGCCTTAGATCCTACACGTACATCAGTCCTACAACTAGAGTGATGCTCATGGAGACGGGCACCCGGCGACTTCAACTCTGCATTCCCCACAGCACCTAACAGGACGTCTTGTACACAGTAAGTACTCAAGACGTTTTCAAATGTAATAACAAAACGCTGTCCGTTAACCTTTCAGGCAAGCACTGAGGAAGAGGGGACAGGTTTCAAGGCAGGAAAGGGAACTGACCTGGGCAGCCAGTGGGCAGCTCCCACAGTAGATCAGAGCTTGGGGACAGAGGAGTCTCCACAGCACATAAGGCAAAACAAAGTTAGAGGGTCTCTGTGATTGGATTCCCGAATCATGTTGACATTCAGGCATATTTCCATCTCTTTATAACAATACACACATTCTTTTTAGTTTGTTTTTCCTACTTCCATCCACTGTTTGCAATGAAATATCTTTTTTAAAAAAAATCTGTTCTGTGGCTAAACTTAATAAGGCCAAAAGTGTAGCATTTCTTTCCTTGGGAAAAAGAAATCCTGGCCTATGACTCAGGATACAGACATTCCTCTTGAGCTCAAATCCCAGCAATGTGCAGGATAACATTTCTAATGTGTACTCTGTGACAGAGTCCAATCTGAATTATAGAACATTTTGGAATGAAGAAGGTTGAACCATACGAATTTTCCATTTTTGGCAGGAAAAACATCAATAGGCAAAGAATAAATATCACCAATAGTTAAATATCAATAATTTTATATGGTTCACTCTAATGTTTCCAAACTTGATTGTCTTATTTCCCTTTTTTTTTTTTTTTTTGAGACGGAGTCTCGCTCTGTCTCCCAGACTGGAGTGCAGTGGCCGGATCTCAGCTCACTGCAAGCTCCGCCTCCCGGGTTGATGACATTCTCCTGCCTCAGCCTCCCGAGTAGCTGGGACTACAGGCGCCGCCACCTCGCCCAGCTAGTTTTTTGTATTTTTTAGTAGAGACGAGGTTTCACCGTATTAGCCAGGATGGTCTCCATCTCCTGACCTCGTGATCCGCCCGTCTCGGCCTCCCAAAGTGCTGGGATTACAGGCTTGAGCCACCGCGCCCGGCTTTATTTCCCTTCTAATGGATCTGCAGGCTCAAATCAAATCCCAGAGAATAGAGACTTCTCATCTGTCTTTAGTTTTCTCCACCATAGCTGCCACTGAGCATTTACTGGACAGCCAATAAATGCTTTCTGAATGGAAAGGTATTACCAAGTAATAGCACTTCTGATTTTGCTTTAATGAATTTGCATGAAGCACTATAAATTCCATGGAGGCAACCTGGTGGATGGGAGGGTGGAAGTCCCATCCAGGGTGGGACAAGCATGGGGCCAGAAGAACCTGGTATTCCTGAACTTCAGAAGCATAAAGGCAACTGTGAGAACGAAGCCTTTGTTCACCAGATGTTTAACAAGGACCTATTATGTGCCCAGCAGTGTGGGGTGCTGAGAAAACAGTCATGAGAAAAAAGACATATCCCTGCCTTCAGGGAGTTTACTATCTCAAAGAGAGGCAGGCATTCCAGGAATGCTTCAAATAAATAAAAATAAGACGATAACTAGGACAGAAGTGATTAAGGGTTTGCCTGGAGCCAGGGCATCCTGACCTAGTCAGGGAAGTCCATCAGGGAGGGCTTCTCTGACAAATAGACAGTGAAGCTGTCTGAAACACAAACAGGCAAAGGTTAGACATTAAAAGGAAAACAGATTCAGGGGGAGGAAGCAGGAATAGACAGGTGGAGCACAGGGACTTCCGGGGCAGGGAAGCTACTCTGTGTGGTATCTAATGGTGGCTACCTGTTGTCGTACATTTGTTAAAACCCACAGAACTGTACAAACCAAGGGTGAACCCTACTGTGAACTATGGACTCTGGTTGATAATGATGTGTCAACACTGACCGGGTCACTGATTGCAACAAATATACCACACGGATGTGGAATGCTGATGGTGGGGGAGGCTGTGTGTGCAGTGGTCAGAGGGAAGTTGTGGGAATTCTTTATTTTCTATTCATTTCTGCTGTGAACCTAAAACTGCTATAAAAAATAAAATCTACTGAAAGAGAAAGAAAGAAAGAAAGAAAGAAAGAAAGAAAGACAGAAAGAAAGACAGAAAGAAAGAAAGAAAGAAAGAAAGAAAGAAAGAAAGAAAGAAAGAAAGAAAGAAAGAAAGAGAGAGAGAGAGAGAAAGAAAGAGAGAGAGAGAGAGAGAGAGGGAGGGAAGCCAGCCAACCAGGAATACAGGGAAGGAGTATCAAAGAAAACCAGGAATACAGGAATGGAGTATCCAAACAGAGGAAAGAGCACATGCAAAGGCCTTGCCTGAGTCAGAGTAACAGACTCCAGGTCACTGTGGCTGGAATGCAGAGGCCACAGGTAGAGGCCACAGGCAGAGAGCCTTGCAACAAGAGCCCAAGAGCAAATTCCTGTCTCCTTTCATCTTTGCCCAGCGGACATTCCAAGCAAGAAGGAGCCTCTGACTTAAAATAAAAAATTGACACTCTCGCCTGGTATGAAAATAGAGCCCCAGCCATCCAAGGGGCCTCCAACCCTTCCCCCGGGATGATTATTCCCTGCCTCGATCAGTGAAGGGAGCCACCGGCATGTGCAGACACCTCCTAAGCACAGGTGCAAGGCAGGCACGTGACTGGTTTACACTAGAGGGCAAAAAGAAATGCAAACTCTCCCATGTGCCCTGTTCACAATACTGAGTTATGACTCAGCCAGTTCCCACCGCTCAACCCAGAACAGCAGTTGTCGGTGCCCACAACACAGCTCACAGCAGAAGGCAGAGCAAGGAAAACACGAAGTCCTGCACTTGGGATGCCGCCTTAGAGACCAAAACAGTAGAAGGATTCAGGGGTGCACGTGAAACCACTGCCCTCCGCCACACAGAAAGCCAAGGAGAAGCTGCGCCACACCTGTCTGACAACAACCCCGCAGAGCAGAGGGTCTGCACACCTGCATGCACAATGCCCAGGGAAATCCAATACTTTAATGGTGCTTCCCAAAGACACAGCAGCACAGGAGAAGCAGGCAGCCTGGCGCTGGATCAAGCCCTGGAAACCTGTGGTGAGATCTGCTAGCAGAAGCAGCTCACACGTGCTGAGACAGACAACGCAGACAGCTGGGAAGCAGAACATGTGGTGGGTCCCTCTCTTCAGGTGGTGCGGAGGTTTCAGAAGTGGGGGGATGCCTTCCTTGAAGAAAGAAAGGCAATTCCTGTATTTCTGAACTCATGCTTGGAAAAGTGACACAAGTCTGAGGTCTAAAAGAAATCAGGCAATAAGGCAAAAGAAAGCAAGTCAATTCTGCAGGAACTGGGAGCTGGGAGGGGGCAAGAGGAAACCCTGACAATGTTTTGCCTGACTCTGGGACTGGGGAATTCTCCACATTTTACAGGAATCTGCAGCAGCCCCTACTGGGTCTTAAGCAGCCCCTACTTAAGCCTGAGCCAGAAGAGACAAAAAAGCAAAATCAAAGGCCCTGAGCAAAGGAGACAGGGCTGTGACCAAGTCCTCTGCGAGAAGTGGCACTGGCTGGCACAGATGGAAGGCAACCTGGAGCACCTCCCTCCAGTCCCGTGCCTCCCTGCCTCTCCCAGATGTGCTCTCTGAGGCCTGGAGAAGTCAACTGGCTTCCATGGAGGCAGCCGATAGCAGAAGAGGCAGAGCTTGAGTCAGGAAAGCATGACTCTAAATTCAGTGCCTTCCTAGGTTTGGAATGTATTATTTAAAAAATAATAATAAATAGGCTGGGTGCCGTGGCTCACACCTATAATCCCAGCATTTTGGGAGGCTGAGGTGGGCAGATCACTTGAGCCCAGAAGTTCAAGACCAGCCTGGCCTACATGGAGAAACCCTGTCTTCACTAAAAATACAAAAAGATTAGCTAGGCAAAGATGCAGTGAGCCGTGATCTCACCACTGCACTCCATTAAATTAATGGAATTAATTCCATTAATTTAAATAAATTTTTTATTTAAAAAAATTTTTTTTAAATAAATAAATGCAGTGTCCCTTGCTCAACAGTGCATTATTGCTACTTCCCAGAGCACACAGTCACTGAGTAATACATTTCAAATCAATAGAACTGGTTCACATTCTGGTTCTACTCCTTACTAAGTGCAATTAGTCCCTTGTGACACTCAGTTTCCACCCCTGTAAAATGGGAACAACCCTTATCAGAGTCCTACCAATATACTGTAGGACTCTGGTAAGGATCCTCCAACAAGAATCATGGCTCCTCTGAGGCTATGGTCTTCATTTTAGATAAGATATTCTGGCCAGGGAAGAGTAAAGGTCTCAATTCCTGCCAAAAAAATATTACTCAATACATAAATTTACCTTGTTTGCTTTAAGAACATTTGGCCGGGCGCAGAGCTAACACCTGCAATCCCAGCACTTTGCGAGGCCGAGGCAGGTGGATCACGAGGTCAGGAGATTGAGACCATCCTGGCTAACATGGTGAAACTCTGTCTCTACTAAAAAAATACTAAAAAATTAGCCAGGCGTGGTGGCAGACGCCTGTAGTCCCAGCTGCTTGGGAGGCTGAGGCAGGAGAATGGCCTGAACCCGGGAGGTGGAGCTTGCAGTGAGCCAAGATCACACCACTGCACACTCCAGCCTGGGTGACAGAGTGAGATTCCGTCTCAAAAAAAAAAAAAAAAAAAGATTTATTCATCCACCCAGTTCTGAGAGGACACAAATGCTTTAAAAATTGAACACATAATGCAAAATTAAGAGAATCAGGATTAAAACAGAAACTCTGTCTCAAGAATGCAAAGGATAAGTGCCAGGGCTCTATCAGTGGAGACAAACAGGGAAACGTGCTTGGTTGCATTGATTTATTTTCTGGCTGATCAAAAAAAGCAGCACATAAAATACTGTTCTGCTAGCATGTACTCAGCCAAGCTCAAATGTACAAGTAACTTCTTTAACCTGAGAGCCATGAAGAAGAGCAAAGTGATAATTGACAAGTTGGGACCCAGAGCTTCCAGGCAACTGTTCACCCTCTGTCCTCCCTAGGCCAAGGGCGTGCCCTGTTTTGAGTTAATAGGAAAGCAGTCATATTTCCAGTCTGAACCACACATCACACTTCCGCCTGTACAATTTCAGAACAAACAACTTAGAGTCAACTTCTAGAAGGTCCTGGCAGAGAAACCCTTATTCCGACCATAAAAACCTATAAACAGGTTCAATCATAGGCTCTGGGTAAAGATAAAAAATTACAGGCAGTGGCATTCTCCAACTCCAGCCAGGAACAGTGCATTAGAAAAAATGCCTGCCTTGACGAGACAGGCATCCCTTAGCTGTGGATGCTTAGCTGTGGATGCTGTTAGATGACCTCTCACAGCAATGTGACCAGCAGAGGATAAATAAAGCAACTCAAAACCTCCATTCATAGAAGCAGAGTCCTTATCATAAATGGAATGAATCCTAAATAGAAACTATTCAGGAATCCTAAATAGAAGAAACTATCTGTTTCCTTCTTTTTGCAAAGAACAACTTTCCAAGAGCAGGCCACAGAGGTGTCAGACATGTGAATATTCCATACCCCTAAATCCCACAAGTTGATAACTAACAGTCCATTCAGGGAAACAAGAATGAGAATAAAACCAGAGTGAGAATAAAACCAGGACAAAGAGCTCCCTGTGGCGCTGGGAGATAGGCCTGTTATCAGCTCCATCTCCAGGGCACAGGGTCAGGGGAAGTAGAGCGTGCAGCGCTGCCGGGGAATTGCCTGGCCAACTCCAGCCCCTGTGACGCATGAGCCAACTGCACAAGATTCCAGGCCTTCTCCCTCTGTTCCACTGTTTGCAGGATCCAGGAAGGGCCTTTAATCTGGCCAGACCAGGAGGAGACACAGCATTCAGTAAACAAAGTAAGGGATACCTAGGACTTACAAATGATAGCCAAGGTCTGCTTCAAATATGGGTGTGGTTGGGAATACAAATGAAACAAGACTGGTCATGAGTTAGTAATCATTAAAGATGAACAATGAGTACATGGGGTTTCATTTCACCATTCTTTATTCTGAAACTGTTCCAGAATAAAAAAAAAAAAAGAAATCATACATATTCACTGTGGAAATTTAGGTAAATATTAAACAAAAAGTCACCAAGAAGAAAATAAGCCTATCACCTATCAGAAAAATATAATCCTGTCACCTGAGACAACCACTGTTATCATTTTGTTCTATTTCCAATCTTTGCCCACATTTTTTTTCTTTTGTTTGCAAAACAGAAGTATACTGTCCATATTGTTTTATAACCTGCTTCCTATGCCAATCGTAATTTATCTTACGTATTATTCTGGAAATTCTTAAAATGTAAAACATTAAGTTATATCTTTCCTAAGGACAATTTTTCCTAGGAGAGCCAAGAGAGAACAAAGTTACTATTAGAGCCATCTGATACTAATATCTTACATATTATTCAAGTCATTAAATATTTTAAATAGTATGACTGTTGCATAGTCTTTCATCCAAAGGTAGTCCATAAACTACTTCCAATTTTTTGTTACCATAAGGCTGTGGTGAGCCGGAAGGATGACATGTTTTATAAATAGGTGATGTCAAGTGAGAAATAAATTGTTTAATATGCACCGGAACATAAACTAACAGCACAATGGAAAAGAAAAGGCGAAGAGAGATGCCGGAGGCTCATCGGCTGCATAATTCTGAGCAATTATTAACTTTCCAGGTATTCCCTTTTGCAAAGGTCGTGGTGAGGAATAAGAGCAAATTTCAACAGGCATAAGCCTGAAACTTGCTCATAAAGTACCTCTCCGTCAACAATAATTCACCAGGTCCAGGCAATGAATTGAGAAAATCTGCTAGCATTGCCTCTGAAATGCTTGAGTCTTGAAATACCGTGTCTCAAAGGGTTGAAGAGTTCATCCATCAGGGATGGCACAGGAAGATTCCATAGACATAAGACTGGATCAAATGGCTTTCCAAAGACCACTGTGGTCCAAGTGATCAAACATGCCTTTCCAATTTACCTAATTAAATAAAATATACTCTGACACTGCTTAGGCCTGCAATTAGGTTCTTTCTCCAGAGAAAGATTGAATTTATCTCCCAAAAAAAGAAAATCCATAAAATTCTCAAGGTGGGGAGATGAGAGGGATCCTCTGTCTTCTCTGCACTATTTTTTTTGCCTACCAAAAAGCAGAATTTGGCTGAATGTCTGTGAAGAAAACGCCTCCTATAGTCAATATCTGAAAGTCAGTCAAAAATATAATTTTTCTTTCTGAATCAAATTCATAAACACTTTTGTGAAACATTTGAAAGGTTCAGAACTGAATACATTCTAGCTGTGTTCCATGTGGCTCTCTCAGACTGCTAAAAGACACCAGGGACTTCTGAATCAAACCATTTGGCTCTGGCCAGCAGCTGGGAAGAGGCCACACTGCAGCCTTCCTGGATAGGACGCCACTGCTACCTTGTTCTCCAGGAGGGGCCCACGGACTCTGTGATGGGCAGAACCACAGTGGGACCAAGAGAACGGCAGATGGCTGTTGCTGCTTTCTTTACATTTTACCTTCTCCTTATCCATTTCCTTCTGCCATTTTGGTTTTTTATTTCAGAAAGGATATCTGGGGTTTTCTTTCCATCTTGTCAAGGATTGAGTGGAGAGGAAACAGGAGTCTGTGTGACACACCAGACTCAAGCGCTGAGGTCAGAAACTATGTAAGTGAGCAATTAAGTGCTTATCACTTAGTAAGTGAATAGCAGCTGCCATATGCAGCCTCTCTAGACTGAATTCTAGCCTCTGACCTTGCCCTCCCCAAACGGAAGAGTCCCCACTTATTAAGGAATCTGCCTGAATTTTCAAGAAAGCATCACCAATTATTCACACTCTATTGATGACCATTAGAAAAAAATACTAAATGTATGCACAAAGACTAAGAAGAGACACACACATTTTTAAAGTATGTGTTATGAGAGTAAATTCAAGAGAGATTTTTTTGGTTATTGTTATTGGGTTGTTTCAACAGTAGAAAATTATTTTAAGACCATGTTATCACCAACATTCCATTTATATGTTTTGCTAGGACTGGAACCCCTTGAAGCATGAGTTCATTTCTGATCTAAGTCTAGGCCCTCCCTCTGGATTCATATATCACAGAGAAGCAGGAAGAAAACAACTAGAATTGCAACCAAAGATGCCACAAATTTTTTTTCAACTGGGTTTCCCAAGAGAGCAATCTCTAAGGTTTGCCAAAATTGGTCCAGAAAGCTCTACAAGCTTCTATGCCTATGGCTTGACCTTTACTTTTTTCCCCTGAAAATAAACCAAAAAGCCAATGCATAAATGCAGACAGCTGTCTTCTGGCAGACAGTACTCCATTGCACACAACCACACCCTGACAGAGAGACACACACCAGCCCAATCCATTCCTGAGCTCTGGCTGATTTGGTTGCTATAGATTTCCCAGAGGTTCCACTGAGCTCACCCTCTGACTTTGGAGTGGTCAGGAGCCATATGCTGGGGCACTCAAAGTCTCCTGCAGGAAGTACCAGCACCCACTGATGCTCTCTTCCTTGACCTCCCTGTGCAGGGACAGGACCAGAAAGGAAAGTTACCTTGCAGACGGCTGCCTGGAGTACTGCATCAAAGCCCCCCTCAGGGGCATCTCGGTTCCGGGACACCCTCTGTTTCCGAACTTCCTCATTGAAGCTGTCCACTCTGTCTGTGAGAGGCAGCAGATGGCGGAACCCAAAGGAGGGGACGCAATTTGGAAACAACTTGTAACTAGAGAGAAGGAAGAGAAGAGTCATTTTTCCGTCATTGTCTGTAAATCTTTACCAAGTGTTCTGAGCATTCACTGAGTGCCTTGAGAGGCACCAATAACTATTTACCCAGAACCTACTACATGCCCCTAGGACAGGCACAGTGGAGAGAGCAAAGATTAATAACATAGTCCCTACTCTCTAAACATCAGCGCTAAACTGCAGGCAAGGCTGTATATGCCGAGTTGTAAATGAATGGTATGGACAAATGGTTAAAAGGAAACAGAGATAACAGTAGGCTACCGTGGTTGGAGGAAGACTTGACATGGGCATTGAAAGGTATATGGGACCCACCAGCCTAGGCAGAGTGGACAGGAAGTGTCCTCTGGGCTAAGGAATGTGGATGATGCCCAGTGAGGGCAATGTAAGTGAAGTTACTCCATGCAACCAGCTTCTACATCAATGCTGCTGCCACACAACAAAGGATCACAGGATCATATAACCTTGCCATGTCAACCCACTCAGTGACCAGGATGTGCAGGCACATGGACAAATGCTCAATGGAACAGGAATAAAAACATCTTATCTGCTTCTTCATTCGTTTCTAAATATTGTACCAACAAACTATCAATTCTGCTAAATGCAATAAAAAATTATTTAGAAACTAAGCATCTTCAAATGGAAAGTGATGTCTGGAAATTGGGAAAGAAGGAAGCATTACACATCAATAGTAGGTTAATACCAAGCCTTTCTCTTGAAATATTGGGTGATCTCCTTTTCAGTCTCCTGTGGAGACTCCAGGTGACCCCATTCCTGAAGAAGTTACTTTCTATTACAGCTCTAAGAGTTTCAGCTTGATCTAGAGCTAATAAAGTTAGAAGAGAGAGCTTGCATTGTTTTACCAATGGGTTCACAAAGTAAAGGAAAGAGGGGAGAGTGTTCCAGCCAGAGAAGAGCATGTGCAAGAGTCCTGTGACAGGAGGGAGCACAGAGCCCAGGGGCAGAGGGAGGCCAGGGGGGCTGTAGTGCAGAGTGAGGGATGAGGGTGGACGAGGAGGAGCCTGGGAGGCAGGCTGGGCCAGAATATGCAGGGTCTCTGGCCGTGTTAAGGAAGTCCCTCTTTCAGGATAAATGATGGGAAACGAGCACTAACAGGCCTGAGGGAAAGGCTTTATAATCTAATTCAAGCTGCATACATGGGAAAGAAAACAGCCTTAGCAACAGCTAGGAGGACCCTGCCTTAACTGCTGTCAAAATCAGCTTCACCAGGGCAGGTCTGGGCAGGCTCCCTTCTGTAAAGGGGCAATCATTGGCTCTCTAAGGGGCCATTCCATTCCCTTTCAGGGCTACAGTCCCTGCACCATCCACACAGTCACAAGAGCACAGCACAGAGTCCCCAGCAACAGGCCCACCCTGCACAGAATCAATCAGCCCCACTCCTGTGACAGTCACGCTCTCCCTCTCGGGCCAGCGGCAGCAATGGGCTCTCCTTGCCTGGCTTTCCTTTGTGTTTCTCCCTTCTCCTTTCCCGAAATCTTCACGAACACCTTGTACTTGGACAGGTGGAGCTCTTTTTTAACCTCAGCCTCAGGCCACCCAAACTTTCCATTACCTCCTCGTTTTGTCATGAAAAGAACAATCATGGAAATTACATTCCCAGCTGGAAGAAGGAACTGAGGTCCCATCTGTAGCTATTTGGCAAGTGGATCATAGGCCCAGAAGGAAGTAAGTCTATCCAAACTCTCCCCGCTCTCTTCCTCCAACATCCTGCCCTCACTTATGTGGCTCTGGCCCATGATTTAGGACTTCAGGTGTATGTTTTTTTACACTTGGTCCAGTTGGCGGTGGGCAGGGAGGAAAGAAACTGAATAATAATTGTTGTTTAACCAGGAAAGCTGTGAGAAACTCAGCTACAGCTCAGCACATTTTACCTCCTCCCTTTCACTCCCGCAAACAGCAAACAGCAAACAGCAATGAGCAGATACATTTTTACTTCAAAGAATGTCTGTTAAGTAGTTAGGAATTAGAAAATGTGTTTGCCAGACAGAAGCCTTCATTGCAGAGAATTTAGTATAACCAAGTCAGAGTCACTTCATACCAAGAGGAAAAGAGCTTTGTCACACAGACACTAGGAGTGTCTCCATTGACACTGGAATCGGATGTCACTTGTGATGAGTTACCTGACTTAACCCCAGAACAGCTGTCTGAGTGGCCTGAAGATCCAGATGTTTTGGGGTCATACCAGGAGACTATACCACCCCTCTCGTCTGTCTGTGCTGTGAGACCCCAAATAAGCACCATGCACACAGTTACTAAATTAAGGATTATTAACAAGGGAGATAAAAAATAAAATATATATGGTTAAAAAGCCAAGGGAGTGTCTGTATGTATAAAGAGCGAATCCAATTTGAAGACACCAGACCTAGGCAAATCCAGAAAACAATTTAATGCCTCAGGAGAATATCATGGATCAAGCTGACATGGAAAGGCTCTCATGTCATGGAACAGGAATGAAAACACCTTATCTGCTTCTTCTAATGCTAACCATGTAGAACTGCTGGATAAAATGTAATTAAAAAATTTTTAATATATAGCCTAGACTGGAAGCTCAGAAAGTAAATCCCAGAAATGAAGAGGAAACCATTCAATAAATGAATGAAACTTTCAGAAGTATTTGGTTTTGGAAAAAATAAAATAAAATAAAATAAAATAAAACAAAATAAAATTTAAAAATACAAAAAAAACCCCAACCAAAACCCAAATGAATGGACTTAAAAGAATAGGTGGGGGCCAGGTGCAATGGCTCACGCCTGTCATCTCAGCACTTTGGGAGGCTGAGGCGATCACTTGAGGTCAGGAGTTCAAGACCAGCCTGGCCAACACAGTGAAACCCCATCTCTACTAAAAATACAAAAATTAGCTGGGCATGGTGGCAGGCGCCTATAATCCCAGCTACTCAGGAGTATGAGGCAGAAGAATTACTTGAACCCAGGAGGTAGAGGTTGCAGTGAGCTGAGATCGTGCCACTGCACTCTAGCCTGAGCAGCAGAGCGAGACTCCGTCTCAAAAAAAAAAAAAAAAAAAGGGTAGGAAATGGGCAGGCACTCATGCCAAGGACCCCTGCAATGCGTCAGGCCTTGACTGAGGCCCTGCGGGCTTGGAGCAGGGTCTACCAGGAAGAGATGCTAAGCCTCAGTCCTGCACAGGGCTGAACACTGGAATAGGGCTCTCTGCATAAAGCCCAACACTACAATGAGCTGCTGTGCCACTAAAACCAGAAACAGAAAAACTCCAGCTACTGGTCCGGGAAAGCGGCACGGAAGCTGACCGTCTGTCACGAATGAGATGAATTACCCATAAAAACTGTAATTCCAGGCCTGAGCAACTGGAATACACTGCCTTTATGGTGAAGACATCTCCAGTTGAAAAGTTAACAGAAAAACTAGTCCCACAGTGAACCTAGAGATTCTCGACAGCAGCAAACATAAAACTGCTCTGCAGGGATGCCCCCACAACCTCCAGTGAAGATGTACTAATGAAAGCTTACAAATTGCATGAAAAACAATTCATGAAGGCATGTCAGCAGGTCCAATACACTGACCTGCTGTGGATCCACCTGAAGGATCCACAATTCAAGAAACAGAAACAGAATAATTTAAAATACTTTAGGTGGGGCGCGGTGGCTCACCCCTGTAATCCCAGCACTTTGGGAGGCCGAGGCAGGTAGATCGCCTGAGGTCAGGAGTTCAAGACCAGCCTGGCCAACATGGTGAAACCCCATCTCTACTAAAAAATACAAAAATTAGCTGGGTATGGTGGCATGTGCCTGTAATCTCAGCTGCTCGGGAGGCTGAGGCAGGAGAATCATTTGAACCCAGGAGACACAGGATGCCGTGCTGCCTGGACTTGGGGAGACAAAGCTCAGCCTGCTCACCAAGCCACAGTGTGCCCCTGCACTGCGTGTGCCCCCCAGCTCAGAGAAGAGAGCTTCACATAACTCAGGCCCGAGGTTTCCTTCCACGCTCTCGTTCTTCACTGGACTTCCTGTCTTACAAGCAGCTTTTCAGTGTGCCTTGTACTCACTGTCAAGAGTTTTACTGTCTGCAACGGGTTCTGCCTTAGAGGACTGAGAGAGTAAGCTCTGAATAAGTAATGTGTCATAACTTTGAATATTTAAATGCTGTGCGCCTAGAGCCAGCCCTTGATTCTCTGCCAGCTTCCAATCTAGTGTCTCAGTCAGTGGAAGGGCCGTGGAAGAATGAAAGTGGGGACACACCCTATCTGTCTGGAGACAGGGCCCAATTAGGACAGAGGTGAAAAGAAGCAAATAAAATCACTATTCCAGATGAATTGAAAAAAGGCTTGATTAAGGCTTGCCGTTAAGATGCTGTTGCTCCTGGTAAGTAGTAAAATTTCAACAAAAAACATTTGGCACCCGGACTTAGTTGAAAAGGGCCGAGAACGAGGGGATGTAACGGAGGCAGGTCGGAGCCGCTGCCGTCGCCATGACCCGCGGTAACCAGTGTGAGCTCACCCGCCAGAAGAATATGAAAAAGCAGAGCGACTCGGTTAAGGGAAAGCGCCGAGATGACGGGCTTTCTGCTGCCGCCCGCAAGCAGAGGGACTCGGAGATCATGCAGCAGAAGCAGAAAAAGGCAAACGAGAAGAAGGAGGAACCCAAGTAGCTTTGTGGCTTCGTGTCCAACCCTCTTGCCCTTCGCCTGTGTGCCTGGAGCCAGTCCCACCACGCTCGCGTTTCCTCCTGTAGTGCTCACAGGTCCCAGCACCGATGGCATTCCCTTTGCCCTGAGTCTGCAGCGGGTCCCTTTTGTGCTTCCTTCCCCTCAGGTAGCCTCTCTCCCCCTGGGCCACTCCCGGGGGTGAGGGGGTTACCCCTTCCCAGTGTTTTTTATTCCTGTGGGGCTCACCCCAAAGTATTAAAAGTAGCTTTGTAAAAAAAAAAAAAAAAAAAAAAAGAAAAGGGCCTTGGAGATAGGATCAAAGTAATAATAGTCCTGTGGACACCTGTCGCCAGGAGGAAGCTAAACCCAGCAAATGATGATGCCTAGTGCCTCTTCGTGGTTAAAGAATTTAGAGTTTCATTCGTATTTAAAACTTGTTCTTGTCTTACTGTTTTTCCACCAGTGTCAGTTCCCAATCCCTGGAGAAGATCTAAGTCAGCTTCTAGGAGATGTACAGAAGGATCCGGAGGGACTCAGAAGAGCCCATGCCACCAGCACACTAACTCACTCCCACCACCCAGTCCAACTTGGAGCTGGCAGCTCTGAAGGCTACCAAAGAGGACTTGTGGAGAGGGAAGGGCTCAGGGGTTTTCTCTTCCGTTGGTGGCAGCTGGAAGACCAAGAATTGAGAGTGGTATCACAAGATGGAAGGAGCTGCATCCCCGAGTTACTGCACGGAGAGCTTCCAAGGAAAGCAGCTCAGCCCTCATCAGATTTTGCACAAGAAAAAAAAAAAAAAAACTTTCACTGTGTTCAGCCACTGAGATTTGGAGACTGTACATTACTGCCACATAGCCTACCATTATCCTCAGGTAAGCCTAGGAGATTGGGGTAGGATGGTTTTGGAGCAGGTATTATTACTCAGCCTAAGGTAAAGTATCTGTGTTGTAGCGTGATTTTAATGGGGAAGAAGGCATTATATTAAATGCAAATGCAGGCCGGGTGCAGTGGCTCATGCCTGTAATCCCAACACTTTGGGAGGCCAAAGTGGGTGGATCATCTGAGGTCAGGAGTTCAAGACCAGCCTGGCCAACATGGTAAAACCCCATCTCTACTAAAAATACAAAAATCAGCCAGGTGTGGTGGCATGCACCTGTAATCCCAGCTACTCAGGAGGCTGAGGTGGAGGTTGCAGGGAGCCGAGATTGCGCCGCTGCACTCCAGCTTGGGCAACAGAGTAAGACTCTGTCTCAAAAAAAAAAAAAAAAGCAAATGCAGACTATAAAAGTAGTTTGTATTCATATTGCAGTTCTACCCCTTGCCGTTTGTATAATATTGGGAAAGTTATTCTCTCTAGGCCTCAGTGTCTGCATCTTTAAAATCTGGCTTATACCAACCTTAGAGAACTCACCAGATTGTTATGAGATTTAAATGAGATAATCTATAGAAAATATTTAGTAAGGGCTTGACACTTAGTAAAAACTTAAATCTTAGTTGTTCCCTATCTCATGACTAGTTTTGGACCTTACAACACAAACCCTCACTAAAGTTAAATATGGAGACAAGGAAAGCAAGAGTTGGAAGTTACCACTCACTGCAGTCACTTGCATAATCTTGACATTTAAAGGAACTCCTGAAAGACTAAAAAGGAAAGAAACCAACCTAGTAGAGGTTGTGTTGCATGGGCTGAAGAATGCAATCCCCTCATACAACCACCACCCCCAACATGCACACAAACACCCCATGGCAGAGACCTGCTCAATAATCCTATTTCTTCTGATTCCTGGGCATACAGCTATACTAGTTCTCAGCCTCCTGGCTCAGTTCTGTTCCGTCTAATCACATGTGGGAGCAGGCATGGCAAAGGCCTATCCTCCTATGCATGACCCTCTAGGCAGCATGACCTTAGGAGCCATGTGTGGAAGATGGAAAGCCTGGAAGATGGAAGGCACCTAGGTCCCTGAGTCACTGCTTGAAGGAGAAGTTCCACAAATGAAGAGACCCAGTTGGACTTGAGGAGCAGGAAATAAACTTCCATCAAATTATACACTTTGTTATTATAGACTCTGTTGCAGCAGTTAGAGACACCTGTTTTCTAATAATATGTCAAATCTTTTCTAGTTCAGGTGTTTATGTTGAAAAAAAAATGCTTACCTTTAAAATAGGATTTTAGTCTAATTATGTGAAAATAAGTTATAGTTATTTATAGAAAAACAACAGGGACAAATTTTGAATTCATTTCTCCCCAGGCACCTCAGTTACTACAAGCAAGGGGAAAGTTTAAGTTGCCCTGCCTGCTGCCTCCCTGATAATCTGGATCCATCACTCCCTGAGGACATTTTCTGAATTCTATTACTGTGAGCAAGTGGTGCTGTGCATGGCAGGCAGGATAATCAAAGGGTTGTGATCATTTTATCTTTACAACCTTGTGACAGTTCACTCACTTCTTCACAGGTCAGGAAAGGAGAGAATGTATGCTTATCATTAATCAAATTAAACGCCTAAGCCTGGTCACCCTTCCTAACCATGCCTTCCTTAATTCTTTCTTTGAGCTAAATTTTCCTGCTACTCCATTCTCCCACCCTTAAGTACCCAACAGAAGGGCAAATGGTCACTTACCCAATGCATGGATTGGTCTGGTACCTCGGTGCCGTGTAGGAGAAAGGAGAGATGTCCTTATCGACAAAAGACCCAAATCCCAACCGGAAGTTGCTGGTGAGCTTCCTCATCTCCTCCGCGAGTTTGGTGCCCAGGTTCCGGATAGTGTCCAAGTCATCCTTCATGGACAGGGAGAGGTCCATCAGGTAGTACAGGTCCACAGGATAGTCCTCTACCTGGCGAACCTGTAGCTGGAAGGTGGTCTTGTCACCTGCACCAACAGAGAGGCCACCCGTGTTAGAGGTCGTGCAACCTGCTAAGGGCTGAGGGATGGGATTTGCTTTCAAAGCTAGTTCACCTCTTACTTTTCTTTAGTGATTACGTGCCTCCCAGAAGATTTTTCTTGGAAGTAAAGTGCCTGAAGGGAATACGGTGCTGAGAATGGAGGCCTGGTTTCTCCTTCCCAAACACTCGGCTTAGCATTTCTTTTTTTATTTTATTTTATTTTTTTGAGACAGAGTGTTGCTCTGTCACCCAGGCTGGAGTGCTGTGGTGCAATATCGGCTCATGCAACCTCCGCCTCCCAGGTTCGAGTGATTCTCATGCCTCAGCCTCCTGAATAGCTGGGATTACAGGTACCCACTACCATGCCTGGCTAATTTTTGCATTTTAAGTAAAGACGGGGTTTCACCCTGTTGACCAGGCTGGTATCAAACTCCTGGCCTCAAGTGATCCATCTACCTCAGCCTCCCAAAATGCTGGGATTACAGGCATCAGCCACCACGCTTGGCCCGGGCTTAGCATTTCTAAGGAAATTCCTTAACAACTAGGCTCCTTGGTAGTGTTCTGCCTTCTCAGCAACAAGGACCCTTGGGTAATCAGTGGACTGTGAACCAGACAATTTCATGAACACAAACTAGGTGGAGAATAGCCCATCAACCACACACCAACTCCAGAGAAAGACCCAGCCACGATGGAAATGTGTGTTTGAAACAAAAGGCAGGGAAGAAATGAACAAAAGAGCCTGAGTGGGGAAGAACCAAGCTGGGGAGAGAGATGTGCAAGGCAAGGGAGGACAGAGAAACAAAGACGTTTGTTTAAAATACCCCAATGGGCAAAAATATGCATGCCTATGCCACGTCACCTGTTTTTGTTTCTATTTCCCTCACCATTTACCAGACTAGTATTTACTTTGGGGGGCATATTTGATGTTTCAGGATATCACAGGTACAACTCATTATCATCAGAAACTACGTATATAAATACAGGAAGACAGATTCCAAATTTTAGCTCGATCGAAAAAAGAAAACGAGAAGAAAGAGAAAAGACAGCACTAGATATGTCTACCAGCTACAATAAGGTAGCCGACAGGCAGAGAAAAGGGGAATTAATTCAGAGGAAAAGAACAAAGGAAAAAGCCAGTGTCTGGCAGGTGTGGTCTCTGCTGTCTCACTCTATAGCGTTCAAAGTGAGGCTCAAGTCAGGGCAATAACTAGAAGACCCAGGCCAGGATAATGATCTTGAAATCATTTCATAATTTCTAAAAACAAATCACTTAGAACCAACTTTAAGGCTCAGTTCAACTCATATCTGCCTTGGGCTCATTAACCTTTCAGGAGTGCCAAAAGATGTCCTATTTATCCTGCAGTAGAACTGTCTATACATACTTGAAATTTGGATAGATTCTTTGTGTGTTTAGAGGCACAACAGCAAAGATGGCCTCACTCCTGCCCAGCGAGTCTACACCTGACTTGCCGGCAGCCACATCTCAGAGCAACCAGTCTTTCATCTCAAGCTGACAACCAGCAAACTGAAGCCTTCTTTAACTTGCAGGGCACTCAATCCTCTATGCTCCCTCTCCTCCTCCCACCGCGACAACAAAGCATATTTCACTAACTAGACCATAAAGAATAAAATAATCAAAAGATTTTAGTTCAAGTTCTAGCCCTGTCCCTTGAGCAGGAGTGCAACCTGGGCCTGAAATATAAAATGGAATATATTTCATGTTTCTTGAAATATACAATGGAAATAAGAACAACGCTCACAGCATCAGTTAAGCCTATTTATTATGCGCTCATGAGGGAGAGCAGTGTTTTATGAGTAGTACAGGCTTGCACAGATGAAATATGATTATGATCATTACTGCCTGTAGTCAGAGTGGCAGCTCTGAACCTGCTTCCCCTGACTTGTCTTTGCGTGTACAGTTCTAGGCGCCTCAGGATTGATGGAGGTTTGAGTTGCCTATTGGTATAAGCCTATTTTTTAAAACCATCAGTCTGACTCAAACAGAGGAATGTTCAAAGTTTTCTTCCAGAATGAATTCCAGGCTGCTGCAGTGTCTGCCTTTGGTCAGACGGACACAGCCAGTCCCGCCAGAGGGCTCCTTGGGTGCCACATCATAGTGAGGGAAGGGCAGAGAGGAGGGGGGAGTTGGGGGCAAGGGAGCTCCCTCCTTGGCCCTTGCATGGGCAGGCAACAGACCAAAAATGGACAGAGCCTGCAATCCTATTTCCTTTGCCTGATGCCATGATCTTTTCATAGGTCTTCTGCATTTTCTGCCACCTGTCCCCCCAAGTTACCACCTACAACTTATTTATCCAAAATCTACTTCTACTTTTTTATGAATTATAAGAAATTAACAGATGGGCACTTTAAAACCAGGAAACAAATAATTGCCTTGGATTCTGGGAGGCGGAGAGGCATCTATGGGATAGAGGCTTGGAAGCAGGAGAGTTGGGTTTGAATCCAGACCTGGTCACCAAGGACTAGGGAGAACTCAGGCTCCTTTCAACTCACTGCTCAGTTTCTACGTCAGTCTAGTAGGGAGGATATTAACTATTGTAGGGATTAAAAGAGATAAACACCGCACAAATGTTCCTATACAAAGAAAACTTTGGCCTCGGTTTTCCCAAAAGTCAATTACTGAAGCAATTTCCTGTGAGGATAAAAAGAGAGACAGCAAATCCTGCCAGCAACTTGAATTTCAACAGCTACAGCCTTGGGCATACAAATTTAACCCTAAATTTTCCAGACATGAAGGCTGAGGGAAAGAAGGCATGATATATAGGTCCCTTTGTATTCTAAGAGGCTATCTATTCTAAAGCAAGAAACTTCTTGGCATTACATTCTAAGAGAAATTCATCAGTAAGAAAACACACACACACACACACACACACACACACACACACACACACACACACACACACCCCTTCCCAAAGGAAGGCTGAAGTTGTTAAAAAGAAATACTGTCCCATTTTTCCAGAAAGAGAGGGATGTAAGAAAGATGGTAACACTACTGATATTCAGAATGAGGGTTTATTGCTGCCTCTAATATGCTTGATTTTAAATGCCACAGACTCCTGAATAGGCGGTGGCAATGACAGAATGTTCTGTCAGCAGATCCTGGAGGGACTGACATTCCTGGTCAGATCCGTGCTGTGGGAGTTAAGCTTCCAGTGTACCAACAACTCCCCAAAAAGGGAGGCCTCTAAAGTTAGCAGCCTGAAGGTGAAGCCATTACTGCATGTGAAGTGCACTTTCTGCTGAGAGAAGGTCTTGGGTATGTGTTCCACTTTTGGGTACACTTCCAGAACCATGCACGCTTAAGCACTCTCCTCCCTTCCAACTCTTTCCCGGCCATGCTGCTTTCCTTTAAAAATACCTGAGACTTTAAGCCAGTCACCACCTCCTGCTGCCTAGCAGTGTGGGAAGCGCTTCTCGTCTTTAATCTGCCTGTCTTGGTCTGTGCCTGTCTCTGGTGACACCATTCCGGCCCATGTGTCAGGATTCATCCTTCTCTGTTCCTTCCCTCTCCACTTAGGGTCTCTACAGGCTCATGTATCCCTGTGGCTATATCCCCTCTCTCTGGGGCTGTTCCATGTAATTCCTGCCAGCCTCGGGACCAGAAGCAGGACCAGAGAAATGGCAAACTCAAAAGAGAAGTTGATCACCTGGCACCTGTGACGTGCCACCCCAGGCGCCCCTCTCATGTCCTTCTGCTTGTTCGTGGTTCCAGAGTACCCAGCTCCAACTGCATTTTGTACAGAATTTCTGTGCTGCTCAGTTTGTAAGTGCAGGTTCTTCCACCATAATCAGGTATCAACTAGCATTCCATCTCAAATGTACTTTTAAAGCTTTCTTCTCTCTGCCTTGCCTTTAATAAAAAGTGAAAAGTTGGCATTTTCCTTAGGGATATATATCAAATAACAAACATTTCTAGAGAGTGAGTTGAGAATTTCAGCAAAAACTTTCTTTTTTTTTTGAGACAGGGTCTTGTTCTGTCACCCAGGCTAGAGTACAGTGGCACAACCACAGCTCACTGTAGTCTCAACCTCCCGGGCTCAAGCAATCCTCCCGCTTCAGCCTCCCAAGTAGCTGGGACTATAAGCACGTGCCATCATGCCTGGCTAATTTAAAAATTATTAGTAGAGACAAAGTCCTGCCATGTTGCCCAGGCTGGCCTCAAACTCCTGAGCTCAAGTGATCCTCCCCCTCAGCCTCCCAAAGTGCTGGGATTATAGGTGTGAGCCACATGCCCAGCCTCAAAAACTTTTTTTTAATTTTTATTTTTTCTGCTTTCTTATTTTCCCTCAGGTTTCCTGTCTTTGAGCCAAAAACTCTTAAGACTGATTTTGTTCAAAGTGTTAAGACAAAGTAGTACCTCAGCAAATAAAGATCCTTGCCATCCCAAAATAAATGCAAGTGGTTTTTGATTCCCTAGAAGTACTATTCTGTGCTGAAAACTGAAAGAAAGAAGGGAAACATAAAAATCAACTCTATTATAACAGGACTACAACTGAACAGAAAATTAGGGCCCTGGTGCACACAATATAAATGAGCAGACAGCTCTTCCAGTCACTACAGCAGAAGGCATTTAGTGTCCCAGGATTAAATCCAGATCTAGAACCAAAGTATTGCCTCACTGGTCTAGAACAAGGATGCCAGGCTGACTGCACCCCCTCTCCACCTCAGAATTGTGACTGTTGACTGAAGGAATAAAGGAACAAGTCACCTGAAGGCATGGTTGTCTTCCACAGTGTCTGCCTCCAAGCCCAGGGCTCTATACTTCCAGTTTCCTTTAAAATAACCCCTTATCCAGCCATCATCAAAATACTTTCTTCATCTATTTAAGCTATCTACACTGTCACCCAGGCTGGCAACTTTATTGCAAAAGCAATACCTAAAAACTGGCACTTCCAAGTAGAACCTGGAAGAAGAAGGGAGGAAAAAAACAGGGGCTGGCAGGAAACCCAAAAGCAACCATTCACCTGTGGTTTAGTTAATAGTATTGTAACCGTGTTGGTTTCCTGGTTTTAATAAAGTACTCTTGTTATATTAAGATGTTATCATTGAGGGCAGCAGAGGAAGGTACATAGAACATCTCTGTGTTATTTTTGCAACTTCTTGTAAGTCTAAAATTGTTTCAAAATATAAGAAAGCTACCAATCAAGGGTCATTATTTAAGAGGTTAAAGGACTGAGGCCAATAATGACTTATAAACCCTTCTTAATTGCTCAGTGTTTCAAAACCACCTTTAGCTTTTGACCATTCTCAATAAGTTTTACTTTCAAGTTTATGTACTTTCTTAAGGATTTTATGCTCTTTGTTAATGATTTTTTCTAAGGTTCTTATCCTGACATGTAGTTTCCAGTATGGAAATAAAATGGAAAACATGATCCTATATTTACACAAAATCTTGCCTAAAGCTTGGCAGTCCTTCAAAAAGTTAAACATAGAATTACCATATGACCCAGCAATTCCACTCCTAGCTATAGACCCAAGATTATTGAAAACATATGTCCCCATAATAGTGTGTAGATGAATGTTCATAGCAGCATTAGTCATAATTGCCCCAAAGTATAGGATGTTAACTGTGGGGTTATTAAAACAAAAGAAAAAAGAATTGTCCCAAAGTAGAAACAGCCCAAATGTCCATCAACTAAAATATAGTATATCTATACATATACAATGGAATATTATTTGGCCATAAAAAGGAATGAAGTACATGCTACAACATGGATGAACCTTGAAACATGTTGCTAAGTGAAAGAAATCAGCTAAAAGAGCCACACATTATACGATGTATAGGAAATGCCCAGAATATGCAAAACTATATAGAGAGAAAGTAGACGGGTGGATAGCAGGTGCTGAAAGGGGAGGGTGGGAGACAGTAGGACAGGCAGTCACTGTTCATGGGTGTGGGACTTCTTTTTGGGAAAATGTTCTGGAATTAGACAGTGGTGTTGACTGTACAACCTTGCAAATATGCTAAGTATACCTTAAAATGGTGAATCTTATGGTCTGTGAATTATATCTCAATTTAAAAAAATTAAAAAGTCCTGCTTAAAGTAGATAGAAATTCTTTTTATTTCCTTCCTGAGACTTACCTTGGAACAATTACTTTGCCTTCATGAAGTGTCTTTC
The DNA here is from genome assembly GCF_047675955.1 of Chlorocebus sabaeus. Taxonomy (NCBI): domain Eukaryota; kingdom Metazoa; phylum Chordata; class Mammalia; order Primates; family Cercopithecidae; genus Chlorocebus; species Chlorocebus sabaeus. Next base: position 44,500,536 of record NC_132925.1, read on the forward strand.
ATATTATGCTAAGGCTTGTCCTTGATTAGTCTGCGATAAGTCTGGCAAAGTCTTATATTTCACTCAACAAATAACTATTATGAGGCATGGGGGGTAGGGCAAGGGAGTAAACACAAAAGCATTTCTAAAAATATACAATGGAGGCCCAACGCGGTGGCTCATGCCTGTAATCCCAGTACTTTGGGAGGCCGAGGTGGGCGGATGACTCGAGCCCAGGAGTTCGAGACCAGCCTGGCCAACATCGTGAAACCCCGTCTCTATTAAAAATACAAAAATTAGCCAGGTGTGGTGGTGTGTGCCTCTAGTCCCAGCTACTCAGGAGGCTGAGGCGTAAGAATCACTTGAACCTGGGAGGCTGCAGTGAGCTGAAATTATGTCACTGCACTCCAGCCTGGGCAACAGAGCGAGACTGTCTCTCTCTCTCTATATATATAGATAGATAGATAGATGAAAAACCAACCCCTATATAACTGAAAGCCCTCTCCAGAGTCAGGGGGGAAATACCCTGAGGCAAATACGCATTTTGCATAACTGAAAATTTTGCTAACTGCGACATACCATTTTTCTCTCCCCACAAAGAAATTCTTGGGGTTTGCCTGCACTTCTCTTTGTAAATGTTAAAATTATTTATTTTCAAAATTTTAACAGGCATCATTGGTTTCAAGTGTTTCTACATTTGGGAAACATATTCACAATGCTTGTAGGTCTTAGGAACTCATATTTTCATCAGATCTCTTCCTAGTCTTCATCTCTTCAGACTGAACCCTCTTCATAGTCTGGGTGTGTTTTCAGAAGGCAGTCAGCTCCTCCGTCCACTTGACACCCCCAGCACTGGGCTCTCCACCACAACACCTTCCACAAGACAGAGCTGCACACAGCACCCACACTGTATTTTTGTATAAACATAGGGTCATGGTTTCCATTTTATTTCTAATACCAGAAACCATATCATAATAATGCTTAGCAGGAGATGTAACTATGCCAAATAAGAATGATTTTGTTTAATTGAGCATATATTGAGTTTTATGCATAAATATGGGATTGCATACAAACCGGCCATTACTCAAATAACTTGCTTTTTATTTTGGGTTCTTCTTGTTGTTGTTGTTGTTTAGAGTCTCACTTTCATCCAGGCTGGAGCCTCAAACTCCTGGGTTCAAGGGATCCTCCCACCTCAGTCTCCCCCATAGCAATGAGGTCTCACTATGTTGCCCAGGCTGGTCTCAGATTTCTGACCTCAATCGATCCTCTCTCCTTAGCCTCCCAAACCACTGAGATTACAGGCATAAGCCACCATACCTGGCCTTTTCTAACTCTTCTACAGGGACTGCCGTAAAGGCCAGTTGATAGTCAAACCAGACACCATCTCTGCTCATACTCACACCTTAATTCTGATTTTAAAAACTGGAATTATTAAAGTGTGGACATCTTTGGATTTGTGTGATGCAAACTCTTTCCCAAGTTAAGTCTACCCTAAAGAAGAGAGATTTGCCACCATAAAGGATACTTCTTGGAGAGAACACCACAGGCTTTGAGAGCTATTCTAGATAAGGAGTTCCAAAAATGTAAATTAAAACCTTCCTCCACAATGGCTCTGAAACTACAAACTTTTTTGGAGGTGTGAATTTTTGTCCTCATTTTCAAAGATTATTGAATGAAAATAGCACAATTATACATACATTATGATAATAAGTATATGAAAAATACAAAGAGGTGAATAAAGACAGAGAACATAGTAAAAATGAAAAATAATATTATGTTAAAGTGGATTATTTTTCTAGAATTTCATGTGCTATTGCTATACTGTTACTATGATAAAAAAGAAGATATGGCATTCACATTAGTCAATACACTATTCTTATACAACACAACGTTCCAATATATTAATAGTCTACAACAACTCCTATAACCCCTTTAGGTCCAAACCCTTGACCCTGAACCTGTCTTCATATAAGAGATTTCTCTTTCCCCAGAGGACATCACCAACCATCTGCCCACATAAAGGCTCAGCTGACTTTTTTCTACCCACTCACCAGCTCTGTAAGAGTTCCCTTCCTTTTCTCTCTCAACTCAGTATCTCACTAAAAAGGCTGAGTGTCGCTTACACTTAGAAGGTTTGCAAAAATCCTAACTTCAATTAATCTCAACACTGATTCCTGGGCAGGCAATCCAATAGTTTGGGCTTCTCTATCCAGCAGGGCCATCTTACACTCTTCTTTTGTTTCTTATTTTCAAGACAATTAAAATAGACAAAATAAAACATTTCTCAACTTATGATGACTTGCAGCTCTTTCTTGAAAAACTCATGGTGCAGACCATACAACGATAACCACAACAACAACAAGCTTTACTGAGTGCTTGCCACATGCAGCATTGTGCTAAATCCATTTCTGAGGCACTGAGCATCCCTGGTCAAACCTCCATCTGGCACCCTTGGCCACTGCTCTTTGAAAATAATAAAAATTTTAACTTTGAAAAGTTCACTGATACAAAAAGTCCCATTTAAGCCTCTGAACACACCCATGAGGAACAAAGGTGACAAAGACCCTAAGATGCTGAGAGATGGAGTAACTTGCCCAGGGCCTCCGAGCTAGGGACAGAGGCAGAGCTAGAACCCAAGAGAGCCAGCCAGATCCATGATCTTTCCACTGCTATATGCTTCCCTGGAGTCTACATAAACCATCTACAAACAGTTACTGACAATGGTTTCCTAGACCATAGGATAGAAGAAAATGGCAAAAAATCAGTGAAATGTGAAAAAATCTGCCCCTTCCCAATAGCATAATACTTTCCAATTTAGCCACATGCACATCCAACCCTTTGACATTGCAAGGCTTCTAATATGCAGAATATTCGATGACAAAAGTGGTGAACTAGAAACAATCATGGGTTTGTGGTTACCAAGACCTGGGGCTGAATCGATTCACCACTTACTAACTGAGGGACCTTGAGCAGGTTGTTTCCTTGTGTGTAAAATGAGAGCTACCTGGCCAGGCATAGTGGTTCATGCCTGTAACTCCAGCACTTTGGGAGGCCGAGGAGGGTAGATCACCTGAGGTCAGGAATTCAAGGCCAGCCTGGCCAACATGGTGAAACCTTGTCTCTACAAACACACACACACACAAAAAAATTAGCTGGGCGTGGTGGTGCACGCCCAGCTACTAGGGAGGCTGAGGCAGAAGAATCTCTTGAACCCGGGAGGTGGAGGTTGCAATGAGCCAAGATTGTGCCATTGCACTCCAGCCTGGGTGACAGAGCGATACTCCATCTCAAAAAAAAAGATAGCTACCTTAAAGTTAGGTCAAGTGTTTAGCACATAGTAGATGTGCAAAACTGTTTCTTTATATTACATTATAAGTAATTATATTACCGTTTCCTTATATTAAGCAACTTTAAGGCTTGCAGGGCCCCAGGGTCACAGACACAAAAAATCCACTCTAAAAGTTTGTCCTTCCAGAATGCTACAGACTCAAATGGAATTTGCTGACGGGGAAAAACACTTTTTCCTAAAAGTGGCGTGTTTCCTGAGCAACTTGCATTCACTAAGGAGTAAATCTACCAGCATCCTCCTAGAATAAACCACAGCATTATTCACAATAGCCAAAAACTGAAGACAACCTAAATGTCCATTGACAGACAAATGAATAAACAAAATGTGATACACCCATACAATGAAATATTACTCAGCCAAAAAAGGAATGAAGTTCTGACACATGCCAAAATATGTGTGAAACTTGAAGACATTACACTTAGTGAAATAAGTCAAACTTCAAAGGACAAATACTGGATGATTCCACTTATGGTAGGTACCTGGACTAGTGAAGTTCAGAGTCGGAAAGTAGAGTGGGCAGCCACTACACCCTGAATGACTGTAATTTCTGCCATCAGTTGCTCCCTGATTTAAACAAAATTTAAAAATAAAAATAAATGAAAAATAAAAAATAAAGTAGAATGCCAGTTACCAGGAACCAAGGGAAAGAGAGAATGAGGAATTAATGTTTAATGGGTATAGATTTTCTGTTTAGGACAATGAAAATGTTCTGGAAATAGATACTGCTGATGTTTATACAATACTGTAAATTTACTTAATGCTGCTGAACTGTACACTTGAAAATGCTTAAAATGGTAAATATTATGTATATTTCACCCCAATTGTTTAAAAATAGCAAAGATCTTCCTCTGTCCACAGAAGCCTATCCACAGACACATCAATAAGAACATACTCTGCTTCCTGAGGTCTGAGCCTCGCCTCCCATCACCATCTCGTGGCTCTGTTCTCAGCCTGGCCTGACTCACTGTCCCATTACTAACAAGTCCCACCTCCTCCATGGGCCTTCCTGATCCCAGAGCATCTAGCCCTTTCTGTGGGCAACTCACCGGGCCGGAGGTTCACAGCAATCTCCTGTGGTGTCATCTGAATGACGTCCCAGCCCGCAGAGCCCGAACCCTTGCTGCTGAGGGGCAGGCTCCTCAGGATATGGAAGCTGCTGGCTGGGCTCTCTATCTCACCTCCACAGCCATTTCTGACAAGGTTGGCCCTCAAGTCACACCGAGAGGTGATGGACCGTGGGCTTCCGAAGTCCTAGGCAGGGAAAAAGAGGAAGAGAGCAGGAGGTGGTCAGGATGTCTCCTGAAAACATGGCATGCTGTGGCTGCGTCTCCATCCAGTTGACCTTAAATTCTCTACTTTCCATTTTCATTGTCTGAAAATGGAGGAAATGGTAATCCCTATTCCAGGTGCTTCACCAAGTATTGTAAGGATTAACTGAGTTGCTGGATATTAAAGTATTTTGTAAACTGTAAACACATAATAAAAATGTTCGGTTTCATTGTTATTTTGATGGTTAAAATGTTCCTAACTGCCTACATGATAAGCAAGAGAAAGAAACAGAAATGATCAAAAGTTGTATAGCTAAAATTTTTTAAAAGTTGTTATATATTGCTGGGCGTGGTGGCTCATGCCTGTAATCCCAGCTATTTGGGAGGCTGAGGTGGGAGGATCACTTGAGATCAAGAGTTTGAGACCAGCCTGGACAACATGGGACCTCAACTCTAAAAATAAATAAATAAGTAGATGAAATAATATATAGTTAAATAAATAAGATGCCATTTAAGTGGCTGAGAAGTCTTCCCTTGGGCATTCAAGAGTTAACCTTTAAGCTGTTCACTTATCATCTTTCACTGGCATTGGATGCTGAATAATCATTCAGGAGAACAACGTGGCAGCACAGGTCATATCCACTGACCCAGTGCTCTACTCCAAGAAACTTATCACAAGAAAATCATCTAAAGAGAAAGGAGAAACTCTTTGTGATGTATATGGCAGTATTATTTGTAATATAATCTTTAAAACTTGCAAACCTAAATCCTTAAACCGTAACAATAACATAGCATATCACTTCAATAGATGACAGTCATTACAAATAATTATGGGAATTAAGAAGAAATTTAAAATCTTTACACTAAGGAGGAAAAAAAAATCCCAGAATATAGAATTGTATTTATTAGGATTTAAAAGAAAAATTTTAAATGAGGTGCTATAATAAAGTGACGAAAACATTTTTGTTTTTATCTTTGTTGTTTGATAACAACACATTGATAGGAAAAGTCTTTCTTTGGGTTTGGGAGAAAGCTGGACGTCAGAACAACTCAATCTCATTTGGGACAGCAGGAGGTTAAGGTATTAATTTTAAAATGAAACAATATACTTTGTTATAAAACATGAACGCTCCCTGGTCATTTCCAGCAAAGGGGTTTTTAATGGCAAAGCAAGCCCAGGCTTCTCTCCGAGCACCTTTTCACTGGTGAATGTAAAAAACAAGATCCCCCCCCCGCCTCCCGCTCTGGCAGGCTGGAGGCCAGTGCTGTCCTATGAGTCTTTCTGGAGGAGTTAGGACATTGGTCTCTTCCTCTTCCCTCTGGAACACTTTGCCAGAAGCCTCACGTGAGTCAGCATCCCTTGACCACTTTGTTAGAAGCCAGACTGCTGGCAGAGGCACAAAAATCAGAGGAATGCACCCTCCCTCAAGGTCTTAGATATCCTAGAACTACCCAATGCCCTTTAGAATCCTTGTAAAATTCAAGATTAAGAAGTCATCCTGGTGTGGTGGCTCACACCTGTAATCCCAGCACTTTGACAGACTAAGGCAGGAGGATCATTTGGGCCGGGAGTTCAACGCTGCAGTGAACTGCGATTGTGCCACTGCACTCCAGCCTGGGCAACAGAGCAAGAGCCTGTCTCAGAAAAACAAAAAGCAAACACAAAAAAGAACAAGAAGTCAAGAAGATACTGCAGTGTTTTTAAATAAGTAAAGCCAGAGGTATTGTCCTAAGCCTATGGTATGTTTGTTTGTTTTCTGGGTTTTTCTTTTTTTAAATAATGATTTTTTTATTTGTGCACTAAATCCCCAAGGATCTTGCCTGTCAACAACCTCCAGGACTACACCAAAGGTGTAAGTGGCTCCATAAACATTTGTTGTGAAACAAGGTTAGAAAAATGAGTTTTCTGGCCAGACATGGTGGCTCATGCCAGCATTTCAAGAGGCTGAGGCGGGAGGATCGCTTGAGCCCAGGAGCTCCAGGCTGCAGTGGGCTACAATCCTTGCCACTGCACTCCAGCCCGAGCGACAGTGAGACTTTGTTAAAATAAATAAATACACACACACACACACACACACACACACACACACACACACATATTATTCTGGCCTTACATTTTTTTTTTTTTTTTTTTTTGAGACAGTGTCTTGCCCTGTCACCAGACTGAAGTGCAGTGGTGCAATGTCAGCTCACTGCAACCTCTGACTCCCTGGTTCAAGCGATTCTTCTGCCTCAGCCTCCCGAGTAGCTGGGATTACAGCCACACGCCACCATGCCCAGCTAATTTTTGTATTTTTAGTAGAGACAGGATTTTACCATGTTGGCCAGGATGGCCTCGATCTCCTGACCTTATGATCTGCCCGCCTCGGCCTCCCAAAGTGCTGGGATTATAGGTGTGAGCCACCGCGCCCGGCCTCTGGCCTTAGATTTAAAAGCAGAGCTTTCTGAATGGGGTTCCAGGTGGTCAAGCTTGACTCTCATATAGCAGTTCTAGTGAAGCAGTGAGAAGAAAAACACAGGGTTTGGGAAAAGGAGGGGTAACAACCTGAGGGCCCTGCCAGTTTGGTTCTGCTGTCTTGAGCTGTCTGAAGTAGGTGTCTAATTAGCTTTCCAGAGCTTGAAGAGCTCAGCGACTTGCCTGCCCAGTGCTTACTCTGCTAGAGAATCTCTGAATTTCTCACTGGCGAACTAAGCCTTGCTATCCAGCCCCTCTGCTTCTGAGGACCTGACTATACTTGGCCCAGTTCTGTTTGTCAAGGTGCACCTGTTTTGATCAGTCCAGTGCACAGCCCCACCACCAGGGTGGCAATGGAAGCATGGTCAGTCTCCTCAGAGTAATGGGAACCCCTGACACACTTCCTATGGGTCTGGACCAGCTTACACTCTGGAATAGACCAGGACACAGAGCCAACCTGCTTCACCTAAGCAGGAGGCAGGTGCACAATTCCTTTAGGTTGGTCAATGAGATGATCCCCCCACTGCTGGGATACGTGCACTGGCAGTGAACTTCATCTGAGCTTCCCAACATCCTGCTCAAAGGGATTTTTGATGGACACTACCCATCATAGATCAAGGACTTGTACAGGGCCAAATGTATCTGCTGGGACCATCAGGAGACTTAAAGTCCAAATCATATTTCCCAGGCCTGAAGAACTGTGAGGCAGCCAGGTAAGTGCCGATTATAACCCTATTTGTGTTGTTGGCTTTCCCAAGTGCACACTGTAGCAGCTCTGGGGCTTCTTTATTCTCCAGGATGTTAGGAGCAAAGCCCTCTTCATGCCCTTCATTGGCAGCAGCTTTCCCATGTTTCTCCTTAAAAACATTCTTCAGCTGAGGTTGTGATAAACCTCAGCTCCAGTGCATATGAGGCTTCCCTGAAGTTAGCTGCATTAACAAGAAGAATCATGGGCTCCTGCACTGTCACCTGGTTGCCAGTGTAGAAACCACTATTAATCACATTAAAGCTGCAACTTGCAGGGTTGCACTGACTTCGGAAGTGCAGACCGAGTCAGCAACGTGATGGTACAAAGGGAGTCCTATTCTCAGCAACTCCAGCTTTATAGACAGCAAAGGACACCCCATACGCCACGTGGACCAAAGTTAGATTTCTTCTCAGTGCCATGCATCTCTATGATCAGCGTCAAAGTTCGTTTTCTTGCTACCTGGGTCAGGCCATGTGGTTTTATTGACGTGCTCAATAACTTTGAGACATCTTTACCTATATATCGAGTCCTGTCATTATTGTCCCAGAGCTCTAGGGACTCAGAGACACTAGCTGAGGCACCACGGGGCACGGCAGGTCTGAAGAAGCTTTTGAGGGTAAGACAGCTACCTTAACATGGAAATTCCCCTAAGAGGTGAAGATCTCTTTTGGCACAGAGTCCAAAAAATTGCTGTGACTAATTTCTTTTGATTGATTTATTTTTGACCCGATAAGGAATGAGTAAGCATAACTGATTTGTAGCTATAGGTTCTTGTTGCCCAAGAAAAGGAACTGAGAGTGCTGCAGACCTCAGCAGAGGGTGTCAGGCCACAAGCCAAGAGCTTCGCCTCTATTCCGTGTGCTCCTTTCTAAGTATTTTTATTTTTATTTTTATTTTTGAGACAGAGTCTCACTCTGTCACCCAGGCTGGAGTCCAGTGGTGCAATCTCAGCTCACTGCAACCTCCGCCTCCTGGTTCAAGTGATCCTGCTGCCTTAGCCTCCTGAGTAGCTGGGATTACAAGCGTGTGCTACTATGCCTGGCTAATTTTTGTATTTTTAGTAGAGACGGCATTTTGCCATGTTGACCAGGCTGGTCTCGAACTCCTGACCTCAGATGATCGCCGTGGCCGCCCAAAATGCTGGGATTACAGGCATGAGCCACAACACCTGGCCTAGATATTTTAATTTTGAACAAGGGTAGATGCATATTTAAAGAGAGAAAACCAAAATGACAGAGACCAGGGGCATATCTAGTAATGGCTATGACCTTCCAGGTATACAAACATTATAAATCAGGAAAACATCTCTTAACCTTTAGTAGTTTAAGGTAAAAAAAAAAAAAACAAAAACAAAAGTGAGAGAGAGAAAAAAAAGAAAGAAGAAAGAAAGAAAGAAAGAAAGAAAGAGAGAGAGAAAGAAAGGAGAAAAAGAGAAAGAAAGAAAGAAAACGTCTCAAGACCTATATTTCTTTCTTTTTATTTTTTTTGAGATGGAATCTTGCTCTGTCGTCTAGGCTAGAGTGCAGTGACACCATCTCAGCTCACCACAAGCTCCACGTCCCGGGTTCATGCCATTCTCCTGCCTCAGCCTCCCGAGTAGCTGGGACTACAGGCACCCACTACCATGCCCGGCTAATTTTTTGTATTTTTGGTAGAGACGGGGTCTCACCGTGTTAGCCAGGATGGTCTCAATCTCCTGACCTCGTGATCCACCGGCCTCAGCCTCCCAAAGTGCTGGGATTACAGGTGTGAGCCACCACACCCAGCCCTTCAATATCTATATTTCTAAGCTCCAAATTCAATGAATACAGATGCCTCAAATCATAAAGACTTAGAGAAAAGGCAGACTCATGTTTAAGAAAATTCTCCTTCTTAAGCAAATTAATGCAGGCACAGAAAACCAAATACCACGTTTTCACTTATTAGTGAGACCTAAACATTGAGCACCCACAGACATAAACATGTGAACAACAGATACTGTGAACTACAGGGGCAGGAGGGTTTATGGGTTGAAAAACTACCTATTGGGTACTATGCTCACTACTTGAGTACAGTATGCCCATATAACAAACCTGCACATGTATCCTCTGAATCTAACATGAAAGCTGAAAAAAAAAAAAAAAAAGAAAGAAAAAAAGAAAGTCCTCCTCACATGAATGACATCCTGATGTCTGATAGTGTAACAGCTTCAGATCCCAGAAACCTGACACTCAAGACCTTCTGCCAGGTGTCAGACATAGCAAGTTCCAAGGGGAAGGGCCCTTGACTGCATCACCTGGTGCCATCCCCTGGCTTCCACAGGTGGGAAATCAGAGGTCCACAAGCCTAAGTTCACCCAAGAAGTTGAAGTTCATCTGGCCCAGGCTTCTTGAGCCCAAATCCAGTGCTCTTTGCAGTATGTGTGTGCCTCCCATTTTAGCCAAGGCCACTGCCAAGTTCTGCAGCAGGAAACTAACTTTGGGCCCACAGATTCCATCCTTCTGAAGGGAGCATTTCTTTGCTGCCCCAAATACAGAGATCTGTTACCTACCAAACATGAGGGATAAATATCCTCTTGCAGAGAAACAGGTACAGAAGCGCCTCAACCTATAGAAGAGGAGGGGGGACTTCATCTCAACAGGGAAAAATGGAAACCTTTTGTTTCTTGAACAAAAGGAGCCCAGGCAAGAAGGATGGGCTTCTAACGGGCCACAACACAACTGCTTGCAGATGCTCCCTATGCTCTATGCTGGAAGAGGTTCCCATACACAAACAAAGCATTGATCCCTGGTCTCCAGAAATACCCTTATCAAACTCTCCAAAGGGGAAAAGCAGCAGAATGGAAACAGAAACTTGAAGTGTCCTTTGCAGCTTTTTTTTTGAGAGACTGGGTCTTGCTCTTTCACCCAGGCTGGAGTGCAGTGACGTGATCGCCGCTCACTGCAGCTGCAACTTCCCAGGCTCAAGCTGCCTCCCCACCTCAGACTCCCAAGTAGCTGGGACTACAGGCAGGTGCCACCATACTCCACTGATTTTTTACTTTTTTTGTAGAGACCAGGTCTCACTATGTTGCCCAGGCTAGTCTACAACTCCTGGGCTCAAGCAATCCTCTCGCCTCAGCCTCCCGAGGTGCTGGAATTATAGGCGTGAGCCACCACGCCTGGCCTTTTGCTGCTTTTAGTTACTAAGTGGTAATAATATAAAAGAGAAAAGAGAGGTGTTTTAAACTTAGATTGTTTTTAGTTTGTTAGAACACTGGTGTTTGCAACTTATTGTAAGCCATCATGCTCACTCACCCCATCATCACTGTTACATGGAGGATAAGATGTCTGCTACTTATTGTAATATGTAACATCTGACTCCATATATATTTTATTTTTTGTTTGTTTGTTTTTCAGATGGAATCTCGCTCTGTCGCCTAGGCTGGAGCGCAGTGGCCTGATCTCTGCTCACCGCAACTTCCGCCTTCTAGGTTCAAGTGATTCTCATGCCTCAGCCTCCCAAATAGCTGGGACTACAGGCACCCACCACTATGCCTGGCTAATTTTTGTATTTTTAGTAGAGATGGGGTTTCACCATGTTGGCCAGGCTGGTCTCAAACTCCTGAGTTCAAGTGATCCACCCGCTTCAGCCTCCCAAAGTGCTGGGATTACAGGCATGGCCACCATGCCCAGCTCCCCTGTATATTTTTTGCTCATCAAGATCTCTTACCCTGCAGTCAAGGCTAGTGCTCAATGGGTGCTTGGCTGTCCAGCATCACAGCGAGTGCATTCAGGTTCCTCTACGTCAGACTAGACATTACATTATTTGAGTGCCATCCTACCTACTATTGCTGAAGGCTAAAACTCTAAAAAGGCGAGGGTGATTGTTTTGGGGGAAAAGACAAATTCTTGTTTGTTTCTGAAACAGAGTAGAAGAGTTGAGGAACTGTAGGTCCTTGAACAAAAGGGCCAAGCAAGAAAGGAGGCCAGCATACCCAATCCCTGGGATGAAGAGGGAAGAAACAAACTGGGAAACAGGCAGAGAACCCAGGGGAGAAGGGGACACAGGCGGGGAGCTGGCTTCTTGCTGAGGCTGACCTTTTTGGCTGGGATACAGCACGGCCTGGCTCCCTAACCAACCATGCCTGCAGCTCCAACTTGGCAGAACCCTCAGGGATGTGAGAAGGTAGCTGATGACAACCAAAATGTGTGTTGTGTGTCAGCAACACACTGCCACGTATACTTCCTGCCTGGGGGATGGAGAAATCCCTCTACCAGCTTCCAATGGACTTATTTAATTCATTGAACAAATATTTATGAAGTGTCTACAACAGGCCAATATTATTTCTTTCATTTAGTCTGACCACAAGGAGATGTTCTTTAAGGAATCCATAGTTTATGTGAGCTGGATTGAATATTGATTCTTTTCATTTCAGTTGGCCCATCTTGCTTCCCAGCCTCTCACCTGTCTCCCTCCTCATGCTCCTACCTCCAATCCTGCTGATGTATTGCTTCTTCTCCACATCTACTTCCCCAGGCAAAGACTGCTCACCCCAGCCCAGAATTCACTAGTCTTCTCCCATGCCTGACCCCATTTCCACGCATCCAAATACTTCAGGCCTCATCGTTCTTCTCCCTGTGGGAATTCAGCTCCACAGTGGTGGCCTTGCCTAACCTGGTCCTTCTCCCGGATTTCACAGCAGCCTGTTACTGCCCACAGCCACGCCATTTCACGGAGCCTCATATTCACACCCTGACAGCCTCCCAGCTTCTGCAAGCCCTAAGTGCAATCTCTCTGCCTGTCTTTGCCTACTCTCTTGCTTTCCCCAAACCTGCTTTCTCACAGGGAGCACGGATCCCTAAGCCTTGCCCACTTCTCCCAAACCACTGTCCTCTTGCGAGTGACACGAGCATAAGCTGCCAGTACACTGAGCCCATTCTCCCTTTCTTCTGGGGCACAAAACTAGAGAAAGTCTCCCAGTTCTCATTGCAGTTAGGCATTGCCATGTGGCTGGGTTTTAGGCAACAGTGTGAGTAGGAAGAATGTGGGCTACCCCTAGGCCCTGCCTAGAAAGCATCCACACACTCTCCTCCAGGCACATTCCTCAAGACAACTAGCTGGGTTGTAAAATTTACAATCTTAGAGGGGAAACAAAATGTCCATTTTAAAAAATGATGGACAAAATAGATCATAAACTGCTGGGGTTTATTGTGTGTTGATACGGTTAGGCTTTGTGTTCCCACCCAAATCTCATGTTGAATTGTAATTCCTATAATCCCCATAATCCTCACATATCAAGGGAGAGACCAAGTGGAGGTAACTGAATCACAGGGGTGGGTTCCCCCATGCTGTTCTCTTGATGGTGAGTGAGTTGTCCTGAGATCTGATAGTTTTACAAGGGGCTCTTCCCTCTTTGCTCGGCACTTCTTCCTGACACCTTGTGAAGAAGGTGCATTGCTTCCCCTGCACCTTCCACCATGGTTCTAAGTTTCCTGAGGCCTCCTCAGCCATGTTGAACTGTGAGTCAATTAAACCCCTTTCCTTTATAAATTACCCAGTCTTGGTATTTCCTTATAGCAATGTGAGAACACAATACATGTGTCTTAAGCTGTGCTGTACAAACAGCACCATAAGTGGCTGAGAAGCAAGCGGCCAAGGCTGTCTAGAACAAGGTAGAGAGTGTGTTGCAGAGAGGCAGGGGCAGCGTGGACAGGCCAAGACAGGCAGTGACCCACACATCCTGGTCTCAGAGTAGGGGAGAGTCTGGCGACTCTGGATATGAGGGCAGAGAGTAAGTCTGAAACCCTCAGGTAAACCATGGTGAGAAAATAAAGGCAAGAGGCCAGGCATAGTGGCTCACTGTCTGTAATTCCAGCACATTGGGAAGCCAAGGTGAGAGAATCACTTGAGCCCAGGAGTTTAAGACTAGCCTGGGTAACATAGTGAGACCTGTTCTCTACCAAACAAACAAACAAACAAAAAATCAAAACTTTGCCTGGGTGTTGTGGGATAGGCCTATAGTCCCAGCTACTCGGGAGGCTAGGGTGGGAGGATCACTTGAGTCTGAGAGATTGAGGCTGCAGTGAGCTATGATCACACCACTGCACTGCAGCCTGGGCAACAGAATAAGACACTGTCTCCGAAAATAAACTAAATGATTAAAAATGAAAAAAAAGTAAACGAAGGCAAGAGAGCCAGGGTTGATGTGGCACAGAGCCAACTAAGAGAGAACCAGCAAGAGCACCATTCTGGGGGTGGTGGGGAAGGACACTGGTGGACTCACACATGATACCTGTGGGAGGAGACAGAGCCAGAAGGCATGGAATTAGGTTACAAGGGATGTGAAATGCAGGGATAAGGAGTGCCCATGCCCACTTCAAGTAAAATAAGGGTAAGTCTTCATGGGACCTAGAGCAGGAGAATCCCCATGGAATGTGCCGTGAGATTCATCCTCATAGCTTGGGAACCTGGCCCTCACTGGCTATCTACTGGGCAGCAACCCTCAGTGTACACACACATCAAACGCTCATTACATTTTTGATGATGTCCTGGGATATATGGTTAAGAAGGCACCCAGCGACACTTACTCAGTCTTGCTAAGGAGTAGGGGTTGATCAAAACCATTCATGGCCAGGCATGGTGGCTCACGCCTGTAATCCCAACACTTGGGAGGCAGAGGCAGGCAGATCACTTGAGCCCAGGAGTTTGAGACCAGCCTGGGCAACATGGTGAAACCCCAGCTCTACTAAAAATACAAAAATTAGCCAGGTGTGGTGGCACATGCCTGTAATCCTAGCTACCCAGGAAGCTGGGTGGGAGAATCACCTGGGACTGGGAGGTTGAGGCTGGAGTGAGCCATGATTGTACCACTGCACTCCAGCCTGGATGATGAGAGTGAGACCCTGCCATAAATAAATAAATAACCGTTCCCGAACTCTCCAACCTGGCTCTCTAAAACACATCCATGCCCTGGGGAGAGGTCACCCGCAAAGAAGATGGGAAGCTGCATTCCAGGGCAGGGATCATAGGAATTTCTTCAGCTAAGAATGAGGCTTCCGATGAGCAGAGAGGCAGCCCAGTGAGCTAGACAGGGAACCCAAATGTGTGTTGGGGTGATAACAAGCTCCTAGGGATACCTTCATTTACAGTCAGCATCAGGAAGTCTGACTTGTGGAAGTACTAGCACAAGGAAGGAAGCTACTTAAAGTAAAAATGGACCTGGCTTCTGGATTTTCTAGCCACATGTCACTAGAAAATACTTATGGATGACAGTGGCAGCCATTCAGGAGGCTCAGCTAATCAGCCCCGTCCACAAGTCCTCTTATGCACCGATCTCATTTTACATTCCCAGTTATGCTGGAGGGTGGGAACTATCACCTTCATTTTATATATCAAGAAATTAAATAATGGCAAAGCTGATTGAAACTTTGGTTTTTCTAACTCCATGTCTTTTTAACAGTACTCTTATATCAAATACAAATTCCTGCCAGATTCTTGACTGGATACAGGGTATCTAAGATGAATAAGGCAGTTCAGTTTCTCAAGGAGATGATGATTTAGTTGGTAACAGGCATGAAAACAAATTAAAACAAAAAGAGGTTATAAGTGCTAAAGAAGCACAGAGTACACGGAGACAAAAAGGTAGTCATGGCCTGCACCTAGCAGACACACAATAAGTAGCAATCCAGTGAAATCCTTTGAGCAACTACCATGTGGTAAGCACCATTCAGGAATACAGTAATGAAGAAAACAGATAGAACCCCTGCCCCATCTGGGCATGGTGGATCACGCCTATAATCCCAGCACTTTGGGAGGCCGAGGTGGGTGGATCACAAACGAGGTCAGGAGTTCAAGACCAGCCTGGCCAAGATGGTGAACCCCATCTGTACTAAAAATACAAAAACTAGCCGGGCATGGTAGCACGTGCCTGTAATCCCAGCTACTCAGGAGGCTGAGGCAGAGAACTGCTTAAACCCAGGAGGCAGAGGTGGCAGTGAGCCGAGATCACAACACTGCACTCCAACCTGAGCTACAGAGTGAGACTCCATCTCAAAAGAAAAGAAAAAAGAACCCCTGTCCCTAACACTCCAGTGGAGGGAGCTTACATTCTCATATCAAAGGGATACACAGATGAATACACAGATGGATGGATGGATGGATGGATGGATGGATGGATGGATGGATGGATAAATGAATGGATAGACAGATGGAGACGATCAGGTACGCAGGTCGTTATGGAGTAGATGAGGTTGAACCGATTCTTCTTTTTTTTTTTTTTTCTTTTTTGAGACAGGGTCTTGCTTTGTCGCCCAGGCTGGAGTGCCATGGCACAATCTCGGCTCACTAAGGTCCTCCTCCTGGGCTCAAGTGATCCTCCCACCTCAGTCCCCCAAGTAGCTCGGACTACAGGCATGCACCAGCACACCCAGCTAATTTTTTGTATTTTTTGTAGAGATGGGGTTTCATCATGTTGCCCAGGCTGGTCTTGAACTTCTAAGCTCAAGCAATCCACTCACCTTGGCTTCCCAAAGTGCTGGGATTATAGGTGTGAGCCACTGCATGCTGGGCCTGAATGTAATGTGTTGTGTTGTGTTATTGTATTGTATTGTATTGTATTGTATTGTATTGTATTGTATTTTGAGACAGAGTCTCACCCTGTTGCCCAGGCTGGAGTGCAATGGCCGAATCTCAAGTCACTATAGCCTCCACCCCCCAGGTTCAAGCGATTCTCCTGCCTCAGCCTACCGAGTAGCTGAGATTACAGGCTCACGCCACCACGCCCGGCTAATTTTTTGTATCTTTAGTAGAGATGAGGTTTCAACATATTGGCCAGGCTGGTCTCGAACTCCTGACCTTGTGATCCGCCCATCTCAGCCTCCCAAAGTACTAGGATTACAGGCGTGAGATACCACGCCTGGCCGAATTGATTCTTAAAAATGATAAAACAAGGTTATCAGTCAAGGAAAGGATAGGCCGGGCATGGTGGCTCACATCTGTAATCCAAGCAATTTGCGAGGCCAAGGCAAGAGAATCATTTGAGGCCAGGTGTTTCAGACAAGACTGAGAAACAGAGAGAGATCCCATCTCTAAAGATTTTTTTTTAAATTAGCCGAGCACAGTGGCGCACACCTGTAGTCCCAGCTACCTGGTAGCTGAGGTGGGAGGATTGCTTGAGCCCAGAAGACGGAAGCTGTAGTGAGCTACAATTGCATCACTGTATTCCAGCCTGGGTGACAGAGCAAGACCCTGTCTCAAAAAAATAAAATAAAAAAAAAAAAAAGAAGGAAAGAGGAAGAAAAAGCCAGCAAGGCTTTCTGGGGAGAGCAGCAACACCGGGAAGATCAGGCAGGGTTCTCAAGCTGAGTTCTCTGGGGATCTGCAGGTGGTTCCCTCTGGCTAAATTTCGGGTCAGACAAGAGATGATGGCAGGAGGAAGGCAAGACACCACAGAGCAGGTCTCTATTGACCTGCGCTGCAGGTCACAGAGAACAAAAGGAAGATTTTAAAGAAGGGTGATAACAAAGATGGTACGATTAATCACAAATATGATTAAAGGTTTATATGTTGGAAAGATTCCTCTCTCAAAGTAAACTGAGAACTCCCAAAGTTTTAAAATGACATTTTAGAGAGTTCATATAGCAAGCAAGAGGCCGTATAGTCTGGAGGGAAAAGCTTGGGCTCAGAAGTCAGATTAAAACCCCAGTTTTGGCACACTTGTATGACCTTGAGTGAGTCACTTTACTGCTCTGAGCCTCATATTTTCATCAATAAAACAAGTGTATTACACCCACCTGACAGAGCTGTTGTGAGAATCAGAGATATTATATGATGTACAAAAGGTATGACATCTAGTAAGGTCCCCACATGATCATTTTTAGCCATCATAGGTTAAAGGAATCCCCAGACCTCTGAGGCTGCCATGATGGAGACTAACCCCAGCCTCCCGAGAGCCATCTCTTGGTCCTCCTGACAGGGATCACACACTGAGTTGCAGACTGAGCCAGTCCAAAACAGCAAGTCCTGGGTTCTTTTACAAATAACCTTAATGGGGCCCTTTTACATGGAGGGTTTGTGACCCAGAAACTTCCTTCAAGACAGGAAATTTAGAAATCAATCATTTTCTGATTAGTCTACCAAATTACATTTCTTTCCCTCCCTCCTTCCTCCCTCCCTCCCTCTTTCTTTCTTTCCTGATTTATTTAGTAGAGATAGAGTCTCTATGTTGTCCAGGCTGGACTCAAACTCCTGAGCTCAAGCCTCAAGCAATCCTCCTGCCTTGGCCTCCCACAATGCTGGTGTGAGCCACAGTACCCAGCCCACATTGCTTTGTGATATCAATAGCCTAACATTGTCTCAAACTTATATCTCTTTCTAAAAGGCTTAAAGAAATGGCAGCCATTATTTTTAAATAAAATCATTCCATAAAGTCTAATTCCTAATATTTATTTTCAAGTAAGCACACTAAGATGACTGGCCTCCACCAACATGCCACCCATCTAGACATGTTTTGAATCATTATGCAACAAACTCGATTCACAAGCTCAGGTCTTCTGGTGTTCTTAAACCAAAGGTCTGAAAACTACAGATGAATCCTAATTGGTTTCCAAACAAAAGGGAAGGAAAGTCTTGTTTCCCCAAAACAGGATTAGCATTTCACACTATTAAGAAACCCAGTTTATCTTATTGTCTCATAAACTTGGATTTGTCATCGCTCTGGCCTGACGGGGAAGAGGCAGCTTACAGAATCTGCATAGGATTTTTAGGTACAGTGAACTGGTGTGTTGTGGTGTTGCCCCCTCCTCACCCTCACCCTCGCAACATTCCTTCCCATCTTCCCTCCCCCACCTACATACCTCTTTGGAGCACCAGGCACATTTTGGGTGGATTAGCAGACATTCTTCACATGAAGTGGCACTTCCACTAGTGCATATGTTGAGACCTTTAAAGCAAGATAAAGATGATGCACTAATTAGTTCCTGGCTATAAATTTCATGGATCAGGCCTTTGAATAAGTTGGGAGAATTACTTCCTTCTTTAACAGGAGGCCTCTCTGAGTCTAAAGGGTGCAGGTCCCATTGCTAATTGCAGGTTAAGACTCATTTGCTGAGGCTGAACATTGAGTTTCTGAAGCATTCACCAAACATGCATGCTTGTGTTAGCAACTTCCATTTCTTCTGCTAGACCTACTTGGATTCTCATTTTCCCCATAACTCGGCAAATCCTCTCTTTCTGAGAAAGAACAAGAAAGGCCCCCTTACACTTAGTCTTTCCAAAATGACAAAAATAGTACAAAAAAAAAAAAAAAAGGAAAGAAAAAACAATACATTGGTTTTATTCAGGAATTTTTTTAAAAAAAGAAAATTATAAATCAAATACTCTCACATCAAAATTTACAGTGTACTGAAAGAAACCATGTTTCCCAGGAACACAATGTTGAATTAAGATAGAGGAAATCCATTGATTCAACATATCTATTAATAGGTCAAATTAAAAAAAAAAAAAAAAAAAAAAAGCAAATCCAAGGCTGGGCATGGTGACTCACGCCTATGATAATCCCAACATTTTGGAGGTGAAGGTGGGAGGACTGCTTGAGCCTAGGAGGCTGAAACCAGTCTAGGCAATGTAGGGTCCCTGTCTCTAAGAAAAACAAAATTTCACCAGGTGTAATAGTACACACTTTGAGCCATGATCGTACCACTGCACTCCAGCCTGGGCAACAGAAGGAGACCCAGTCTCAAAAGCGAAAAGAAAAGAAAGAAAAGAGAAGAGAAGAGAAGAGAAGAGAAGAGAAGAGAAGAGAAGAGAAGAGAAGAGAAAAAAGAAAAGAAAAGAAAAGAAAAGAAAAGAAAAGAAAAGAAAAGAAAAGAAAAGAAAGGGAAAGAAAAAGAAACTGAAGAAGACCCCCAAAATGGAAAGATATCCTGTGCTCATGGTTTGGAAGAATTAATATTGTTAAAATGTCCATGCTATCCAGTCTAAAAATTTAATTCACTTTTTATCAAAATCCCAATGTCATTTTTCACAGAAATAGAAAAAAAAATCCTAAAATTTTTATCAAACCACAAAAGTTTGTATGAAACCCAAATAGTCAAAATAACCTTAAACAAGAAGAACAAAGGTGGAGGCATTGTATTACCTGATTTCAAATACACTACAAAGCAACTGTAATTAAAACAGCATGGTACTGGCATAAAAATAGACATATAGGCCGGGCGCAGTGGCTCAGGCCTGTAATTCCAGCACTTTGGGAGGCCGAGACGGGCCGATCACGAGGTCAGGAGATCAAGACCATCCTGGTTAACACGGTGAAACCCCATCTCTACTAAAAAATACAAAAATCTAGCCGGGGGAGGTGGCGGGCGCCTGTAGTCCCAGCTACTCAGGAGGCTGAGGCAGGAGAATGGCGTGAACCCGGGAGGTGGAGCTTGCAGTGAGCTGAGATTCAGCCACTGCACTCCAGCCTGGGTGACAGAGCGAGACTCCATCTCAAAAAAAAAAAACCAAAAACAGGCCGGGCGTGGTGGCTCAAGCCTGTAATCCCAGCACTTTGGGAGGTCGAGACGGGTGGATCACAAGGTCAGGAGATCGAGACCATCCTGGCTAACATGGTAAAACCCCGTCTCTACTAAAAAAATACAAAAAACTAGCCGGGCGAGGTGGCGGGCGCCTGTAGTCCCAGCTACTCGGGAGGCTGAGGCAGGAGAATGGCGTAAACCCGGGAGGCGGAGCTCGCAGTGAGCTGAGATCCGGCCACTGCACTCTAACCTGGGCGACAGAGCGAGACTCCGTCTGAAAAACAACAACAACAACAACAACAACAAATACAGACATATAGACCAATGGAACAGAATAAAATGCCCAGAAATAAATCCAGGCATTTACAGTGAACTGATCTTCAACAAAGTTGTCAAGAACACACAATGGGAAAAGGCTAGTCTCTTCAATAAATGATTTTGGGACAACAAGATACCCATATACAGAAGAATGAAACTGAACCCTTATCTCACACTATATTTAAAAAATCAACTCAATATGGTTTAAAACCTTAAATGTAACACCTGAAATGTAAAAGAAAACATATGAAAAAAGTTCTCTGACATCACACTAGGCAATGACTTTTGGAATATTATCCCAGAGGCACAGGCAACAAAAATGAAAATAGGCAAATGGAATTCTATCAAACTAAAAAGCTTCTGCACAACAAAGGAAACAATCAACAGAGTAGGGAAACAACCTACCATATGCGACAGAATATTTGCAAACCATACATCTGATAAGTGGTTAACACCCAAATACATAAAGAATTCAAACAACTCAATATTAAGAAAACAAATAACCCAATTAGAAAAATAAGCAATGGGCCAGGCGCCGACGCTCACTCCTGTAAGTCCAGGCACTGTGGCTCACACAGCGGCTCACTTTAGGAGGCTGAGGTGGGCGGATCACCTGAGGTCAGGGATTCTAGACCAGCCTGGACAACATGGTGAAACCCTGTCTCTACTACAAATACAAAAATTAGCTGCGTGTGGTGGTGCACCCCTGTAATCCCAGCTACTCGAGAGGCTGAGGCACGAGAATCACTTGAACCCACGAGGCGGAGGCTGCAGTGAGCCGAGATAGCGCCACTGCACTCCACCCTGGGCGACAGAGCAAGACTCTGTCTCAAAAAAAAAAAAAAGAAAGAAAGAAAAAAACAAAGATAGCCAGTGCTAGCAAGAATGTTGATAAAAGGGAACCAGGGGAACTCTGTACACTGTTGGTGGGAATGTAAATTAGTACAGCCATTATGGAAAACGACATGGAGTTTCCTTAAACCAGAACTACTACATGTTCCAGCAATTCTACTGCTGAGTATATAACCAAAGAAAATGAAATCAGTATGTCAAAGACATACCTGCACTCTCATATTCCTTGCAGCACTATTCATAACAGCCAAGATATGGAATCAACAGACAGATGAATGAAGAAAATGTGATATTTTTTACAAGTGGTATATACATACAATGAAATCTATTCAGCCTTAAAAAATTGAGAAAATCCTGTCACTTGTGACAACATGGATGAACCTGGAGGATACTATTAAGCCAGGCACAGAAAGACATACTGCATTATGTCACTTATATGTGGAATGGAAAAAAAATGAACTCAGAAAAACAGAGAGTAAAATGGTGGTTCCATGGCTGGTGGGGTGGAGGTGGAATGGAGAAAGAGGAGATGGTTAAAGGGTACAAAGTCTCATTTAGAGAAAATGAATAAGTTCTGGCGATCTATTGTGCAGAATGGTGACTACAGTTAATAACAATGTATTGTGTACTTGAGAACTGCTAAGACAGTAGATCTTAAATACTCTCACCACATACACACACAAAGATAACTATGGGAGGTGATGAATATGTGAATTAGCTGGATTGTAGTAATCACTACAAATGTATACATATAATAAAACATCAAATCACATACTGTAAATATATACAATTTTTATTTGTCAACTATACCTCCATAAAGCTGGAAAAAGAAAAGAAACATTTAAAAAGTAAAAGAGAAGAAATGCCAAAATAGGGGTTAAAAAAAAAACCAATATCTTGCAACTGGAACATTTCCCTAATTTGCTAATTTTAACTCCCTGCTTCTCCTTTGTCACCAGCAGTAAAAACTCACAGAAATCGCGAATGGCAAAATTGCTGACTGGGAGAGGGGTGGGTGCAGGAGGTGGTGGTAGTGGGGAAGGAAGCTTTATCATGTCACCCCAGGGACTTTAGAAGGAAGAAATACCAATCGGCATAAGGATGGTAGCTGGGACAAGACAGGAGGGAGAAACAGGCAGAACCTGAGAGGCTAGGAAGAAAGGAACAGAGGCTTTGAGAGCCCACAGCAGGTGAGAACAAAGGTTTCCACCAGCCCTAACCCTGAACCCTAGGCTTCCTCATCCTTATCTACCTCACCCAGGGAGGCCTGCAGCAGGAGGCTCTGGTGCTGCTGGGACCCACCTACCATGCCTGACCGCACTTCAGCAGGAAAAGCCATCCCAGGCCCAAATGAGGACCAAGAAGGTCTGAGAACACAACCTACTGGGAAGTTGGACCTGCCTGTGTATGTACTGACAAACTCCTTCTAATTTTAAATGAATTCACTCACTCAGTGAGTTTTCTTTTCTTTTCTTTTTTAGATTTCTTGTTTGTTTTTGCTTGTCTGTTTGAGACAGGGTCTGGCTCTGTTGCCCAGGCTGGAGTGTAGTGGTGTGATCATAACTCACTGTAGCCTCAAACTCCTGGCCTCAGGTGATCCTCCCACCTCAGCCACCCAAGTAGCTGGGACTACAGATACACACCACCACACCTGGCTGGTCTCAAACTCCTGGGCTCAAGTGATCCTCCTGCCTGGGCCTCCCAAAGTGCTAGGATTACAGGCATGAGCTGCCACACCTGGCTCACTTAGTGATTTTCGAATAGGCACTTAAGCCTTTAAAAACAAAAGTGTGTGCAGGAAGAGTTGCAAAATGCTAGTCCCATTTTTTGGTCAAATCCCCGTACCTGTCAGCAACCACTATCTGCAGGGGAAAAGAAACAAATCTAGAACAAAAGTAACTTTGCTTCTCCTCTCCTCAACCTTATCAAATATAAACTCAGGCTCTTGAGGCATATCCTTTTCTCTGATATATAAAATCATTTCCATAAAATCATGAAATTACAGTACCTTGGGGCTAGGATTGTTTTAAGATGAGCTAGCCAAGTTGCCTCTTTTTACAGATGAAAATGTAAGATAACAAGCGTATGTGACTTGAAACAAGGAGCCCTATCTACAAAAAAGAGGTCAGATGGGGTCCTCACCAGCAAGTACCCACATGAGATGCCTGCCTGGGGGGTCCCTCTGCCATCTTGGACGTAGGGCTGGTGTGACCTGCTGAGCTCTAGGGTCCTCTGGAGATCCATAACAGCCCCTTCATCAGAAAGGAATTTGAGGTCAAAGGCTTCACTTAGGATTCTGATCAAAGCCACATACTTTTTTTTTTCTTTTTTTTTTTTTTTAAAGATAGAGTCTTGCTTTGTTGCCCAAGCTGCATGGGCATGATCTTGGCTCACTGCAACCTCTGCCTCCCAAGTAGCTGAGATTACAGGCATATGCCACCACACCTGGCTAATTTTTGTATTTTTAGTAGAGATAGGATTTCAGCATGTTGGCCAGGCTGGTCTTCTGACTTCGACCCCTGACTTCAAGTGATCCGCCCACTTCAGCCTCCCAAAGTGCTGGGATTACATACGTGAGCCTGAGCCTCCGCACCCAGCTTCAAAGCCACATACATTTACAAACAACACTTTATAATTACCAGAGCCTCGTCACTGAGCTCTGGGAACTTGGGCTGGAGGTCCAGGGCTCAGTACAATAAGAGCTCCTCAATTCTGACCCACATCAGACTGAGCTCTGGTCTTCTGGTCCAGCAGCCTAAAAGCCCTTACTGAATATTGGACACAATACCAAAGAAACTCAAAGGATGTGATAGTCACCTGGTATGAAAACATCATGAACAACTGTAAAACAATTTATCATATGGCAATACTAACTGTTTCTGTTATTATTAAATATTCACATAGAAAAGTAAAGTCGTTTGTACTCAAAATGATTGCCCTAAAATTCGGTTGATGTTGGGACAAATTCAAATTCAAGAAACTCTGCACTTGACACACCCTAAATGCTGAGCACTGGACTGGGGGGATGCTAGAGATGCACAGGTGAATGACCTACCAGCCCTTGATGTCCAGGAACTCACAGTGTGCCGGGTGCCAGGTACCAGACAGGTACTCCAGGATCCTAAACCACAGGCTGTGTGCTGATATGTGGGGTGTCAGACTCACTCCCTTTGGAATCTCTCCTCTCTCCACCTATTAATATTTCAGAGAGTTTGGACTTTGCTGGATGAGTCACTTGGCACCAATAAGCACTTTGAAAAGGAAGGAAGCAATGAATAAAAAACTAAACACTCAGAGTTCACAAATGTCAGTGTTAGGTCTAGGTCATGGAAACAGGAACTAGCAGCCCAGACGATAGCCACATCTCATCTTCGTTGCTGTTTGCATAGTGACTATTCCCAGCTCAGTGGCAACTCCCTGTATCTCTTTTGCTTCACATCTCTGAAGCCCAGTGTTTATTGCAAACTGTAATCTAAAAATATGTTCTTCCAAAACCCACTGACTCACCCCTGTGTTTCATCAATCATCCAAGGAGCCACCACATCCGGTTGATCATTCCTTTCAAGATGCAAGAAATGTTTATCCTAAGCCAACCCTTCCTGTCTGCAACCTCTAGCCCCAACAGTCCAAGCCAGGCCCTCTGGTCTAAATTCCTGCCATAGCCTCCCGGCTGGCCTCCTTCCATTCAGCCTCTCTCCACTTCTATACACCCCATGGGTCCAAGGTCAGACAACTACTACTAAAACATACATCTGCAGTTGGAATTTCCTGATCCAAAATATTCCGTGGGATAACAGAAGCGAATACAGAAGCTGAAATGGCCTTTCTGCCTTGAAGTTGGCAATGCCCTGGAATGCTTCTCCCCACACCCTGAACCAGGCCCTCACATTTGTCACACAATGGACAAAACAGTCTCAGTATAGACTCTAGCAACTAAATAGCCATATGTCTAAATGTTACCATGAAATGCAAATATGCCCTAGGAAGGTTCTATCCCAGCAGTTCTCATTCTACACTGCCTTTATGAACATCAGACATCTGCACAACACTCAACAATACCAGCCTTACAGATCTGACTTCTATTTTTAAAGCACCAATTCATATAATGGAGTGCTATACAGCTATAAAGAAAGAATGAGCATGCTCTCTGTATTGACAGGAAGCTTACGCCAATACATTGTTAAGTTAAAAATAAAAAGCAAGATACACACTGTGTTTTGTGCTGCCTCTGAATAAAAATGAAAGAGGGATATTTGTAACACACGCATAGAAACCCTCAGGATACATAAGAAAGCTTAGTAGCTTTATAATAGGAATTATGTAGGCATAATCTGTTTAGGAAAAGGGGTCACAGAAATATCCCGCACTGATGGGCAACAAGAAAGACAGGCTTCTCACTTGATGAGTTACACTTTTAAAAATTATGGGACTATATTACCTATCAAAAGTTTTTTTTTTTTTTAAGGCAATTGATTACCTCTATGTTCTTCTTCCAAAACCACCTAACTCTGTCTAATCATGGGAAAAACAGCCAAATCCCAAGAGGGGATGATTTACAAAATATCTGACCAGTACTTCTTAAAACTGTCAAGGTCATAAAAAACAAGGAAAAGACTGAGAAACTGTTACAGCCATAGGAACCCAAGGTGACATGACAACTCAATGTATTGTAGTATCTTGGAGGGGATCCTAGAACAGAAAAAGGACTTAGGTAAACACTAAAGAAATCTAAACTGATGGACTTTAGTTAATAATAACATATCAATATGATTCATTAATTATAATAAAGGTACCATACTAATGTAAGATGTTAATAATAGGCAAAACTGGGTGTGAGGTAGATGGGAACTCTTTGTACTATCTTCTCAATTTTTCCGGATTTCTCAATTCTTAGAAGGCTTTTTTTAAGGGCCGGGCACACTGGCTTACTTCTGTAATCCCAACACTTTGCAAGGCCCAGATGGGAGGAGCAATTGCGCCCAGGAGTTCAAGCTGCAGTAGGCCATGATCACATCAACGCACTCCAGCCTGGGTGACAGAGCGAGATTCTGTCTTTTAAAAAATAAATTAATGAATGAATAAAAAAGACACCCGGCACAGTGGCTCATGCCTGCAATCCCAACACTTTGGGAGGCTGAGGCAAGCAGATCACCTGAGGTCAGGAGTTCAAGACTAGCCTGGCCTACATAGTGAAACCCCATCTTTAATAAAAATACAAAAAATTAGCCCGGTGTGGTGGCACATGCCTGTAATCCCAACTACTTGGAAGACTGAGGCAGGAGGATCACTTGAACGTTGGAGGCCGAGGTTGCAGTGAGCTGAGATCACACCACTGTACTCTAGCCTGGGAGACAGAGAGAGACTCTATCTCAATTTTTTAAAAAAACCTTTACATATGTACTTTTTCTTTTCTTTTTCCCTTTCTTTTTTATTTTATTTTGAGATGGAGTCTCACTCTGTCGCCTAGGCTGGAGTACAGTGGTGTGATCTTAATTCACTGCAACCTCTGCCTCCCGGCTACTCGGGAGGCTGATGCAGGAGAATCGCTTGAACCTGGAAGGTAGAGGTTGCGGTGACCGGAGATTACACCACTGCACTCTAGCCTGGGCGACAGAGTGAGACTCCATTAAAAAAAAAAAAAAAAAAAATCCTGACACATTCCAACAGAATCTCTTTCTCCCAGGATGTTTCTTCCTAGCAAGCCACATGCATAGTCCCTGACTTCAAAGCTAGCTGTAGAAGGCAACAGGGAGTTGAGGACGGCATACATTGCCCTCTTCACCTCCCAATTACCAAGACTCAGGTTCATCCATTATTCAATCAACAAATATGTGCCTGGTGCTGTTCTAGGCATGGAGGATACAGAGGTGAATAAACCCAACAAGACTCCCTTATTCACAGAGCTCACATCCTGGCTGGGGAAGAATTCTACTTAGGGGAAATAGTGAACAAGATATGTAGTTACATTAGATGGTGATGAGTGCTAAGGACAAAAATTAAAGAAGGAAAGCAGATAAAAAGAACGCGGGATATAGGGAGGAGGTTGCAGCTTTAGCTGGGAGCGGCCAGGGAAACCCTGGCTGAGCAAGAGACGATAAGAAAAGGGTTGCAGGGTGGAGGAAGCCAGTCATACAGATATCTTGCAGGAGAGTATTACAGGCAGGGAGAAGGGCTGCCATGGGAGCATGACTGGCACGCTGGAGGGACAGTGGGAGGCCCATGCTGCTAGAGCAAAGGACTTGAAGGGAAAGTGGTGAAGGAAAGTCAGGGAAGTCAGTGGGGAGTTCGTGGAGCCTGGGAGGACTCTGGGAAATCATTTGAAGGTTTTAAGCAGAGAGACATGATCTGACTTGAGCTGGATCTCAGGATCACGCTGAGTAAGAGTTGAGAATAACTAAAGGGAACAAGTTGCGGAAGTAGGTCCCAGCTCTGCAAGAGACAACCAGCTCTGAAAATGTCTGGCTGGAGTTGGGGAGGGAATCCTATAAAGAGAGCGCAGGGTACCCTGCAGTACCTTCAAAGCATCAGCCTTAGGGGATGAGTCAAGCCTGTCTTGAAGCAAACTTTTCACCATCAGGCCCGGGAAGCAAACCCTGCATTCAACGGAAGCAAGAAGCTTCAGAAACAAATGGGCGCCTCTAAATAAAGCATTCCTTTACATTTATAGAGGCCATTAATCCCATTCGAACCGGAAAGAAGGAAAACAAACCATGGCAGTCAGTTCTCCAAGGCCCTCAGCTCCAGCCAACTGGAAATACCTGTGAAAAGAGACCCTATCCCATTAACCCAGCTGCACACTGCCATGTGAAAGGGGCCCTATTATTTAAGTAGTGTGTAATTGTCCCACATTACTGATATCGTTAAAGCATCTCAGAATATTTCCGTGGCCAGGCTGAAGAAGAAAAACTAGTTACCAGGGCACGCAGGCACAAAAGGCCTTTTGCCAAACTACTTAGACATTTCAATTCCCCGTTGCCTCAGTAGCTAAATAAGCATGGAGAACAAGCAGGCGGGGAATACTAATTAGAGCTAATTAGACCCTGCCCTCTTCTGCCTCAATCCCCTTTATAAAAAGCTCCCCCAACTTAAGGATGATGGAGTTAAAATGTAAATCCATAGGATAAACAGCAGTCTACAGACCAAACCCACTGTTTGTATTTCATTGTCCTGTCAGCTCTAAACCTGTGTCTGGTTACCTACAGAGAGCTGCAGACCCAGCCAAATTCCAACAACCCCATCACAGACCACAGGAAATGTGGTAGGGGGTGAGGGGTAGAGGAAGGGTGCTGCCAACATGAGTCCACTAAATAAAACAAAGGGCTGTCTTAGGATGTGCAGAGCATTCACCAGAAGAACATTTGATTGCTTTTTAAAAAAGAAATGAATGTGATAGCACACATAATTCCAGTGGTGTTGCAGGATCCTCTTTATAAGATGGTGCTCCTCTCTCTCTCTTAGCAAAGGCAGCATGGAAAAGCCTCACCTCAGTGAGACCCCTGGTTTTGGGGGAAGACCATGTCCTAGGATTCTGTCTGAAGGCTCTTGGCGTAAGATAATAGAGAGAACAGGAGATAGCCCTTGGTAGGGATGGGAGGGGGTTGTCAGTCAGCCAGGGACTTGTTGGAAATGAGCCCCTGAAACCTAAGGTTTCGGGCTGGAAATCCATACCGAGATGAAAGGAGGTTAGAGCAGCAGAGAGAGCCATTCAACCACCGGTCCAGGAACACCCAGGCAGGCATGGCCCTGAGGGTCATCTCTTTCTTTTCTCTAAGTAACTATGTTTTTTTCTTTCAAATAATAATGTTCCTAGTAGCAATACAGAAACACACCCTGAATAAAGTACCTGTAGTGCTTCAAGAAAAAAAAGAAGGGAAGGGAAGAAAAAAAAAAGAGAGAGAATGTTGAAGTTAATTCAGCAACACTGAGAAACTAGGAGAAATCACACAGATGTGAGTCAACCTCTGCTAATCCTGAGAAGTTTCAGAGCCCTAAGAGGTAGGCAGCAAGTTCTGGAGGCCAGTGCCATGGCTTGCTCCACCACCACCAG
Organism: Chlorocebus sabaeus; assembly: GCF_047675955.1. NCBI lineage: Eukaryota > Metazoa > Chordata > Mammalia > Primates > Cercopithecidae > Chlorocebus > Chlorocebus sabaeus. The sequence continues at coordinate 44,530,031 of NC_132925.1, forward strand.
CACCATCACCAAAACCTGTAGTCAAAGAGATGGGCAGAGGCCGGGTGTGGTGGCTCACACCTGTAATCCTAGCATTTTGGGAGGCCGAGGTGGGTGGATCACCTGAGGTTGGGAGTTGGAGACCAGCCTGAACAACATGGTGAAACCCCGTCTTTACTAAAAATACAAAATCAGCCAGGTGTGGTGGTGCATGCCTGTAATCCCACCTACTCAGGAAGCTTGGGCAGGACAATCGCTTGAACCTGGGAGGCAGAGGTTGTGGTGAGCTGAAATCATGCCACTGCACACCAGCCTGGGCAACAAAAGCGAGACTCTGTCTCAAAAAAAAAAAAAAAAAAAAAAACAAGGATGGGCAATGGGAAAACGGGACCCCAAAAGAGTTGCAAATGAACCACCATGCTCAGTGCTTTTCTCTTCCCTAAGCTGAGTCAGGTAGGACAGAGGGCACTGGACCAAAAGCCATGGTCCCTGGTCCGCCACTCCTGACCCAAGTAGAGGGGAAGGGCAAGTCACTTCCTTCCTGAGCCCATATGAGAAAATGGACATCACCATGAAGATGTTCGTGAACTTTGAAAAACAGAAAGCACGATGCAAGTGGAAAATAATGTATTTTTAGAAATTATTTGCAGCCAGGGACGGTGGCTCATGCCTGTAATTCAAGCACTTTGGGAGGCCGATGCGGTTAGATCACCTGAAGTCAGAAGTTCAAGACCAGCCCAGCCAACATGGTGAAACCCTGTCTCTACTAAAAATACAAAAATTAGCCTGGCATGGTGGCAGCACCTGTAATCCTTGCTACTTGGGAGGCTAAGCCAGGAGAATCGCTTGAACCTGGGAGGTGCAGGTTGCAGTGAGCCGAGATGGCACCACTGCACTCCAGCCTGGGCTACAAGACTGAAACTCTGACTCAAAAAAAAAAAAAAATTATTTGCAACTGGAAATTATTATTATAATTCTGTTTGTCAGAATTACAGAATGTCAAGCAGAATTACAGAATGTCAAGCTGGAGAGGAACTTAGAAGCCATCTCCTTTGGCAGTTTCCAAACTTTTGGATTTCAAAGAAAACTAAGATTTAAAAACAAAACAAAAGAAACAAACAGAAAATGAGAAGGGGAGCTTAACATAGGGTTGCCAGATTTTCTTATTTTGCCAAAATTAAAAACTACTAACATTATTAAAAGTATTAAAAGAAAATGTTCCCACCAAAAAAGAAAAAGTGCCTAATTTCAAACTAAAGGAAAGTCCTTGTGGAGCAGGGGAGCGTTCACAACAATACATTCCTGTGTGATGTGGGCTACATCTTCCTTCTGCTCGCTTTCCCGAGGGACCCATGAAACTATCCGTGATGGGCACTGGCTGCCGGATGGGTGTCTGGAATCCACTCATCTACTCTCCAAGCTCTGGAGTGATTATTTTCCCATTTAAAACAAAAAACAAAAACCTTGCTACAGTATTAAGTTTGAATTAGGGTCTGAACGAAGTTGTTGTTTGCTCAGACCCCTCCTCCGCTCTTAAACCTAAACCTCCACTGCCTTCATGTAAATGAGACACGGGGCGGGGGGAACAGTCCTCCCCTTGGGCAGCCAGGCAACCACTTGGCTCACAAGAACAATCAAGTATCTCCGGCTCCAAAGTGAATAGAGCACTATTATTTCCTAAAGGAAGGGAGAAAGTCCGCATCCCAAACAAGTGCATCCTTCCTCGAGGGCCTCCGAACTGCCACTTCCAGTCATCTCCCAACCCTGAAAACTTAAGAGCAGGTAACCGAGGGATCCTCGCACCGCCGTCAGCCCATGGCAGCGTCGGGCTAAGGCAATCTCCACAGCCCCTGTCCTCTACTCCAGAATCCGTCACAGTTAGGGGAGTGTGAGGCTCTGAGCGTGTGCAAATCGCGGGATAAAGTCGGGCAGAAGGAATCTAATAGGGAAGTCCCAGGTAGGGCTGTGGTTTGGGACGCGGGTGCCCCCTCGGGTTTGCGGTGGCCTAGGCGAGGCGGAAGCAGGCGGGGTGGGGTGGGGAAGTGGGTCTGCATCTTCAAATGAAGGCAGCTAGCCTAGGCGCAGAGAACTCCAGGATTCGCGGTGGGCCCTGTGCACCCGCAGTCCAGGAGGCGAGCCCTCAGGAGTGGAGGTGGCCCTGGGCTTTGGCTGGGGTTTCGAGACTCCCTTGCTTCCCCGGGAACAGGACACCGGCGGCATCCCCCCCCAGCAGCCGGCCCGCTCCTGGCCGGCCACAAGGACCGCTTTGTGCCCGCCAACGGAGAGCCCGGGCCCAAGGCAGGGCCGGCGATAGTCCTCCCCGTGCCCTAGGCACGGGGCTGGCGGGCTAGGTCAGCAGGCCGGCCAGGCTGTTTACACAGGAAGGGAAGCTCCTCCTCAGCCCGGGAGGGGGACAGGAGATTCACTACGGCCCCGCGGGGCTGTCCCTTGGTGACTGGTCCATCCACCAGGGAGTGCCCTGAAGGCGCCCTCTGCCCTCAGGCACTGCCTGCGCTCCCCGCCCCTCTGAGACGCCTGCCCGCGGCTGTGTGCGCGACAAAGTTTCTCTGGGCGCCGTGGGCGGCGCGGCTTACCTGCAAGCCCGGGCAGGAGCGCGCAGAGCCCCAGGAGGCAGGCGTACAGCGGCGCCGGGGCCCGCGGCATGGTGGGGCGCCTCCTCAGCGGCGGCGCGGTCGCTGCACTCCGCGGGGGCCGGCGGCCGGGGCCCGGCGGGGGCCGGAGCGCGGGGGCCGAGGGCCGGGGGCCGCCGCCACATGCCCCGTGCGCAGCTACGGCTCACAGCGCCCGCGCTGGCCCGCGCCCCGCCGCCACCATCTGTTCCGCAGCGCTTACGGCCGAGTCCCGGGACGGCGGCTGCCCTGGATGGCGGGCCGGGACGCCTAGGGTGTCGCCGCTCGGGACGGCCCCGGCGGGGGGCTCCGGGCAGGGCAGGGGCTGGCTCCACTCGGGGACCGCGACTTGGGCTCCGAGACGCGCCCCGCGCCGAGGCTCCCCCGCGCGCCGGCACACTCTGCCCCTCGCCTCCGCCCCTTCCCTTCCTCCCTCCGTCCGCCAGGCTCCACTTTCCTCCTCTCCTTTCTCCTCCCCTTCTCTCCCTGCCAGGCCCCCGCCCGGCCGCCACACGGTCAGCTTACTGCGAGGCGGGGCGGGGCGAGCTCCGGGCCGGGTCGGCTCCGCCCTGTGCGGGGACCGGCCCGGGACGCGGAGGCCCTACGGGCCCAGGTGGAAGTCGCTTGCGACTCACTTGGGGCATGGGGGGCTCGAAACAACTGAGTAGAGCCCGCTCCCGTTGCTTCGCCGCCCGTCGCCACGGGAAAGCGGCGGGGCACGCTGCATTAGGCGAGCTGAGATTACATGGGCCAAAGGCGGTTGCTAGACTCTGAAAGGTAGAGCAGGTACCGGGGTCATGTCGTGCCGGGCCCATCTCATCCTCCCAAAGCTGCACCTCCGGCGGCCTGAGGTGGGACGTAGACGCCCGCCTGTGGAACCGCAAAGCGACTTCTGGATGGGCAAGGGAGGGCACGGTGGGGCGTGGAGGCACAGGTAAAACCTACGTTACTTTTTCTTTTTCTTTTCCTTCCTTCCTTCCTTCCTTCCTTCCTTCCTTCCTTCCTTCCTTCCTTCCTTCCTTCCTTCCTTCCTTCCTTCCTTCCTTCCTTCTTTCTTTCTTTCTTTCTTTCTTTCTTTCTTTCTTTCTTTCTTTCTTTCTTTCTTTCTTTCTTTCTTTTTCTTTCTCTTTTCTTTTCTTTTCTTTCTCAGCGTCTCGCTCTCACTCAGGCTGGAGTGCAGTGGCCCAATCTCCGCTCACTGCAGCCTGGACCTCCTGGGCTCAAGGGTTCCTCCACCTTTAGCCTCCTGAGTAGCTGGGACTACAGGTGCGCGCCACCACACCCGGAGAATTTTTACATGTTTTGTGGAAATGAGGGTCTCGCTGTGTTGCTCAGGTAGGTCTCGAACTCCTGGGCTCAAGCAATCCTCCTGTGTCTGCCTCCTAAAGTGCTGAGATTACAGGCGCGAACCACCGCGCCTGGCCAACTTTTCACTTTTTAACATTTGCACCTTTCAAGGATTTGAGACTGGCCAATATGCCGCTATATTTCGTTGTCCTTACTGACAATCTGTCAGTTTCCATGATCAAACTGGATAGACTCAAAAACATATGCTCAGGCTTTCATCTTGCAGTTTACATATGAGCTGGATCTGAACTGGCCAATAAGGAGTGGGGTGGGGTCTTCCTCAGATGGTGCAGCAAAGGATCCCTTGGGCTTGGATTCGCTACAAGTGCATTTAGAGTGGAGTGGTTTATAGGCAAGAGAAGAGGCAACATTCAGGTAGGGGAAGATAAAGATAGAATACCTATCAAGTACAGAGAGCACACTGCCAGCCAGGCGCTGTTCTAAGTCCTTTACCCATATTAACTCATTTCATCCTCCTGACAACCCTACTGTTATCCAGTTGAGGAAACTGAGGGACAGAGGGGTTAACTGCTGGAGGAAGTGACAGCTGGGATGCCTTGTTCAAAAGGTGCAGCATGGCTTGGCTAAAACTGAAGCAGGAAGGGGTAAAGAACAAAGGGGTCTCACCTTTGCAGGTCAGGGACCTGGTGGAAGAATGGCTTGGAGGGCCCAGTGGAAAACTGTCCTAACTGCCCAGCTCAAGGAGTTTGGCTGTTAACCTTTATTTGTCGGCCTCCTCCCAAACTCTAACAAGGTGGTGCCTCAATGCCTGAGGAAGTAAACTTCTTGAAGTACAATATAGTGTGCCTGGCGGCAAAGATGCAGCAGTCCATAGCAAGCTCCTTTATAGTATTTGTGAAAAGAAAATAAATCTCAGGGCCCCCAAATCACTAAGCCAGGAGAAAAGTCAAGCTGGGAACTGGGTCAGGCAAACCTGCCTCCCATTTTATTCCTAAATAAGATAGCTAAGAAGCTACGTATCTCGCTCACAATTTACCCACAGGAAATTCCTTGTGGACAAAAGACAGAACTCAAAGTCATCCCTCTGAGGCTCACCTGAGACAAATGAATACCTGATTGCTCCCTCTGGCCTATTGTTTATGTAAAAATGCAGATTCACTGAGCCAGACTAAATTGTGTGTTCAGTGGAAGGCTGATCAAAAGAATGCAGCCTTTTGTCTCTTATCTACTTCTAACCTGGAAGCCCCCACTTCATGTTGTCCCGCCTACAAAACCGAACCAATGTACATCTTACACATATTGATTGATGTCTTATGTCTCCCTAAAACGTATAAAAGAAAACTTTACCCCCAACCACCTTGGGTACATATTGTCAGGACTTCCCATCACTGGCACATCCTTAACCTTGGCGAAATAAACTTTCTAAATTTAATGAGACTGGTCTCTGATATTTTGGGTTAACGTATTCTATAATATCCTCATGTTTGTTTTGATGTAAAATGCTTGTCCCTAAATATTTTACAGGAGCTGTCCTGGGTTTATCTCAAAGCTACCTGTCTCTCAGGTCAGTGGCCTTGGAGCTACTCTTATCCCAGTTTGAGAGGCAGTGATTATAAATAATGGGGCCAGCATGTTGGCTCAAGTCTAATTCCAGCACTTTGGGAGACCCAGGCAGGTGGATAGCTTGAGGCCAAAGTTCAAGACGAGCCTGGCTAAACATGGTAAAACCCTGTCACTTTTAAAAATAAAAAAATTAGCTGGGCATGGTGGCGGGTGCCTGCAATCCCAGCTACTCTGGAGGCTGAGGCCTGAGAATCACTTGAACCCAGGAGGTAGAGGTTGCAGTGAGCCAAGATAGCACCGCTGCACTCCACTCCAGCCTGGGTGACAGAGCGAGACTCTGTCTCAGTCAATCAATCAGTCAGTCAGTGCCCTGAAAGAGCTTGAGCTATGAGATATTGTGTGCCAAGTGGTGATTTTAAAAGATTTGTCTGTCAGGGGAGTGTAGGATGGATTAGATGGAAGGGGAGTGGAGTCCTGGAAACTGGGTAAATATTGCATTAATAACTACAATAAAAATTAGCATGTATCTAGCATTCTTTAAGCCTAGGCTCCGTGGAGCAGCAGATCCTCTGTGTGTCACCTTCCTTCTTTCAACTCCAGTGCTTTACAAACTGTTGAAATATCAGTTTGATCTGTCTCAGACTCAGATCCAGCACAGACCGCCACTTACCTAAACCGCACTTGGAAAGTTCTACAATCAAACCTTCCCTTGGTTCCCTTCTTACCAGCCCCCGTCCTATACCACCTGGGTGGATTCCTGAGTCCCCTAACTTGCCAAGACCTGCCATAAGCTCTAAATCCTGAGTGATCCAGTCTCCAATATCTTAAAACTGGCTTGGAGATGCCTTTTCTCTGAGCTTTTGCTTTCTGGTTTATGCCTTTTTTCTTGTCCCTTCTTCTTCTTCTTTTTTTTTTAAATTAAGCTGGAGAGTGGAGATGACCTTCAAATGCTTTAACTTTCATCTACTCATTAAATTCAGTATGCACTGATTGCTCATCTCAAGGCAAAACTTCCCCACAGTCACTGGAACAGTTTCCTTTGTGGGCTACTTCTGGAACATTCCATGTCTGATCACTGCTAAGCTTCTGGACCCAAAGGAGGCTGCTGGTTTTGGATCGGTTTGACTATGAGGTTTGAGCATGGATAACCCAGAGAAATTTTATGTTTCTTATTGTTAGTTTGAAACTATGATGAGTTCAAGAATTAAATATAGACTTAACCATATGACCCAACAACTCCAGTTCTGTGTATATCCTCCAAAAAATTGAAAGCACGGACTCAAACAGATACCTGTACACCAAGGTTCATAGCAGCATTATTCACAATAGCTAAAAGGTGGAAACTACCCAAGTGTCCATCAACAGATGAACAGAAGATAGGATGTAGTAGGTACATATAGTGGACTATTATCAGCCTTTAAAAGGAATGAAGGCCTTTGCAGTGGCTCATGCGTGTAATCCTAGAACTTTGGGAGGCTGGGACGGGACAACTGCTGGAGGCCAGGAGTTCAAGACCAGCCTGAGCAACATAGGGAGGCTGAAGAGGGAGAATCATTTGAGCCCTCGAGTTGGAGGCCTGTAGCTGGAGGTTAAAGCAAGCTGTGCAGCAGAGTGCATAGCTGCCTCAAAAAAAAAAAAAAAAAAAAAAAAAAAGGAAATGAAATTCTGACATTCTGACATGCAGCTGGGAGCAGTGGCTCACGCCTATAATCCCAACACTTTGGGAGACCAAGGCAGGAGGATTGCTTGAGCTCAGGGTTTGAGACCAACCTGGGTAACATGGTGAAACCTCATCTCTATAAAAAATACAAAAATTAGCTGGGTGTGGTGGCATGCCTGTAGTCCCAGCTACTTGGGAGGCTGAGGTGGATCACCTGAGCCTGGGGAAGTTGGGGCTGCCATAAGCCATAATTGCACCACTGCACTCCAGCTTGGGAGACAGAGTGAGGCCCTGTCTCAAAAAAAGAAGGAAGGGAGGGAGAGGGGAAGTGAGGAAGGGAGGGAAAGAAATCCTATTATTAGCATGGGTAAATTTTGAAAACATGCTAAGTGAAATAGGCCATATAGAAAAGGACAAAATATAGTATGATTCCACTTAGATGAAGTACATAGAATGAAAAATTCAGAGACATAAAGTAGAATAGAGGTTACCAGGCCCTAGAGGGAGAGGAGAATTGAGAGTATTAATTAAATTAATGTGTAAATACTTTCAGTTTGGTCTTGAACTCCTGACCCCAAGTGATCTGCCTGCCTCAGCCTCCCAAAGTGGTGGGATTACAGGAGCGAGCCACCACGCCTGGCCTTAGTTTGGGATCATGGAAAAGTTCAGGAGTTAGATGGTAGTAATAATTGCAAAACATGGTGAATGTACTTAATGCCACTGAATGGTAAACTTAAAAATGGTTAAAATGGGCCAGGTGTGGTCGCTCACACCTATAATGCCAGCACTTTGCGAGGTGGAGAAGTGTGGATTGCTTGAGCCCAGGAGTTTGAGACCAGCCTGGTCAACATGGTGAAATCCCGTCTCTATTTAAAAAAAAAAAAAAAAAAAAAAAAAAATTAGCATTGTGGCATGTGCCTGTAGTCCCAGCTACTCAGGAGGCTGAGGTGGAAGGATCGCTTGAGCCCCGGAGGTCGAGGCTGCAGTGAGCCATGATTGTGCCACTGCACTCCAGCCTGGGTAACAGAGGGAGTCTCTGTAAAAAAAAAAAAAAAAAAAAAAGTTAAAATGGTAAATTTTATGTTACGTCTATTTTATCCATAAAAATAAACAAACAAAAAACTTAAAAATCAGATTCGTTAACTTTTCTATTTCACAATTCAGATTTACCTACCCCCAAAGTGACTTTTTATATTGGGCAATTCAATTTGTAATCCAGGTCAGAAATATTTTACTGAGGCACACCTGTAATTTAACATGCAGGGAGTAAAAGAGTTCAGGGGCAGAACAACTATCCTACACTATACCCCTTAATTTAGAAAAGGCACTTAATTTTCTCTGCTTTTAGTCATGGCTAGGATTTGCCACACTGCAAGAAATGAGTGACTCTGGTGACAGAGTATTACAAAATTCTTTTGTAGAGATTGATATGCCTATGACACATGTATACAATTTTCTTTAATGTTAAGATTAACTTTTTAGGCTGAACACGGTGGTGGCTCACACTTGTAATCCCAGCACTTTGGGAGGCCAAGGCAGGAGGATCACCTGAGGTCAGGAGTTCGAGACCAGCCTGGCCAACATAGTGAAAACCCATCTCTACTAAAAATACAAAAATTAGCTGGATGTGGTGGCGTGCTCCTGTAATCCTAGCCACTCAGGAGGCTGAGGTATGATAGTTGCTTGAATCTAGGAGGTGAAGTTTGCAGTGAGCCAAGATGGTGCCCCTGCACTCCAGCCTGGATGACAGAGTGATACTTTGTCTCAAAATTAAATTAAATTAAAATGATTAACTTTTTATTTGAAAAATGCCAAATTATATTCCTTTTTGTAGGAAAATGCTCTGCCAAAGTTTTTCTTTCCCTGTCCACCATGGTCCTGGTTAGGAAAAAGTAATCCCTATGCCACAGCCAATGCAAGACTACTGACGGCAGACCCAAAAATGACACCTAGATGATGGATGAACATGGGAGACAAGCAGATGACAAGCCCCGGGGCACACTGGGTTCCCTGTTAGTGAAAATAGCCTATTATAGTAACTGGCATATATTAGATCTCAGTAATTTTTGTTTGATGGCTTATTTTTAGGTTCAGCTTGTGAATAGTGGTCATTGCCAAGTGTGAGGGGGGGTGGAATTTCACGTTGAGAGACAGAGTACCAAACAAGTCTCGACAGAAATTTTCAACATAGGGATAGGTGTTTCTCTTTGGTGGTGTTGCTTTTAATGTGCAAATGTAGCTATAAGTCATAGAAATGTATTTCTCTGAAGCTGTTAAGAAGCACACACAAGCGCTTAATTACCAATTCTGAAAATACTTATTAATTATTACATCTTTCTGAGGGCAACTTTTCAAAGGTTAACTCTGAAAATACTTTTTAATTATATATTCCAGAGGAAATATATATTTTACAGCTTTCATGAACTATGTTAAAACAAATCCATTAATGAAATTATAGTAAAAGTTGTGATATTTTTCAATTAAGTTTGCCATGCTTGTTTTATTTATTTATTTTTTCACATAGGATATTGCTTGTGTAAAATTTTCTTTAAGATTATCAGTAGAGCTTAGACCTGGAGGAAACTCTCCTGGATTCTTTCTCTAAATGCCTCCTTTTCACTGGAGCAAAGCAATCACAATGCGTTCCTCTTTTCCTGGATGTTTTCTCATATCACCTAAAGGGCATAGATTCCTTTCCAGTTATTTCAGTAAAAAGTAGAATGAATGAATACAAATACACATAAACACACACACACTATATTTTAAACCAATCATGTTTAGAGACTTCTTGAGTAAATGCCAGTAATAAGGGAGTAGGCAGGAGATGGAGAAGAGACACAGAACAGGTACGGTCTACACCAGGGGTGTCCAATCTTTTAACTTCCCTGGGCCACATTGGAAGAAGAAGTCTTGGGCCACACATCAAATACACTAACACGAACGACAGCTGATTAGCTTAAAAAAAAATTCCCCCCCAAATCTTACAATGTTTTAGGAAAGTTTACGAATTTGTGTTGGGCCACATTCAAAACCATCCTGGGCTTTTTACAGGTGTGAACCATCATGCCTCCCACCTTTACCTTGTCTTAAGTATACCAGTGGCCTTGAAAACAATGCTTAGCTAGCAGTTCAGCAGCCTTTCAAAAGATGGGACAAGCTTCTGGACCCCTACCCTTCTTGGGGTGTCATGTTTGGGGCTGGAGTGGGGAATGGAGGCTGAACAGCTGCTCAAGGACCAGGTACACAAGAAGCCATGGCTCAGCCATCAGCCACCAGCCCAGGACCCAGCTTTTGCCTGTTTGCAGCAGCTGATGACCCTTTTGTAGAATATGACCCCTCATATTCAATTGCTAGTAGAGGAAAATGAGAAATCTGGGCCCAGGATCAGAAGAATTGAGTTCCAGTCCTCATTGCCATCAACTAGCTGAGCAACTGTGCAACTGCCTGCCACCCTCCGGACCTCAGTGTGCTCATCTGGAAAGTGAAGGGCCTGGTTCCTGCCAGAGCTGGCTCTATAATTACCACTTGCAAAGCCAAATGTGTTCCGCACTTGGCAGCAGGCTCTACTTTACATAACCTGATCTACCGACTAAAAATTATTCTACAAAAAAGCACTGCTCTTACATAGAGGATGGAATGCCTGTTTGAACGTGTTCTTTATGTGGGAAGACTATGAGGGCCTGTCTTATGGGTGGACTCTCAAAATGATCACCTCTCCTCTTTAAGGGATGTCCACATTACATTAATATTTTAACATTAAATGACAGAGAGGTAGGCAATGCAGTCGGACTGCCTGGCTCAAATCCTGGCTGTGTCACTTCCTAGTTATATGACTGCAAACTAGTTACTTGCCTCTATTTCTTCTAATATTGAACAGGCATAAAAATAGTACCTACTTCATAATTATCGTGAGAATTAAAGGGGTTAATATGTGTGAGGCACAAGAATTGTGCCTGGCATATAGGGAGTACTTCATAATATATTAAATATTATTATAGTTGTTGATTTTCAAACTGGTTCTCTCATCTGGAAGTAGCAGAGAATTATTGGCCCACATGTCATGATTGTGGGCTCAGGAAAAATGTTACCAGGCCTGCGGAAATTATGAGGCCTTTTATGGTTTGCCCCAGGCCTCTGTCTTTGAACAAGAGCACCATATTTCACAGCCCTGAGGTTGAGAAGAACACCCCCATATGTCTTCCAGGGCTCTCCCCAACCTAATCTCCAACCTTGCTTTTTGCACTGTGGATTGCCAATTAATGGCAAACTGGAATTCTCGGAGAACCTTCAAGGAAAACCCAGGCAGATCTTGCTCACCTCACCTCCCACGGGTGGCATTTCGTTTTTTATTTAACTGAAGAATTTTTCAGTGAAAATGGATTTATCTCCTTTTAAATTTTGTACAATCACCACTAAATAAAACGTTGATTTCTCTGAACAACTGTACCAAATTTTATGCACCATTAATATGACATTAACATTACTTATGGTTATTATAAGAGCAATAAAGAGGACAATATATGATCTCTAATGATTCAGTAAAAATGATGCAAATATCTCAAGAGCAAACAGCGTAACATTCATTTTTCCCTAGCACAAGATCAAGGAATAAAGAGACCAAGGAAAAGTCCAAAAAGAAATTTAGAAATGGTGCATTAAAAGTTAATGATTTCAAGGCCAGGTGAGGTGGCTCACGCCTGTAATCCCAGCACTTTGCGAGGCCAAGGCCGTCGGATCATGTGAGGTCAGGGGTTCAAGACCAGCTTGGCCAACATGGCAAAACCCCGTCTCTACTGAAAATACAGAATTAGTCGGGCATGGTGGTGCGCACCTGTAATCCCAGCTATTCGGGAGACTGAGGCAGGAGAATCGCTTGAGCCCAGGAGGCAGAGGTTGCAGTGAGTCGAGATCTCGCCACTGCACTCCAGCCTGGGTGACAGGGTGAGGCTCTGTCTCGATAAGAAGAAATAATAAAATTAAAGTTAATGATTTCAAAAAAGCCTTTTAAAAGCACCGCCCCGCCGGAAGTTGAGTTTTCCGCAAGCCATAGGAGACAGCGCCACCTACCGGCCCCGAGATTTGCCCAGCTGTAGAAAGGGGCGGGAGGACAGGGTGGGTTTGGGAGCAAAATGGCACAAAAGAGTTCAGTCTCAAGCGGTTTTGGTGTTGATGCAATCTGGATGCCTGGTCACCTTCTCTATAAAGAGACTTGGAGCTTACTGAGGCTTCTTGTCCACAATGCGACTCTTGGTTTCTAGACTCTCGGGGAAAGAATGGGAAATGATGTGATGTGACCTCGAGCTGGACCATCATTAGCCAACTCAGTGACCTGAAACGGTGCTTCTCAAACTCCACCGCACATTCGAAGCACCTGGGAGCACGGGCGCGGCGGGTGGCTCCTGGAATCCCAGCTACTCAGGAGGCTGAGGGGAAAATGGCTTGAGGCCAGGGGTTAGAGGCTGCTGTGAGCCACGATTGTGCCACTGCACTCCAGCCTGGGTGTCAGAGAGGGAGAGGGAGAGGTGGAGGGGGAGGGGGAGGGGGAGGGGGACAGGGAGGGAAAGGGAGAGGGAGAGGGAGAGGGAGAGGACCATGCAGGTAAGAGTTTAAATACTCCTGAGACTCAGGTCTGCCCTAGCCTGATGAAGTGCTCTGGAATGGGACCCAGGCATCAGTGACTTTTATACCTCCTCAGGGGATCCCAATGTGAAGCTAAGACCTGCTGCTGTCAAGGCAGCGGGCCATCCCATGCTGTTTCACCCAAAGCTGACCTCAGAGGACCTTCAGTCTAATGCGGAGAGCCAGCAGTGTGACATGTTCGTTTTCTCATCCTGTCTTAGGGCTGTACCTAGAAGGTGTCCTCAAGGTTGGAGACAGCTCTACATAATAATTCACTCCCCACTTAAAAAATAAAAATAAAAAAACCCAACTTTGTGAAGGTATAATTGACATACACCAAAGTGTACATTTATAAAGTGTACAATTGAACAATGTTTGACGTATGTGTATACTTGTGAAACCAGTGCCACAATCAAGATAATGAACATATTCTTCAAGGTTGAGCTGCAAGAGTCCTGTTTTACACTCCGATTTCACAATTATTTAATACTTGTTCTATGTCAGGCATTGTGCTGGGTGAGAAGGAACCATATACAACCATTTCCCTGGGGGAACTGGTTACAGGACCAGTTGGGACATGAAGGAGGCAATTCTACTTGAGAGTGCTGGTGGAAGAAAGGAAGAATTAGGAAAAGCTAGCCAGAGGAGATAATGGTTTAGTTGATCTAGACAGATGGAAGTATTTATTAGGTGCCATGGTCTAAATGTTTAGGTATCTTCAAGACTCGCGTATTAAATCCTAGAGCCTGATATGATGCTATTAGAAGGTGGGACCTTTGGTAAGTTATTAGGTCATGGGGGTGGAGCCCTCATGGATGGGATTAATGTTCTTATAAAAGAGACCCCAGGCCGGGTTCAGCGGCTCATGCCTGTAATCCCAGCACTTTGGGATGCCGAGGCGGGCGGATCCACAAGGTCAGGAGATGGAGACCATCCTGGCTAACAGGGTGAAACCTCATCTCTACTAAAAATAAAAAATTAGCTGGGCATGATGGCAGGCACTGGTAGTCACAGCTACTCAGGATGCTGAGGCAGGAGAATTGCTTGAACCCAAGGGGCAGAGCTTGCAGTAAGCCAAGATCGTGCCACTGCACTCCAGCCTGGGCAACAGAGCGAGACTCCATCTAAAACAAAACAAAACAAAACCCAGAGAGATCTCTTGCCCCTTCCAACACGTGAGGTTGCAGTGAAAAGATGAGGAACTGGGTCCTCACCAGACACCAAATTGGCTGACACCTTGATCTTGGACTTCCCAGCCTCCAGAACTGTGAGAAATAACTTATGTTGTTTGTAAGCCACTCAGTCTGTAGTAGTTCATAAGAGCAGCTCGAACAGATTAAGACATTAGGTAGTTGAAGGAAATGGGCATTCCCAAATGGGAAAGCATGAGCATGAGGGAAAGCATGAGCAAAGGAATGGAGGCATGAATAGATGGTATGTTGGCTGGGCACAATGGCTCATGTCTGTAATCTCAGCACTTTGGGAGGCCAAGGCAGGTGGATTGCTTGAGCTCACGAATCCAAGACCAGCCTGGTGACATGGCAAAATCTCATCTCTACAAAAACCCAGAAATTAGCCAGGTGTGGTGGCATGTGCCTGTAGTCCCAGCTACTCAGGAGGCTGAGGTGGGAGGATGGCTTAAGCCTGGGAGGCAGTTTGCAATGAGCCAAGATCGCACCACTGCACTCCAGGCTGGGCGACAGAGCCAGATGTTGTCTCAAAAAAAAAAAAAAAAATTAATTAAAGAGGTGGTGTGTTTAGGAAACAGCAGGTGTGGCCAAAGTGTTAGTGCACCGTAGGGAGGGGCATGAGGCAAAGCCAGCACAATCAGCGGCAGTAACCGGATATCTAGAAGTGCCATGCCACCAGGAGTCTTTTATTCTATGAGCTCTATTTCTCAGTGAACGATCCCTGAAAGCTTAAGCAAGGGAGTGTCACAATCAGGTATGCATCATAGAAAGTTCACTGTGACAGCCCTCCAAGATGGCAGGACGATTAGTAAGGAAACCTTTGCAATGGTACCAGCAGGCAGAAACAAATGAATTATAGGTCATGTTGCACAATAATAAAAAAGAACTTTTTGAATGCAAATGCAAAAGTCATTTTCATAAACATTATACATATACATGTTTAGGAGATTATTTTTATTCAAACAATAGCAATGGAAGTCTTTGAAGAATGGCCCAGAAAGCCCAGAATTAGTATGGCTCAGGACCTTTGAGAATTGAAAGGAGCTGGCATGCTCTGGTTCAAAGGGGGATCAGGAAGGGGGAAAGGCCTCTTTAGAAATAAGGTTCCAATAGCCTTCTGCCAGTACCGAATCCAGAACCATATTTAAATATAAAGGGGGTAATATGCAGGTCAGAAATAGAGTCCGTGATGACAAATTACAGTGGCCAGCCAATTTTGAGTTCTGCCTGCATTAACTCCGCTGCTGTTAACTGATTGGTTTAGTGGGGCATTAATAGCTCACAAGAGTATGTTTCTTGTATGTGATTCACCACTTAGCCATGAGAATACAAGAATAAACATAAGTGGTATCAGTGAGGATTTTTTGACTGCAAATAACAGGAAAAACTACTCAAATTGGCCTTGTAGCTGAGGAAAGGCCAGAGCCTTCAGGTATGGTTTGATCAAGGTGCCAGGTCCATTTCTCTCTGGGTCTCTCAGCTCTTCGCCTGTGTGTGTGTCAGCTTTGTCCCCAGCAAAACAGAAGCAGTTGAAGACCTCACACCCTCAAGCTCACTTTTTAAGAAGAAAGTTTCTCTTTCTCCAAACTTCCTAGCAAAGTTTAGGCTTTATTCTAATTGTATCCACTTATGCCACATGTTCACTTTTAGGACAATTACTGTGGCAAGGAGGCATGGGATTTCACTGATCGGCTTGAGTCAACTAGGGCCAACCTCTGTAGCTGGGAGCGGGATCAGCCCCACCCAAAATGCTCGGCCGTTTCATCATGGGGTAGGAGTGGGATGTGCACGGGAGAAGCAAATGTCTCCTGTCCAGTAGAATGTTACCTTGAGTAATCCAATAACCCCTAATAAGGACAGCAGATGTCAATCACTCCCATTTACCATGTGTCATGTTTGCTATTTAAAATGAGACTAACTGCTGTGTGCGTCATCAAAACCCCCAAACTTAGCCTGGGCAACATCGTGAGACCCTGTCTCTACCAAAAAAAAAAAAAAAATTAGCTGGGCATGATAGCATACTCCTGTAGCCCCACCTACTCAGGAGGCTGATGTGTGAGGATTGTTTGAACCCAGGAGTTTGAGGCTACAGTGAGTCATGTTCATACTACTGCACTCCAGCTTGGGTGACAGAGCAAGACCGTGTCTCAAAAAAAAAAAAAAAAAAAAAAAAAAAGCGCCAAACACAAGAAAGGACACCATCTGACAAAGGCACTTTATTGCTTTACTATTCACAATTAACAGTCAAGAACAAATAATAATAACAAATAAAATAACTTTTAAGAGGACAAGACATTAGAAATCAAAAAGGACACTAATAACATTTGTAAAAGCTTGTGCTGGATGTGGTTGCCCCCATTCGTGTGTGTGTGTGTGTGGCTGTGTGTGTTGGTGGCCACAGCTAAGCCTCTGTCACCAGGGAAGGCTGAGGCTCCAAAGGCACACCTCAGGAACCTATACCCCAAGGCTGGGCGGCTGGACCCCTGAGCTTAAGCTCCCACTCGCACCCTTCGCTGGACAGCATGTCTCCAATTTCAAACTGACCTAAGGCTCTTACTCCTGGGTTTTTTGTTTTTACATCTTCTCCCAGCCAGTCTTTGGAAGGGCATGATTAGAGAAGTGCTCCTTTGCTGATGGAGGAGGGGACCTAAGGAAGAAGGTGGATCTCAGGTGCCTCCTCTCTAATTCATCCTCCCCGCTCAGTTCCCTTTGCCTCTCTTCCTTCTACCTGGTCATGTTTTTTTACGCTCTGCCCCTTCTGCCTCTTAGCATTTCAAAAACTGTAGAGTGTACCCCATAGTGGGCATTTTTAGTCTAGGCCTTCTAATTAGCATCAGAAAGTTCCTGGATTCCCAGTCAGGCCTCCTGAAAAAGCTGAGAGATATGTCTCCTTCCAGGCTTCTTGGGTGAGGCTAGGTTGCAAGCTCTGAGCTGTTCAAAGGTTGCCAAAATCCCTCCATTGGAGGGATAGAAGCAGTATCCCTATTCTGATGTGTCAGAGAGTGAGCTTGTGACCCTTGAAAGATGATGAGTATCTCTTCTCATCTCCTCGGACCTCCACAGTTGATGCATATGTTTCTCAGGGGAATTAGGTCATTTATCTCAACTCAAGAGCAACGTTCAGCAAGCAATGCTGGGGAGCTTTCCTCTACATTGGAAACGATTCTTGTTGCCCTACCAGGAAAAAAAATTTTTAAAACAACCCTAACCATTGTCTCAGTACTTTGTACTGATCAAAGAAAACCACCTCTCTGACAAGCATCTAATAGCATCTACTACATTTAATGTCATAGACTCTCATTTTGCAAGCAAGATGGATTCTTGCAAACATCCACAGCTTCCATTCAGAGAGGCAGGCAAATGTCAGATGGAAGAAAAACCCTGGAGGCCAGATCTTTACTGGTGCTCACTTCTCCATCAGTCTTTCTAAATGCTCTGAATAATAGCTTGTACATTGTTTGGGGGCCATGGCGGGTTCCACATTCTTATGATTCTAGACAGAAAGAGAGAGGGAGAGATAATACTCTTAGAAAATACTCCAACAGAAACATATGAGATCATTTAGATCTGTAAATTATTAACATTACTTTCATTATTTGTCTTCTTCAGCTTTCTCCCACATTCTATCGTTTCTCTCGTGTCTCTTCCATTCCCCATCTCTTCCCCAGCTCCCTTTCTCCTCTTCCTTCACCATCTTCCTTCTTTCCATCTCAGTCTCCTGTCACTCTTCCTCCAAAAGTCTCGTACAGGC
The DNA here is from genome assembly GCF_047675955.1 of Chlorocebus sabaeus. Taxonomy (NCBI): domain Eukaryota; kingdom Metazoa; phylum Chordata; class Mammalia; order Primates; family Cercopithecidae; genus Chlorocebus; species Chlorocebus sabaeus. The sequence continues at coordinate 44,547,731 of NC_132925.1, forward strand.
TTCCTCCTTTCAACATTTCATTCAATCACACTAAGCAGTGCCAGCTATGATTATCCAGTACAAACCCAGTGGGTACAAGCTATTGTCCTTGAAAGTTCTCCCTAGAGAAATACAGTATTGCCAGCCTAACTAGCCTTATCTCCTTTAAAAAAAAAGCTATATTTTTATTATTATTATTTTTTGTAGAGATGGGGTCTCATTATTTGCCCAGGCTGGTCTCAAACTCTTGGGCTCAGGCGATTCTCCTGCCTCCGGCTCCCAAAGTGCTAGGAGTATGGGGATGAGCCAACAAGCTAAGCTCCATTTTATCTCTTTAGAAATGGACTGATGCCCAGTTCAGTGGCTCATGCCTGTAATCCCAGCACTTTGGGAGGATGAGGGGGGAGGATCACTTGAGCTCAGGCATTTGAGACCAGCCTGGGCAACATGGCAGAAACCCCCGTCTCTACAAAAAATACCAAAATTAGCCGGGCATGGTGGCATGTGCCTGTAGTCCCAGCTACTTGGGAGGCTGCGGTAGAAGGATCACTTGAGCCCAGGAGGTTGAGGCTGCAGTGAGCCAAGATCATACCACTGGTCTCAAGTCTGGGTGACAGAGTGAGACCCTGTCTTAAAACAATAACAACAACAACAACAAATAGAACTAAAAAAATAGATTGAGTTGCCTTGAGATCAAGCAGCAGGGAAAGAGAGCATTGCCTTTACACAGCCTGGTGAAAAGGATCCCACAGAACTATGTTTACATCCAATGTCCTTCCCTGGTCCTGCCGGAGGACCTAGGTCTTTAAACAGCCTGAGAAGTATCATCATGATCTCTGGAGTCATATTCATGGAAGCTGGTAATCTAAAGGACCTTTGGGGTATCTAAATTAAGCTGCCCTTTTTACAGATGAGAAAATCAAAGGCCAGGGAAATTAAGTGATGTATCTGAAATCACATAGATGCTCAGAGTTACAACAGCAGAGAACTCCCTTTTTGATCTCTCTCTCTTTCAGTTAAGAAAAAGAAAAAGAAAGCCTGCAGGGCAGCCAAGGATTGAAGATCCAACAACCAGGTCTCTGCTCTGCCCTGGTGCATTCAGTCCCAAAAGCAGGAGCGAAAGCCCACTGACTCACCTAATAGTCAGGGCGGGGCACGCTGCTCTGGCTTACATAGGGATTTTGCATCTGGCTGTCTCTGGAGGCCGCTATCCTGACCTTAGGAAAGATGCTCCCTTCTGCTCCAACATTGGTGAAGCCTGTCGACTGCAGTTTTAGATTTTGAAAGTCTTCGTCAATCAAGTTCTCTTCTTCAATATCCTTCTTTTTGTTATTTGATCTGTAATCAGTAAGAGGAATTGGGATTTGACAATGGCAGAAAGTTTCTTGAAGTAAATGTTAACGTTCTTTTTAAAAATATTTTCAAATTCTGAAATAATTTCACATTTATTTGTAAGTTACAAAATACATATATTACAGTGTTCTCACACACTTATCACCCAGATTCCCCAATTATTAACATTTCTGAACCAATTAAGAGTAAGTTACATAACCAAAGAACACCAACAGTTTTTTTATGAAAGAATAAGTTGCAGACTTGATGCCCCACTAAGAATGAAATAAAACACTTCATTATTTTCTTCAGTGTAGGTTCCCTAAGTTTAAGCTCATAAGCTCTGAGTATCTACAAAACCTGGACTTCAATGCTGATCCAACATAACCATCTAATTCCACTGGCCTCATTCATATTTTGCTCATAATATTATTATTCTTAAGTGTGCTTTTGAATTATTTCTGGAAATGACAATAGAGGTCAAAGAGAAAAGATAATTTGTGATACAGCATTTCATTCAAGCAAAGTCAACATCTAAGAATCACCTCGGTGGGTAAAATGAGTAAAATAAGTTCAAAGACTTGAAAAGAGGCTGGGCTTGGTAGCTCACCTCTGTAATCCCAGCACTTTGGGAGGCCACAGTGGGCAGATCACTTGAGGCCAGGAGTTCGAGATCAGTCTGGCTAACACAGTGAAACCTCATCTCCATTAAAAATACAAAAATTAACCAGGCACAGTGGCACGTGCCTCTAGTCCCAGCTGCTCGGGAGGCTGAGGCAGGAGAATCGCTTGAACCTGGGAGGTGGAGGTTGCAATGAGCCAAGATCACGCCACTGTACTCCAGCCTGGGTGACAGACCAAGACTCTGTCTTAAAAAAAAAAAAAAAAAAAAAAAAAACAAGAACAAAATATTTCAGGAACCTAAAATCTGTTTATCCTCTCACATTGTAGTGGAAAACTACTTATTTTGCCAAAATATAAGACATGAAGTAAATGTTAGAAAACAGTAGCTTTAAAAAATCAAAGTGGATCCCCAGTTGGCACATGTAGAATGGGAAAGAGATCACAGCATTTGCCTCCCTGTTAATGGGAGGACCTTTAGTCTATCTGAATATCTGTTGAATGAATGAACTCTATTGCCCTTTCTGTAAGAGAAGAGACCTTAAGGCACCAAGCTGAGAAATAGCCTTGCAGAGATAACACATGTGTGTTTGTGTGTGTGCGTGTGTGACAGGGTCTTGCTCTGTCACCCAGGCTGGAGTGCAGTGGGGCAATCTTGGCTCACCGCAGCCTCCACCTCCCAGTTCAAGGGATTCTCCTGCCTCAGCCTCCTGAGTAGCAGGATTACAGGGGTGCCACCACCATGTCCGGCTAACGAAATAACCTTT